>NC_064626.1:314602965-314913203 GCF_023864275.1 Schistocerca cancellata | reverse complement strand
TACGACCTTCCACTAAGGAAGGGATTCTATTTGTGTTTATCTGCTCTGCATAGTAACTAACAGTTCTTGATAAAACTTTACGTAGTTTTCGTGTTAGATTTCTTAGTGTTTTCTTGATCGTTTAGAACAGAAAGCGCCCTAAAACCGTCATTTGTTTGTTTCGCGGCCGTTAGCCACTAGTCACTTGAATCAGCAGTTGTCTTGTGACAGCGAGAGCGAGAGCACCAGCAGCAGCACAGTACTGTTTGTATAAAGCGTTTATTTTGCATTTTGTTTACGACCTTCCACTAAGGAAGGGATTCTATTTGTGTTTATCTGCTCTGCATAGTAACTAACAGTTCTTGATAAAACTTTACGTAGTTTTCGTGTTAGATTTCTTAGTGTTTTCTTGATCGTTTAGAACAGAAAGCGCCCTAAAACCGTCTTTGTTTGTTTCGCGGCCGTTAGCCACTAGTCACTTGAATCAGCAGTTGTCTTGTGACAGCGAGAGCGAGAGCACCAGCAGCAGCACAGTACTGTTTGTATAAAGCGTTTATTTTGCATTTTGTTTACGACCTTCCACTAAGGAAGGGATTCTATTTGTGTTTATCTGCTCTGCATAGTAACTAACAGTTCTTGATAAAACTTTACGTAGTTTTCGTGTTAGATTTCTTAGTGTTTTCTTGATCGTTTAGAACAGAAAGCGCCCTAAAACCGTCATTTGTTTGTTACGCGGCCGTTAGCCAATAGTCACTTGAATCAGCAGTTGTCTTGTGACAGCGAGAGCGAGAGCACCAGCAGCAGCACAGTACTGTTTGTATAAAGCGTTTATTTTGCATTTTGTTTACGACCTTCCACTAAGGAAGGGATTCTATTTGTGTTTATCTGCTCTGCATAGTAACTAACAGTTCTTGATAAAACTTTACGTAGTTTTCGTGTTAGATTTCTTAGTGTTTTCTTGATCGTTTAGAACAGAAAGCGCCCTAAAACCGTCATTTGTTTGTTTCGCGGCCGTTAGCCACTAGTCACTTGAATCAGCAGTTGTCTTGTGACAGCGAGAGCGAGAGCACCAGCAGCAGCACAGTACTGTTTGTATAAAGCGTTTATTTTGCATTTTGTTTACGACCTTCCACTAAGGAAGGGATTCTATTTGTGTTTATCTGCTCTGCATAGTAACTAACAGTTCTTGATAAAACTTTACGTAGTTTTCGTGTTAGATTTCTTAGTGTTTTCTTGATCGTTTAGAACAGAAAGCGCCCTAAAACCGTCTTTGTTTGTTTCGCGGCCGTTAGCCACTAGTCACTTGAATCAGCAGTTGTCTTGTGACAGCGAGAGCGAGAGCACCAGCAGCAGCACAGTACTGTTTGTATAAAGCGTTTATTTTGCATTTTGTTTACGACCTTCCACTAAGGAAGGGATTCTATTTGTGTTTATCTGCTCTGCATAGTAACTAACAGTTCTTGATAAAACTTTACGTAGTTTTCGTGTTAGATTTCTTAGTGTTTTCTTGATCGTTTAGAACAGAAAGCGCCCTAAAACCGTCATTTGTTTGTTACGCGGCCGTTAGCCAATAGTCACTTGAATCAGCAGTTGTCTTGTGACAGCGAGAGCGAGAGCACCAGCAGCAGCACAGTACTGTTTGTATAAAGCGTTTATTTTGCATTTTGTTTACGACCTTCCACTAAGGAAGGGATTCTATTTGTGTTTATCTGCTCTGCATAGTAACTAACAGTTCTTGATAAAACTTTACGTAGTTTTCGTGTTAGATTTCTTAGTGTTTTCTTGATCGTTTAGAACAGAAAGCGCCCTAAAACCGTCTTTGTTTGTTTCGCGGCCGTTAGCCACTAGTCACTTGAATCAGCAGTTGTCTTGTGACAGCCAGAGCGAGAGCACCAGCAGCAGCGAGTACTGTTTGTATAAAGCGTTTTTGTACTTATTTGCTACGCTTAGCTTTTAAATAGTTTTTCTGGGAAAACCTATCGTAGTTTTCGCGTCTCGTATTTCAGTGAGTGTTTCTTGATTATCAGAGTAGCTCATCAGAAGATTATCTTGGGAATTTGTCACCGTATAGGGTAGGGTAAACATAGTCATGTGTAGGGACTGTGGTTGTTGTGAGCGGACGCAAGGAGAATTGGCCACTCTTCGGGGGCAGGTGGAGGCTTTGTCTGTTAGGCTCATCGAGCTCGAGGCGCAGGCGTCGGCTCGTAGTGGCGTTGGGGCAACTGTGGTGAGACCTATGCCTACTTCGGTGGCCTTGGAATCACATGGAACCCCTGATGTCGCTGCGTCTTCCGGCAGTGAGCATCTTACCGGTCAGCCATCACTCCAGGGTGAATGGCGGACAGTGGTGGGCTCTCGCGTGCCTGGCCGAAAGGCGAAGGTGGGATCTGGCCGCGTGGCAGCTGCCTTACCCCTTTCCAACAGGTACGGGGTGCTTCCTAGTGGTGATGACATCGTTTCCGAGCCACCACAGGATGCCTCGCCTGTTGGGCCAGTGGCCGATTCTCCGGCAAGGTCCCGACAGTCACAGAGGGCGGGCCTATTAGTTATAGGGAGCTCCAACGTTAGGCGGGTTATGGAGCCCCTCAGGAAAATAGCGGGTAGGTCGGGGAAGAATGCCAGTGTGCACTCGGTGTGCTTGCCGGGGGGTCTCGTCCGTAATGTGGAGGAGGCCCTTCCGGCAGCTATTGAACGCACTGGGTGTGACCGGCTGCAGATAGTAGCACATGTCGGAACGAATGACGCCTGCCGCTTGGGTTCTGAGGCCATCCTTGGTTCCTTCCGGCGGCTGGCTGATTTGGTGAAGACAACCAGCATCGCACGCGGAGTGCAAGCTGAGCTTAATATCTGCAGCATAGTGCCCAGAGTCGATCGCGGTCCTCTGGTTTGGAGCCGTGTGGAGGGTCTAAACCAGAGGCTCAGACGACTCTGCGACTATAATGGTTGCAAATTCATCGACCTCCGTTATTGGGTGGAGAACTGTAGGGCCCCCCTAGACAGGTCAGGCGTGCACTACACACCGGAAGCAGCTACTAGGGTAGCAGAGTACGTGTGGCGTGCACACGGGGGTTTTTTAGGTTAGAGGGACCCCCCCTTGGGCGAAACGATAAAATACCTGACGGCTTACCAGAGAGGACATTATCATCGTTGATAAAGAACGTCCGTCCTCAGAGACCAAAAACAGGAAAAGTTAACGTAATATTGGTAAACTGTAGGAGTATCCAGGGCAAGGTTCCTGAATTAGTATCTCTTATTGAAGGAAATTGTGCGCATATAGTATTAGGAACGGAAAGTTGGTTAAAACCGGAAGTGAACAGTAACGAAATCCTAGACACAGAATGGAATATATACCGCAAGGATAGGATAAACGCCAATGGTGGAGGAGTATTTATAGCAGTAAAGAATTCAATAATATCCAGTGAAGTTATTAGCGAATGCGAATGTGAAATAATCTGGGTTAAGCTAAGTATCAAAGGTGGGTCAGATATGATAGTCGGATGCTTCTATAGACCACCTGCATCAGCAACCGTAGTAGTTGAGCGCCTCAGAGAGAACCTGCAGAACGTCGTGAAGAAGTTTCGTGATCATACTATTGTAATAGGGGGAGACTTCAATCTACCAGGTATAGAATGGGATAGTCACACAATCAGAACTGGAGCCAGGGACAGAGACTCTTGTGACATTATCCTCACTGCCTTGTCCGAGAATTACTTCGAGCAGATAGTTAGAGAACCAACTCGTGAAGCTAACGTTTTAGACCTCATAGCAACAAATAGACCGGAACTTTTCGACTCCGTGAATGTAGAAGAGGGTATCAGTGATCATAAGTCAGTGGTTGCATCAATGACCACAAGTGTAATAAGAAATGCCAAGAAAGGAAGGAAAATATATTTGCTTAACAAGAGTGATAGGGCACAAATCGCAGAATATCTGAGTGACCACCATCAAACGTTCATTTCTGAGGAAGAGGATGTGGAACAAAAATGGAAAAAATTCAGAAACATCGTCCAGTACGCCTTAGATAAGTTCGTACCGACTAAGGTCCAAAGCGAGGGGAAAGATCCACCGTGGTATAACAATCATGTACGAAAGGTACTACGGAAACAAAGAAAGCTTCATCATAGGTTTAAGAGTAGTCGAATCATAGCTGATAAGGAAAAGCTGAACGAAGCGAAAAAGAGCGTAAAGAGAGCAATGAGAGAAGCATTCAACGAATTCGAACATAAAACATTGGCAAACAATCTAAACAAGAACCCTAAAAAGTTTTGGTCATATGTAAAATCGGTAAGCGGATCTAAATCCCCTATTCAGTCACTCGTTGACCACGATGGCACCGAAACAGAGGACGACCGAAGAAAGGCAGAAATACTGAATTCAGTGTTCCGAAACTGTTTCACTGCGGAAAATCGTAACACGGTCCCTGACTTCAGCCGTCGCACGGACGCCAAAATGGAAAATATTGAAATAAACGATATCGGAATTGAAAAACAACTGCTATCACTTAGTAGCGGAAAAGCATCCGGACCAGACGAGATACCCTTAAGATTCTACAGTGATTATGCTAAAGAACTTGCCCCCTTTCTATCAGCAATTTATCGTAGATCGCTGGAAGAACGTAAAGTACCTAGCGACTGGAAGAAAGCGCAGGTCGTTCCCATTTTCAAGAAGGGTCATAAATCAGATGCGAATAATTATAGGCCTATTTCGCTTACGTCAATCTGTTGTAGAATAATGGAACATGTTTTGTGTTCTCGTATTATGACGTTCTTAGATAATACAAATCTCCTTCATCATAACCAACATGGATTCCGCAAACAGAGATCATGTGAAACTCAGCTCGCCCTATTTGCCCAAGAAATTCACAGTGCCGTAGACACTGGCGAGCAGATTGATGCCGTATTCCTGGACTTCAGGAAGGCATTTGATACGGTTCCGCACTTACGTTTAATGAAAAAAATACGAGCTTACGGAATATCGGACCAGGTTTGTGATTGGATTCAGGATTTCCTAGAAGAAAGAACACAACATGTCATTCTTAACGGTTCAAAATCTGCAGATGTAGAGGTAATTTCGGGAGTACCGCAAGGAAGCGTGATAGGACCTTTATTGTTTACAATATACATAAATGACTTAGTTGACAACATCGGTAGCTCCGTGAGGCTATTTGCAGATGACACGGTTGTCTACAAGAAAGTAGCAACATCAGAAGACTCGTACGTACTCCAGGAAGACCTGCAGAGGATTAATGCATGGTGCGACAGCTGGCAGCTTTCCCTAAACGTAGATAAATGTAATATAATGCGCATACATAGGGGCAGAAATCCATTCCAGTACGATTATGCCATAGGTGGTAAATCATTGGAAGCGGTAACGACCGTAAAATACTTAGGAGTTACTATCCGGAGCGATCTGAAGTGGAATGATCACATAAAACAAATAGTGGGAAAAGCAGGCGCCAGGTTGAGATTCATAGGAAGAATTCTAATAAAATGTGACTCATCGACGAAAGAAGTAGCTTACAAAACGCTTGTTCGTCCGATTCTTGAGTATTGCTCATCAGTATGGGACCCTTACCAGGTTGGATTAATAGAAGAGATAGACATGATCCAGCGAAAAGCAGCGCGATTCGTCATGGGGACATTTAGTCAGCGCGAGAGCGTTACGGAGATGCTGAACAAGCTCCAGTGGCGGACACTTCAAGAAAGGCGTTACGCAATACGGAGAGGTTTATTATCGAAATTACGAGAGAGCACATTCCGGGAAGAGATGGGCAACATATTACTACCGCCCACATATATCTCGCGTAATGATCACAACGAAAAGATCCGAGAAATTAGAGCAAATACGGAGACTTACAAGCAGTCGTTCTTCCCACGCACAATTCGTGAATGGAACAGGGAAGGGGGGATCAGATAGTGGTACAATAAGTACCCTCCGCCACACACCGTAAGGTGGCTCGCGGAGTATAGATGTAGATGTAGATGTAGATGTTAAAAAAGGTCTTGTAAGGTCGACGATTCCTGTTGGTCGACGATGTGCAACAGGCAGTAATGGACTTTTTCATGCAGCAGTGCACGGTGTTTAACCAAATGGGTATCTTCAACCTGGTGTGTCAGAATGATGATTGCCTCAGTGCTGACGTCGATGTTCCTTTAGGGGCACACCGATTCTGGACTGTACAGTCGTGGACAAAACGAGCGAGACCCCTCGCCTTTTCGTTATGCTGATCCGCACAGCTTTAAAGTCTCCTACACAGCATAACAGGCAAGGCGACGAATTGCTACCAACATACACTCCTGGAAATTGAAATAAGAACACCGTGAATTCATCGTCCCAGGAAGGGGAAACTTTATTGACACATTCCTGGGGTCAGATACATCACATGATCACACTGACAGAACCACAGGCACATAGACACAGGCAACAGAGCATGCACAATGTCGGCACTAGTACAGTGTATATCCACCTTTCGCAGCAATGCAGGCTGCTATTCTCCCATGGAGACGATCGTAGAGATGTTGGATGTAGTCCTGTGGAACGGCTTGCCATGCCATTTCCACCTGGCGCCTCAGTTGGACCAGCGTTCGTGCTGGACGTGCAAACCGCGTGAGACGACGCTTCATCCAGTCCCAAACATGCTCAATGGGGGACAGATCCGGAGATCTTGCTGGCCAGGGTAGTTGACTTACACCTTCTAGAGCACGTTGGGTGGCACGGGATACATGCGGACGTGCATTGTCCTGTTGGAACAGCAAGTTCCCTTGCCGGTCTAGGAATGGTAGAACGATGGGTTCGATGACGGTTTGGATGTACCGTGCACTATTCAGTGTCCCCTCGACGATCACCAGTGGTGTACGGCCAGTGTAGGAGATCGCTCCCCACACCATGATGCCGGGTGTTGGCCCTGTGTGCCTCGGTCGTATGCAGTCCTGATTGTGGCGCTCACCTGCACGGCACCAAACACGCATACGACCATCATTGGCACCAAGGCAGAAGCGACTCTCATCGCTGAAGACGACACGTCTCCATTCGTCCCTCCATTCACGCCTGTCGCGACACCACTGGACGCGGGCTGCCCAATGTTGGGGCGTGAGCGGAAGACGGCCTAACGGTGTGCGGGACCGTAGCCCAGCTTCATGGAGACGGTTGCGAATGGTCCTCGCCGATACCCCAGGAGCAACAGTGTCCCTAATTTGCTGGAAAGTGGCGGTGCGGTCCCCTACGGCACTGCGTAGGATCCTACGGTCTTGGTGTGCATCCGTGCGTCGCTGCGGTCCGGTCCCAGGTCGACGGGCACGTGCACCTTCCGCCGACCACTGGCGACAACATCGATGTACTGTGGAGACCTCACGCCCCACGTGTTGAGCAATTCGGCGATACGTCCACCCGGCCTCCCGCATGCCCACTATACGCCCTCGCTCAAAGTCCGTCAACTGCACATACGGTTCACGTCCGCGCTGTCGCGGCATGCTATCAGTGTTAAAGACTGCGATGGAGCTCCGTATGCCACGGCAAACTGGCTGACACTGACGGCGGCGGTGCACAAATGCTGCGCAGCTAGCGCCATTCGACGGCCAACACCGCGGTTCCTGGTGTGTCCGCTGTGCTGTGCGTGTGATCATTGCTTGTACAGCCCTCTCGCAGTGTCCGGAGCAAGTATGGTGGGTCTGACACACCGGTGTCAATGTGTTCTTTTTTCCATTTCCAGGAGTGTACTATGCAAGTTCGCTCAGCTGATGTGCTGAGATAGCTACCACCGGAGAAACTCGCGCTTCGAAGACGCCACAGCGTCGTCTGCCACCACTTCGTGAGAAACGAAATACCTCAAGTATAAGCTAATGTGTTGTATTCGCATATCTGTGAGTATGACTTGGATCTAAAGTGTGGTTATGGATTGTACGTACGCTCAGATAGCGAACCTAACCTAACGTCATGAATAAAGGCAAGGGGAAAAGAATTAGGCGTCCTTTCTCTTCCGTAACATCAAATATATTTTGGTTATTATTTCTTAAATGAACTGCGCAGAAAATCATTCACCAGTAGTGAATAACTTTTCAGTAACACCAGATGATATTAACAGCTTGCCGGAGCGGGCTAGCCGTGAGCTCAACGGCGTCATACCGCGGACCGCGCGGCTCCTTGCACCGTCACTTCGAATCCTTCCCCGGGCATGGTTGTGTGTTAGGTTCGGTAAGTTGAAGTAGTTATAGGTCTAGGGGACTAATGACCTAAGCAGTTGGGTGGCATAGTTCTTAGAGTCATTTTTTGACCTTTCGCGTAAATTTTCTTTACATAAACGGCCGTATCTTTAGATTGCGTTGATATAGCTCACTTTCTTACACCACCAAGGGACCGTATATCGCAGGAAGTGCGACATATTTCCGCTTCTTATGTCCACCCGTACTCGAGGTATACGGGTTTTAAGGGTTGGGTAGACAGCTAGACGGTCAAGAAAGTGAGACTAGTAGGGTCCCATTTTTACCGATTTACGTGACGAAATCCTAACAACGAAAATAGCTACCGCAGTTACTGAAGATGAGGGCTGCATAGTAGTTTCCCCTACTCTTTATTCTAAATGTTCCAGTTGCAGTCGATACATCAACATATTAATCGTAGCTACGCTTTCGATCCAAATCACGTTTACAGGAGAGCGAATAAAATCCATTTGCCTATACACGTGGTAATTCAGATCCCACTATTAATACCACCGCGTTTTAGATGTGCGAGCATTCCCATTGCTAGCCACCTTAAGGAACTCTTCGGCTAATGAACGTTTTCTGGCTGTGTCACGTCTAATTGAGAATTCGAAACATTGTAGAATATGTCTGGCAGCTACGTTGCCGTTTATTTCCTGGGGTGGTGCAGAACTATCCTACTAAATTTACTCGCTAATAACAGTTTTTTGTTATTTCGAAAAACATCCCGAATGATTGTCACATAAGCGGTGACATAAAGGTAGACAATTCATGTTTTTGAATCCCGAAAGCTCTGTGCAACAGAAACGGCAGATAATTTTGCCATTTTAATTGCGAAATTATCGGTTTAGTCATGTCTGGGGTAATAATAGAGGGCTGTTTGCCTGGGTTGTCTGCTAGCCTAGTGAAAGGTGTTTGCTACTGCAAGGGAGGTCTGGTTTGTTTTCGGTTCTAATCTCGATGGAGGCAGATAGACTATCAGTAAAGGAATTTTAAGAAATTCACGCACCCCCCCCCCCCCCCGAATATGTTTTATTGCTATCTTTATTCTGTACCAGCGCCCCGTGAATGTCGATATGAAACTCTTGTAGAATTTCATACTTGTTACTGCCTACTTTTTCCGCTTCTCTCAATAATTGAATTAACTTAAATGTGGCACTGAATGGTTTTTAACTGAATTTCGTTATGAAGCTTCACGCATTGCTAAATTTGCACACTTTCATGGTAGGTCAGCAACGGTAATCCAGTATGACTGCTCTCAAAGTTGAGACAGACCATTTTGCGGCTGAATGCGCATAATATTCTGCTAATTCGTAAGGATCTGGGATACTTTGTCTTACTAAAACAGTTATGTTATCTCGATAAGCTTAAATTCATTTTGATTTGTACAGTTCATACTAATTAGCGTTTCTTCTTTCATTTATATCTTATATTTAGGTGTTGTGGTTAAGACTCTAATCAGCATTGATATAGTCTTACACATGATTGAAAACAGTCTGACAAATTTCGGATAGTTTTCCAATTTCACGCCTGTGCATAGTACGTTGGTAGCACTTTGTCGCCTTGCCTGTTATGCTGTGTAGCAGACTTTAAAGCTGTGCGGATCAGCATAACGAAAAGGCGAGGGGTCTCGCTCGTTTTGTCCACTTCTGTACATCCTTCAAACGGGATCTTTCTGATCGTCCGTTACATTATTAATTATATTTATTTATTGTATATTGGTCAAAGACAGAAATGGAGTGGCCTTCAGCCGCAGTACTAATATTTTTCCAGCGGCATCTGGAAAAATCTCACTTAATTTCTTCGTTAAGAAATAACGAAACGTCGACTAATATAGCTTTTTCTTGTAGCTCTCGTACTTAGGTGCGCATAGGCTGAGCACAAACTGTTAGTAAATCAGTTCCTATATCAAAAGCTTTTATCATTTTTGACGAGCAACGTGAATCAACTTCCTTAACGAACTTCTCTAGTGTTTTTTAGTTTTAACACCATCGGAGGGCAAAGCCCTTCCCGGTATTTCTGCAGTGCAGAATTCTGCACCGTCGAGACGAGAAGTAAACCGTTTCATTCAACAGCATGGAGACCCGATTACTTCTTTTCGAGACAAATACCTTTCCTACATACAGTAGTTAAATAGTGATTGAGATGTTGTATGTTGAAGGCATTAAAATTGTACTTGTCTTTAATGATAATGTACAGGTAAATTCACTTACGTTAAAACGCAAAGCGTCTATCTCTTTATAAGGACCAGGATTTTTCTCTCCATTGTATCCGTATTTAGCACATAAAATCCATGTGTCAAAAACTAGGCTCCTGGAATGTAAATTACTATTTCCTGAAAATTTTCATTTCTCACAGAAGTGTCACTTAGGAAATACGCTCTTGCTGGGAAGCGGTGCCGTTTGTTCAAAAATGGTTCAAATGGCTCTGAGCACTATGGGACTTAACTTCTGTGGTCATCAGTCCCCTAAACTTAGAACTACTTAAACCTAACTAACCTAAGGGCATCACATACATCCATGCACGAGGCAGGATTCGAACCTGCGACCGTAGCAGCCGCGTGGTTCCGGACTGAAGCGTCTAGAACTGCTCGGCCACAGCGGATGCCGTTTGTCAACTGTCGTGTTGTATCGCGGCTGTTGTGCAAGAATTTCGTCTAGAAATAATTGATACACAAAAGACGAACCAAGTCGTGTTGTTGTAAGTGGGGAAGGTGGCCACGAGCTTCAAAGAAAATCTACAGATACAGTTCTGTACGGATGCAGATATAACTGCTGATATCCACAGTAATGTTGACACGGCGTATAAGTGCATTAGCTAGTGCGAATATCCTAGGGTGCATCTGCGGATATCCGCAACAATAACTGATTCGTGTACTGCTACAAATTTCATCTCCAGTATTTGGTCGGCAAGAGCTTCGGAGTTGGTGGCTGAAGGTTTCTGCTCTGTAGACTTTACGTCACAGTCCGTAATAAATTCACCCTGTGATTAGCCTTAATAGATCTAGGGAATCCTCGGAAAACCTAATGTGGATGGCCGGACGGGGATTTTAACCGCCATCCAATCGAATGCGAGTCCAATGTCTTATCACAGCGCCACCTAGCGCAGTCGCTCGACTAGGAAAGAGATGGTCCGAATCTTGGTGCTGAAAATAATTTCTTTGCCATTATTTGGCCAGCAAAGGATGAGAAGTTTGTGACGTAGTGTTCCCTCTCACTACACTTTGCTCCAGAGTGCGTGGTAATTTCTGAAGCTCTTGGCAGTTCCTGATGGAGTGACGACAAGTGAGGAAACTGTAGAACATTTTAAGAGGTGTAAGTTACATATCGGTCTCGAGTTTTAATTTTTCCGTTCTCTCATCGCCGTAAAGTGCACAACCATGGTACTACACACATACATCCGTTACAGTTACCACCACGACATAGTTACACTTGAGGCCTGACATGCAATGGTCCAAGAGGCATCATTATGAAAAGGCTTGCAGCATATCATGAGCCAAATGTTGCTACACCAAAAAAGAATGAATGTAGAGTAGAAATGTTGGGAATACATTTGTCTAGGTAACACTTCAAGTGATTTACATTGCAAGATCACAGGTTAATGTCAGCGCGAGATACGCCATTGCAAATGTGAAATTCTGGTACATTAATAAGCGATGTAGCCGCAAGACATTGAATGCAAGCATGTAAACGTCTGTGCATTGTGATGTACAGGTTCGGGATGTCAATTTGTGGGATGGAATATTATGCCTGTTGCACTTGATCGGTCAATGGAGAATTAATGCGGTTTGTGGATGACACTGGAGTTGGTATCCGATGACGTACCATGTGTGCTCGGTTGGAGACAGATGTGCAGGCCACAGAAACTTATCGACTCTCTGTAGAGCATGTTGAGTTAAATCAGCGGTATGTTGACGAGCGTCATCTTGTTGGAAAACACTCCATGGAATGCTGTTCATGAACAGCAGCACAATAGGTCGAACCACCCCACTGTCGTACAGTTCTGCAGTCGGGTTATATTCTAATATATGTACACATCCTATCAGGGGTGTTAGGTGAACGGGTGTCTTGTAAAATATGTGGAGGGCCACTTAGTTAACATGAAGACAGTGAGGTATCTAACTGTCTATCCAGGAAACTTATCATTAATTGTGCCAGTTGCAAATATACTCATTCATTTTGGAATTCTGATGAGTGTAAGAATAATTATTTTGAAGTAAATGTTAGGTGGTTTTATGGATTGAGAGCTGTTGGCAAAGGACACACTGCAGCAGGAACAATGTGCGCCGTGATGAATATGCCACGCCCACCTCGAAAAATCGACAGGTATGCAGCATTTATTGGAGCTGCTGTGGAATCTGTTGCATGTGAGTCAATGAAGGGTGCCGCAAACGAAGATGTTGAAATAAATGATGATATGGCTGACATACCAGTTGCTTTTGATGGCACTTGGCAGAAGTGCGGTACAGTTCTAAGAATTCTGTTGCTACAGCGACCAATGTGGATACTGAAAAGGTAACAGATTTCCAGATTTTAGCCAAACATTGTTGTAAGTGTAAATCAAGGAATGACGAAGGGCATATCTGTGGCAGAAATTATGAAGGAACAAGCGGTGGTATGGGGGCCTCTGCAGCTACTGAAATATTTAGTAGATCTGTGAACAAATGGGGAGTGTGCTACACTAAGTTCTTAAGTGATGGAGACTCAACGATATATATCAGTATAATAGCCACTCAGCGCTATAGTGAGAAGATTATAAAAAAACTGGAATGTGTTGGTCTTGTTCAAAAGAGCATGGGCACCAGGCTGAGGAAGTGGAAACCAAATTTGAGAGACAAGAGACTTTCTGATGTTAAAACCATAAGAGGCAGCCTTACAGAAAAAAATGATTGATGAACTACAGCAGTATTATGGGATGGCCATTAGAAATAATAATGAGGATTTGGTGAAAATGAAGCAGGCAGTATGGGCTACCTTCTTCCACAAACTGTCAGCTGATGATAAACCAGTACACCACCTTTGCCTTCCTGGACGGCGATGCCCAGTACTCAAACAGTTCATACAGCCATAAACATTCCATCTCAGCAGCAGTAATGGATATCATAAAATCTTTTTACAGAGACCCAGCAAATCCTGAATTACTGAAGAAGTGTCTGTATGGTCAGACTCAAAATCCCAATTAGTCGTTCAATAATCTTATTTGGTCTCGCTTACCAAAACATGTTTGTGTTGGAATGAATTCACTAAAGTGGGGGTCAGTGATGGCAACATTGGTAGGGTGAAAGTGCTACAGCATATGGGAATAATTGTGGAGCAAATTGCATCAGAGAACTTGAACAGAGGAACGTGGTTCGCATTGATAAAGCACAGTATGCAGCACAGTTGGGCACTAAGGAGTCCAGAAAGAAGGAAAAACTTGGAAAAAGATCGAGATAATTATATACAGTATGGTGCAATGTGTTTCTGTGTGACTAAAAATAAAAAAAATTAAGCATATATTAAGTGAGTGACAGTCTTTTGAAACGTTAGAAGCCATTCCTGAAAATTAACATATTCTGTTGTATTTTTCAGTAAATCTCGGAAAATACTTCGAGTAGATTATTCAAAATTTCAGGGAGTAATAACATACTACTAAATTAAAAGAAGAACATAATGTTATGTATAATTAAAATTATTTAGGGTAACATACAAAAAAGTACACAAAATTTTAACCATGTAATTAAATAATTCTATTTCCGAAAGCGGTGACTGAAAAGCAATTATTGTAGTTCAGTAGACTCAGAACATACAGTTTAATGTCCTGTAAAAGTTCCATGTCGATGGCTACAGTGTTTCCTGAAATACAGGGAACCAAGTCACTAAATTTAACATTTTCTGGATAGGGCGTTCCAACTCCCCTTAATATTCTCATATAACTGTTTATAATAGTTTTTAATGTTTCTTTAAATCTTAAGATAATTTTAGAAAAGTATCTTAATCAGTGAATGACTTATGATTTTTTGGTATGCAGATGATCACCTGAAGATGTGGATTTTAGTGCCATTAAACTTGTAGTGATCTAGAAATAAAGGACGAAATACAGGTGAAGCGGTTTTTTAATAAGCAAGATCACACAATTTCACCTGTCCATTCCCCTATAAATTAAAAGATGGAATTCCTCAAGGTCTTAGATTTCTATAGGTTCTTTACAGCCTTCAGAGTTTAAGTGGACGACGTGAGCGCATCATCATTAGGCTATAATATAAAACAATATACTGTTTATGCACTAAAATTTGGAACTGACTGTTTATGGAGAATTATTACTTTAAGGAATACCGTAATCAACGACTTCAGGTATGTGATATTAGAATTAGATATGTAGTGTCTGCTGGTGTAAGCTGTCGCTAGCATACCAGTCGCCAAAGAAATTGCAAGAAGATCGGTAATGGGCGCTGAATCAATAGCACCTGTCAGAAAAGAGACCAAGAACAGACTCGCAAGTAATGCGCTGCCAACGGTCTCTGAACCGCCAGTATTTAGATCGCCACCGCAGACCGGAGGGACCAGTCAGTTGCAGTTACAGCCCCAGTCCGTCACAGTGAGTCAGTCTCAGTTACTAGCTCAGTCACTATTCTAGCTGGTGTCTGTTAGTATACGTCACTGGCTACGAGACTGTAGTGTTTGTGGCGGGGCTTGTACTTCACCAGCAGTGGGACTAACATGGGCTGTTACGGAAGAGCTCGTACCACAACACATGGACTAGTTTAGGATAACTAGCTTCTTGTTCTTGTAAATAAAGAATCCACCAAACAACATCCTCTCCCTTGCTTCCACTGGTACAAGACTCTACAGTGTCAACGACGACACAAAATAGCGTACATTTCAGGTCTGAACCAGAAATACTGCTTACATTCGGTAGTCATACAAAGAAACGTCATTATGTTATTCTCCATCTTAAGCGTGGTCAGTTTGTCAGCACTGTAGGATACGAGCATTTCTGGCATCCTAACGCTGTAACTTTATTTTGCATATCATCGACATTAAAATGAAGCTGAGACACATAGTGTCTTTAATTTATTCAGTTAAAGAAAATAATACGTGCTCGGCGATGTCGACGGAACTAGGAGATTATTTGTGCAATTTCTCGTCGTCTGGTGTCTCACGACCTATTTATCATTTACGAGTAGTGTTGTTCAAGGAGCTTGGAACACCCCGGGAACCAATGTGGTGGAGTTTGGTAACGTTGGAAAATAAAGTCACAGAAGAGAGGCTTTAACCGTGGGAAAAGCCAGTTATTAAGCTTTCCTGAGACTGTGACGGCCAAAGTGAAGTACCGGCTGTATAGCCCTTTTTATAGCAACGGCACAGGAAACAATATGTTTAGGAACAGTCTCTCACAAGCTGAAGAACTTCACGTGGATCCTGTGAAGTTAGGTCCTCGCATGGTGACCATCTTCCGACTCAGATGCAAAGCTGCCTACGTTTGCCTCATTACTGAACACGAGTAGTGTAAGTAGGCTGTTTAGGTTTTCTTATTGGTAACGCCACGTAGCGCTTTGTATGAAAAAATCACTGGCTGTGCTGTGTGCAGTCTGTGGCTGGTTTGCATTGTTGTCTGCCATTGTAGTGTTGGGCAGCTGGATGTGAACAGCGCGTAGCGTTGCGCAGTTGGAGGTGAGCCGCCAGCAGTGGTGGATGTGGGGAGAGAGATGGCGGAGTTTTGAAATTTGTAAGACTGGATGTCATGAACATGTATATTATGACTTCTGATGACTATTAAGGTAAATACATTGTTTGTTCTCTATTAAAATCTTTCATTTGCTAACTATGCCCACTAGTAGTTAGTGCCTTCCGTAGTCTGAATCTGTTATTTAGCTGGCAGTACTGGCGCTCGCTGTATTGCTGTAGCTTGAGTAACGAAGATTTTTGTGAGGTAAGTGATTTGTGAAACGTATAGGTTAATGTTAGTCAGGGCCATTCTTTTGCAGGGATTTTTGAAAGTCAGATTGCGTTGCGCTAAAAAATATTGTGTGTCAGTTTAAGCACAGTCTTATATAATTGTTCTAAGGGGATGTTTCAGTAGTGAAAAAGTGTTGATGGCAATGATAGCAGATTTTATTGTAACATTTTTTATTTAAAAAACACGAATGGTTTTGGCCCCATACCAGGTGATTTTTAAGTGACTTCAAGTACCTAAGATCTGTCAGTAAAGGAATAAACAACACGACCTCCACAAGAGATAAAACTGTAATGAGACGTAAGACAAGAAAACCACAATGCTAATAAGGCTGCTATAAAGAAAACAAGTGAAATACATAGCATACGAGGGTCGATCAAAAAATTATGACTCCTGTGTAGTAAAATTTAATAATTAACATATCACAGCAGAATTAATACAGGCCATAGCTTTAACTATCCTCTACATAGTGCTATGGTTCAACGTAGTCACTAATCATTTGTGCACATTTTGCGCCATACTTGGACCCAGGCATGAAAACCAGTTTGGAAAAATGGATGGTTTTGCTTCTCGATCTATGACTTTAACGCTGTTTTATCCTCATCCATGGAGAAGGTGTATGGGGACACTGTAATGGACATCAACAGTGAGCGGCGTTGGGTGAAGAATTTTGGTAACCGAGAAATGGACACCGCAGGCAAGCCGTTCAGCGGCCGGCCAGCAACATCTGTGACATATGTACACCTACGACGTGCTGATGAAGTGATTCGAAGGGATAGACGTGTAACAGTTCACAATCAACAGCTTTAAAATCATTCTGAGAAAAGCTGGTCAAGAATTACAACCGTGAATTTGTCGAAGCTGGTATTGATGCCTGAGTTCAACGACCCCGCAAATGTCTACAAATGCATAGTGACTACGTGAACGGTAGTGTTGACCGTGGATAGTTCGGGCTTCGATCTGTACTAATTCCGCTGTTCTATATTCATTATTAAATTTTGTATGATACAGGAAGCATTACGTTTTTATCCACGCTCGTAGAATCAGTAACGAGACCACATCATTAAATTAATACCGCTGCAATGCAGTAAATAGCTTACGCGTCAGAACGTCTAATGTACGGACATGCAAAAGCATGGAAAACATAGCCGTCAACGCCGGTGGCTCGTATAAGTGAGGAAACCGGTGATGATGGGATCTCGCCATCAGTCAGCAAAGAAGGAAATCTTTGCTTGAAATTTTCTTGATGCAAATAATTTAATAAATTGCAAAGTAGTTATAAAATTTCACGCAAGAAGGGAGTGAATAAAATAAAAATTGGTATCATGTTTATTTTACTAATACGCTAACCTTCTTCCCTCAGAATTAATAGTAATACAAAACTGTTCTTGGCATGCCTTAAGGCCCTCATACTAGATACATAAAAAATATTGCTGTCACAAAGACCACAGTAAAAGCTCCATGATTGCCACCAACGGCCGGCCGCGGTGGCCGTCCGGTTCTAGGCGCTGCAGTCCGGAACCACGGGACTGCTACGGTCGCAGGTTCGAATCGTGCCTCGGGCATGGATGTGTGTGCTGTCCTTAGGTTAGTTAGGTTTAAGTAGTTCTAAGTTCTAGGGGACTGATGACCTAAGATGTTAAGTCCCATGGTGCTCAGAGCCATTTGAACCATTTGCCACCAACGCTTACAAAAAGTTTGAAAGAAATTAAAAAGTCCGTGCTATTGACGAACCTGCGGCATATTATTTCTTCAATTGCAAGCATCCTGTAACATCGTGGAGTAATACAGGGCAGACTTTCTTTAAGAAACCTAGCGGCTAACACCACTGAGTAGTAATTAAAATTTCCGTCGTTCGATTCCAAGCAATACGAACGTTTTGAAGAAATGCCATTCACTGACTACCGCAGAATACGACTAGTTCGACGGGAGTGGAACCTGGGCAACAGGCACACGAAAACAAGAAACCACAGAAGAATTTAGGGGAGGATGGACTGAGGAAGTGATGGTAAACACAACATCGGTAGAATGTAATCTTTGTAAGTGTCTTTAACAGCCAAAGGGATGGCGTTGTGGAACATGAGTTGTTAAGGAATCCAGAATTACCGAATCAGTCGATTTAGCAGGCCGCAGAGAGGAAACATGGAGGGGCGATGTCACAGATAGTTGAGAGTCCAGGAGAGGGAAGAAAGCAAAATGCAAAGACCAGACCTGGACAGGAAAAGAAAAGCTGGAGAAAGGAGTAAGTTTATCGAAAGACTGAAGACAACGAACAAATACAGTTAAAGGGTAATGACAGCATGGGCGACAGCTAATTGATATATATGAAAGCACGCTTTACACTAGAGTTTCATGTGTTCTTCGAAATATCATCTAGTTTAACATCACTTGATAAGGATGCTGCGTACAGACTGAAATACAAAGCTATAGTTTGACTGTTGGACTACAAAATCGTTTGTCAAAATCCGTTACACATGATTTTCGGATTACAAAAGGGGTACCCATAATGTACGTCGTATCTATGTCTCGAACATCGACTTCAAACTTCGAGCCCCTAATTGAGAAGAATGGAAATAACAATGACGAAGGCGAAATGTCAACTGCTAATGTTACGGCATGCACATCGTCGAAGAGTGAATGAAGGGAGGGGATAGCCAACAACGTACTAGAGAGTAAGTTGAACACAGATAAAAAAACGGATCTTATCGATCATAACAAAATAATTGGAAGAATACCTAACTTCGAGAACGTCTTGCAAGACGGTCTGCATTCAGGTCAGTGGATAAGACGTGCACTCTTACAGACCGTATAAACATAAAGACGCGGAGTAACTTATAGACAAGAATTGGCTAAAACTTATAGCATGAAAAGGCTTTCAAATCAGTCTTGTTCGCTAGTTCTTTTGAAACAAACTATTCTACCTGACACGTTTATTAGTGAAGAAGTAAGTGCGTAAAATACGGAGAGAGTAGACAAAATTTTTGGCTAAACCTTTGCAGTGTTTTTGCGAGCATGATTAGACAAGGTACTCACTTCGCACGTGACATTTGATATTTTAAAATGTCCAGAAGGCAGATAAAAGAAGACAGGTACCATTACTTACACAACAACAGCAGTGTTTATGCGAGAGTGGCATGTCTGCAGAACAAGTTATCACGCTCTTACGTCTTGCGACAGACACTTTTGCGATAGTCAGAAAAATAACACAGATATGAAACAGGACTGTAGGAGGCGAAGAGCCGTCAATTATAACGGTCTAGTAAATATGTTTTTAGGAAACTTGCCAGGAAGGCTAACAGTCTACATAGTGATAGGAAAATGAAGCGTAAGGGCGTACGTGGTTTGAATGTGTACGAAACCTTACAGCCGAAACTATAGTAGTTTCTTTCAGTTTGAATCGAAACTAAGCAGTAACGAAAATTATAAATAGTTGGCAATCACTTTATTTCAAATGTAATTTCTACACTATAATTCTGTGCCATTGTATGAAATATCAGAACCACTATTCCGCTAGAAACAGATATCATGCAGATCATTATCCTCAACATATTGTATGTTATTTATAGAACTATCATACACAGTGTGGAAGTTTCTCACCACTATCGAGTCCTCTATAGCAACTGCATAGTGTAATGGTTCTTTATTTACGTGACCATTACGGCACTCCAACACCAGTTCTCGATACCAGTAATATCGTACTACTTTTCTGCGAAGTAACAGACATAATTTTGTGACAATATTCACATTTGGTTTTATTAATGTATAGGTACTCCGATGTATCGATATATTACAGTGATATGGTCCTTGTGTGTATTCATTTCTGTGAGACTGTCATAATCTTTAACTTACTTGTAACCGTTTTGGCTCGAATGCGCACAGAGCAGTTTTTGTTTCACTTTGCAGAAGTTAGGTTGTTATTTCGCTTTGTAAAAGAACAGTCAAGTCTTGTGTTTGGTTAAAGTGGAAATAAAATATATGAAGATTGATGCAAAACTGTTTTCTTGATGATGTGACAATTAAGAAGAAGTATATGTGAATTTACAAGAGGTTTAATAAAAATGTGGATCGTGAACACCAATTCAAAAATTATTTCTACCATACCACTGTTCTGATCTGGGATTGTTTGATCATCAAGAATTTCCTGAAAAACGCATTTGTTAGGTCTTCAGATATTGCTAAAATACAGATCTGGACTTTCTAGCACTCAAAGTGGAATCACCCTAGATGCAACAAGATGAGCCATAACAACTTCGACGAAATCTACGTGGGAATTCATTAGAGATAAGTGCCAAAATTAATAACTTTTTTACAGTGACTTCATTATTTCCAATCTGACGATACCATCCACAGTCAATAACTTTGTTGTTGCCCGATAAAGCGAACATATGCTGCGTGAGCAACATTATTAATCTGATATTTAACCTACTTTGCAAGTGGTGGTATTGTTAGAATAGTTATAATATAATTTCTGCTTAGACATATAGACTCATTAAAAATGCACTCGACTCGGCTCTTCTGACGAGTTCTGAAACTTAATGAAACTTATAATACTTTGCGCTACAAAGTTAAAGGGTCACTTTTCGGAACCCCAAGTGTCTCCCATTGCAGCGTATAAGTTCGAAATTTG
Source organism: Schistocerca cancellata (assembly GCF_023864275.1). Lineage (NCBI taxonomy): Eukaryota > Metazoa > Arthropoda > Insecta > Orthoptera > Acrididae > Schistocerca > Schistocerca cancellata. The sequence goes on along the minus strand of NC_064626.1, from coordinate 314,892,467 downwards.
GCTCAAAGGCGCCTACCCCCTTCCAGCTAAAAAATTCATCTGGGCTGAAAAGTGGGTTAATGATGTCACATTGGCATCAAATTTCAGCACAATCCTACCCAGCGCCATCGTGTATGTCTCACACGCCGAGGAAGTCGTCAGAGCCCCTCTCACCCACTCCACCCATTATTTTGACGTCTTTGCGCTGGAAGTCAGAAGCGCCACACTCAGGGTTGAAATCGCGCAATTTTCTAATGGGAGGCCGAGGAAAACATCTCAGACATACCGGCTCTGAGAATCGATACGGAACAGCATCATGGGGTGCATAACGGGTATCAGTGAAACCACCTCTTTCCTGGGGTGTTGATTCCCACACATTTCCCAGTCGAAAATGAGAGTTCGCAGTGCGATGAGCTACAGGAAGATGTTCTGATAAGATTAAAGACTCCTCTAAGACCCCTCAGTTTGGCAACGCCCTCGGGGCACCCACGCTATTTTGTTGCGCACATTACAAATGTACCTGTCCGAAATTTTGACACCTACGAGGGTTATTCGGAAAGTAAAGAACGATCTATCGCGAAATGGAAACCACAGTGAAAATCTGATGAAGTTTTGCACAGGTGTGTTGGGCAGTGTCTCTAGTATGCCCGTCGATTGCGTTTCATCGTTCTTTTTAGTTCTAAGCAAACAAAGATACCTAGAATAATAGTGTCTCTTGCCATGTACGTGTGCCTGCTGAAAAATTTCGCTTGAAGCTATGCAGCCAACATTACATAACTGCTGTGCGTTTTCTTCTTCAACACAATTCTCAGCCGCATTCTGCAGGGGCAAAGAAGATGCTCATGCATCGTTTCCAATTGGAAATGTTTGGTTACCCACAATACAGCCCGTAATTGTCTCCCTGTGAGTTTCATCTCTGCTCACACGAGCCGCTGGATATGAAGACAACATTTCGGTACAGACAATGAGCTGTAAGCTAGCGTAGAGAACTATCGGAAAGCACTGGCGGCTGCCTTGTATAACGAGGGTATTGGAAAGTTGGTACAACGCTACGACAAACGTCTAAGTCGGATCGGCGACTATGGAGATAAGTAGCTGGAAGCTGTAGGTAACTGTTGCAAATATAACAGTTTTGATTTGCACTGTAATTCCATTTCGCGACCTATCGTTCCTTACTTTCCGAATAGGCCTCGTATTAGCCTGGCGGCTTCTCTAGCGTCTGAAGGAAGGCAAACTGCATCAAAAAAGTGTCGAAGGGATTGCCTAACTGTCAGGCGCTAGAGCAGCCGTCGTCCTGATTTACTCTCGAAATTTCTGAAGGTACATTTTTATCGTGCTTAATAAAATTGCGTGGACGGCGTTGCGGAATTGGGGACTCATCGTGGGACCTTTTGCTGACTCATTCACGCATTTGTTAAAATTGCACTCACACGTGATCACGCCACAGAAGGGCGGAAAACAGGAGAGACTAAGTACCCTTTGACGCATTGGTTCACTTTCAGATTTCGTCGGATGGTTTTGGAACGGTCCCTAGGGGTTCAACCTGCATACGACTGCAAAAAATTGCGGTCGCACTGCACTCCAGAGGGCTGCGATCATATTTAGTGGGGATGTAGGTCCACAATTTGCTTAGAGAAGGGCTGAAACGTTAGAGGGTGTCAGCATTGCCAAAGGTTGTCAAGAATATCTTTCTGTTGCTCATTGCCCAGCAAACTGTCGTTTCCGATCGCGAAGTGCATGGGAATCAGAGCTCCACGAAAGAGGGGTCACACTAACGACATTTATGCCACCCTACGGCGTCTTTCTGCGTATATTCTGAGAGGCGGTGCGTCTGAAATGTTTTCCGCAGCCACCCATAAGAAAGCCGCGCGATTTCAACACCGGGTGTTGCGGTTCCGACTTTCATCGCAAAGACGTTAAAAGGAGTAAAATGTGTGTAAGAGGATCTCTGAAGACCTTCGTATCGTGTGACGTTGGGCAGAACTGTGCTGAAATTTATTGCCAATGTGACATCATTAACCCACCTTTCAGCACACATGAAAGTCTGAACTATGGCATTTTTTCGAGTGTGTCGACACTTTGCTGTTCGAAGCATCGCCGAGCCCGAGGGTGACGTCACAGGACGCTACACGTTTCCACCGTTACGGAGGAAGCCAAATTTAAAACTTATACGCCGCAATGGGGGACAATTATTGAGTTTAGAATTTTTATTTTTTTATTTTTGCTGGTGTTTGAATGCCTCTCCGTTACAGCTGGTGACAGCAGGTGTTGAGCAGAAATGAAGGTGAAGTAAATGGATGCGCATTAATTTCTATAATTTTTATGTTGATAGACTGCTCATGTACATTGTCATCATAACAGGTGGCCTATGAGTAATACCAAACAAGAGTAAAAAAGGGATCTACCCTTTTTAATACAAAAAATGAAATTCCTAGTTTATACTTCCAATGATGTGTCGAATTTAGTGTTTATTGCACGTATAGGAGCGCCATCGATGTGTTCCCGTATAGGCTCTACAATCACTAAACTTGTTTTGAGTCTATCATAAAACTATACTTTCCGCCCCGATAGCTGAATGGTCAGCGTGACGGACTGCTGACCTAAGGGGCCCGGGTTCGATTCCCAGCTGGGTCGGGGATTTTTTTCCGCTGAGGGACTGGGTGTTGCGTTGTCTTCATCATCATATCATCCCCATCCGGCGCAAAGATCGCACAATGTGGCATCGAATGTAATAAGACCTGCACCAAGGCGGCCGTACCTGCCTCGTAAGGGGCCTCCAGGCCAATGACGCCAAACGCTCATTTCCATAAGAATATACTTAACACCTTTACAGATTCGGACTCCTCTCACTCCACCTTCGGTCGATTGTCGCCAAGATTACGTGTTTAAGACATCCGTCTTGTGGGATTTCGAAAGCTACAAATAAGACTAAGCGTGTGTGAACTTGACGTTAAGCAGATTTATTTGCATGGAAAAAAAAATCAGTTGAATCTCGCACGAGATAATGAATGGGTCAGACGTGATTTGGTCCAGCGCAGTGAGAAAGCAGTTACTACCACATCCTCATAATCTCTTTGCTAATCAACAAAGGGTTAAAATATACATATAGTCGGAAGAAAATTTTAAGCACCCACTTTGGTTTCGACTACCTTAAAAAGTTTCTATACGTTAAATTTGCAGAAATATTACACATCTCTATGTGTTTCAGCGCGGTAGTGAGTAGAATATAAATGTGACCTAGCGGTTTCAAGCAGCTTGGAATATAGCGATACGAACTCCGACTCGTAAACAGCCCTCACGTTTCTTCCTAGAACGTCGAGGTATAACCCGTAATTTACCGAATCAATAGCGACTAACGAGCAAGAGTTCATCCATGTGGCCTCTGAAAAGAGCGACATTTAAAAAGGAGCATGCATCACTCGGTGCTAATAAGGACCTTAAGTTGATTGGATTCTGGGAAGGCAATCTTTTAGAGTTAGTATTATTTCGACTGGTCTGTTGCCATAATTCATAGCATCCAGGGAGCAAGGATTTGAAAGTGACTTAGGAGAACCGTGTTCAGTTGTCTGTCCTAGTATCGAGTATTTCCTTCCCTGAAACGAGATCGCGTTCCGTTGCTTCTGGTAGTCATTGACGGAACGTTAAACCCTAATCTTGCTTTCTGCCTTCTTTCTTCCGTAAGTACCTATCTTGTACCGACTGGTTACGTCTACATAACTGACATAGACTACATATGCCATCTTCTGCTTATAACTTTAGAAGATCTGGTTGCCCCTATGATTTTTCTAATTTGCTGTTTCTTCAGGCTCCAAGTTAACACTTTTTTTTTTTTTTTACTTTTACATGGTCGAAGATCCTTGCTATCGTCTTTGACAACTCCAGTTACGAAATTTGTTTTTATATTTAGCTTCAGTATCCATCAACAGTAGCATCTTATTTCAAATGTGTGGAGGATTTTTTTGTTCTGAAGTTCCTTCCATCCTCATTTCAGTTCCATACAACCATCACAGACCAGACTTTCGAGAACGTATTCCTCAGTTCCGTTTGCTCTTGCTGGTGAAAGCGTTTTTCACCTGTACCAATCTACTTTTCATATCCTTCTAGCTTTTGGTACCGTTTGTTCGCTAGAGAGCAGAATTTCTTCGCATCTACTAAGTATCTTTTTCATGTTCACACATCTCACTCTCTGTCTTCTTCCACTATATATCAACGGGACAAATTGGTAAGGGAGATGAGGGGATATGCAATGAGGGTTACACCACAAATTAGTGAAACAATGCTATAGGTGATGAAAGTTTCATGGAAATCTCAAAACAATGTTACAGAAAGCACCGAGAAGTGAATCTTACAAGGGGATCACCCGAGAATTACATTTGAATAATTTTTTTGTATTTATGGTAAGTGATGTTCAGAATTCAAATAGCAGTCCAACAAAGCTGTTCGATGCAACTCTAAGACATTCTTGTGGAAACTGAGGTACAAGTTCTGCTGAGGGTCTTTAACACCCTACAATAAGAGAGACTTTTCTACTGGCAGTACGGAGCTATTCCGTGAATAGAAAAGTACAAAAATATGAAAATTTGTAATTATTGCATTGAATCCATCTTTTTGCAAGTGCACAAAATATTGTTTTGTTTTATCGTTCAAATATATTTCACCACAGATGTGGCATCATCAATGGCTTTTTATTTTGTTTTCCTGAAATGCATACATACAGATTATGATAAGGTTAGGGAATATGTTGTTGTAGTCTTCAGTTCTGAGACAGGTAGCTCTCCATGCTACTCTATCCTGTGCAAGCTTCTTCATCACCCAGTACCTACTGCAACCTACATCCTTCTGAATCTGCTTAGTGTATTCATCTCTTGGTCTCCCTCTACGATTTTTACCCTCCACGCTGCCCTCCAGTACTAAATTGGTGATCCCTTGATGCCTCAGAACATGTCCTACCGAACGATCCCTTCTTCTGGTCAAGTTGTGCCACAAACTTCTCTTCTACCCAATCCTATTCAATACTTCCTCATTAGTTATGTGATCTACCCATCTAATCTTCACCATTCTTCTGTAGCACCACATTTCAAAAGCTTCTATTCTCTTCTTGTCCAAACTATTTATCTTCCCTGTTTCACTTCCGTACATGGCTACACTCCATACAAATACTTTCAGAAATGACTTCCTGACACTTAAATCTATACTCGATGTTAACAAATTTCTCTTCTTCAGAAACGCTTTCCTTGCCATTGCCAGTCTACATTTAATATCCTCTTTACTTCGACCATCATCAGTTATTTTGCTCCCCAAATAGCAAAACTCTTTTACTACTTTAAGTGTCTCATTTCCTAATCTAACTCCCTCAGCATCACCCGACTTAATCCGACTACATTCCATTATCCTCGTTTTGCTTTTGTTGATGTTCATCTTATATCCTCCTTTCACGACCGTGTCCATTCCGTTCAACTGCTCTTCCAAGTCCTTTGCTGTCTCTGACAGGATTACAATGTCATCGGCGAACCTCCAAAGTTTTTATTTCTTCTCCATGGATTTTAATACCTACTCCGAATTTTTCTTTTGTTTCCTTTACTGCTTGCTCAATATACAGATTGAATAACATCGGGGAGAGGCTACAACCCTGTATTACTCCCTTCCCAACCACTGCTTCCCTTTCATGTCCCTCGACTCTTATAACTGCCATCTGGTTTCTGTAAAAATTGTAAATAGTCTTTCGCTCCCTGTATTTTACCCCTGTCACCTTTAGAATTTGAAAGAGAGTATTCCAGTCAACATTGTCAAAAGCTTTCTCTAAGTCTACAAATGCTATAAACGTAGGTTTGCCTTTCCTTATTCTTTCTTCTAAGATAACTCGTAAGGCCGGCCATCCTGATTTCGGTTTTCCGTGATTTCCCTAAATCACTCCAGGCAAATGCCGGGATGGTTCCTTTCAAAGGGCACGACCGACTTCCTTCCCCGTCCTTCCCTAATCCGATGAGACCGATGACCTCGCTGTCTGGTCTCCTTCCCCGAAACAACCAACCAAGTCGTAAGGTCAGTATTGCCTCACGCGTTCCAGTATTTCTACGGAACTTATCTTCCCCGAGGTCGGCTTCTACTGGTTTTCCATTCGTCTGTAAAGAATTCGTGTTAGTATTTTGCAGCTGTGGCTTATTAAACTGAATGTTCGGTAATTTTCACATCTGTCAACACCTGCTTTCTTTGGGATTGGAATTATTATATTCTTCTTGAAGTCTGAGGGTATTTCGCCTGTCTCATACATCTTGCTCACCAGATGGTATAGTTTTGTCAGGACTGGCTCTCCCAAGGCCGTCAGTAGTTCTAATGGAATGTTGTCTATTCCCGGGCCTTGTTCCGACTCAGGACTTTTCAGTGCTCTGTCAAACTCTTCACGCAGTACCGTATCTCCCACTTCATCTTCATCTACATCCTGTTCCATTTCCATAATATTGTCCTCAAGTACATCGCCCTTGTATAGACCCTCTATATACTCCTTCCACCTTTCTGCTTTCCCTTCTTTGCTTAGAACTGGGTTTCCATCTGAACTCTTGATGTTCATACAAGTTGTTCTCTTATCTCCAAAGGTCTCTTTAATTTCCTGTAGGCAGTATCTATCTTACCCCTCGTGATAAGCGCCTCTACATCCGTACATTTGTCCTCTCGCCATTCCTGCTTAGCCATTTTGCACTTCCTGTCGATCTCATTTTTGAGACGTTTGTATTCCTTTTTGACTGCTTCATTTACTGCATTTTTATATTTTCTCCTTTCATCAATTAAATTCAATATTTCTTCTGTTACCCAAGGATTTCTACTAGCCCTCGTCCTTTTACCTACTTGATCCTCTGCTGCCTTCATTACTTCATCCCTCAAAGCTACCCATTCTTCTTCTACTGTATTTCTTTCCCCCATTCTTGTCAATTGTTCCCTTATGCTCTCCCTGAAACTCTGTACAACCTCTGGTTCTTTCAGTTTATCCAGGTCTCATCTCTTTAAATTCCCACCTTTTTGCAGTTTCTTCAGTTTTAATCTACAGGTCATAACCAATAGATTGTGGTCAGAGTCCACATCTGCACCTGGAAATGTCTTACAATTTAAAACCTGGTTCCTAAATCTCTGTCTTTCCATTATATAATCTATCTGATACCTTTTAGTATCTCCAGCGTTCTTCCATGTATACAACCTTCTTTCATGATTCTTAAACCAAGTGTTAGCTATGATTAAGTTGTGTTCTGCGCAAAATTCTACCAGGCGGCTTCCTCTTTCATTTCTTAGCCCCAATCCATATTGACCTACTACGTTTCCTTCTCTCCCTACGTTTCCTACTACCGAATTCCAGTCACCCATGACTATTAAATTTTCGTCACCCTTCACTATTTGAATAATTTCTTTTATTTCATCATACATTTCTTCAATTTCTTCGTCATCTGCAGAGCTAGTTGCCACATAAACTTGTACTACTGTAGTAGGTGTGGGCTTCGAATCTATCTTGGCCACAATAATGCGTTCACTATGCTGTTTGTAGTAGCTTACCCGCATTCCTATTTTCCTATTCATTATTAAACCTACTCCTGCATTACCCCTATTTTATTTTGTGTTTATAACCCTGTAGTCACCTGACCAGAAGTCTAGTTCCTCCTGCCACCGAACTTCACTAATTCCCACTATATCTAACTTGAACCTATCCATTTCCCTTTTTAAATTTTCTTACCTACCTGCCCCATTAAGTGATCTGACATTCCACGCTCCGATCTGTAGAAGGCCAGTTTTCTTTCTCCTGAAAACGACATCCTCTTAAGTAGTCCCCACCCTGAGATCCGAATGGGGGACTATTTTACCTCCGGAATATTTTACCCAGGAGGACGCCATCATCATTTAATCATACAATAAAGCTGCATGCCCTCGGGAAAAATTACGGCCGTAGTTTCCCCTAGCATTCAGCCGTTCGCAGTACCAGCACAGCAAGGCCGTTTTGGTTATTGTTACAAGGCCAGATCAGTCAATCATCCAGACTGTTGCCCTTGCAACTACTGAAAAGGCTGCTGCCCCTCTTCAGGAACCACACGTTTGTCTGGCCTCTCAACAGATACCCCTCCGTTGTGGTTGCACCTACGGTAAGGCTATCTGTATCGCTGAGGCACGCAAGCCTCCCCACCAACGGCAAGGTTCAAGGTTCATGGGAGGAGGGGTAGGGAATATGATAAACCAGATTTTATTGTTATTTAAAGTATATGTGCACTTTACCTTAATTTTACATTGTGTGTGTGTGTGTGTGTGTGTGTGTGTGTGTGTGTGTGTGTGTGTGTGTATGTGTGTGTGTGTGTGTCCTGTGGCTGCCCACCAAAATCAACCAACGTTCTGAATTAGTACACCACGTCATCTTCAAACATGATGGATGTTAGAAATCGTCTGCATTGAATCTTTATTTATTATTAAATCTTTAAAATATACGTTCAGGAAAATGCGTGACATATTCCCGTTTTTGGCCTCACCGTTGTAGTATTTTGCTAGTCGTGAGCTGCGACAGGTTTGCTTTTAAGTACCAAACGTGTTTTTGTGTAGTTGAGCTGAACCTGTGGACATCAAAATACGGAACAAAATCCACAAATAACAACCTATACGAAACAATTCACCATAGCTAAGATTAACAAAAATTTTAGCGATGTCGACCGGCTCATCTCAACAACACAACACGTTTGGTACATAAAAATGAACTTATCACAGCTCAGGACTAGCCACACACTACAATGGTACGACCAAAACCTGGCATATACCACGAATTTTACCAGAACACACATTTTGAAGTTTGGATAATAAAGAGGAATTCATTGCAGAGGATTTTCTAACATCCGTCATGTTTGGAGATAAGATAACATGGTGTACCAACTTGGATCTGTGGCTGATTTTGGTTGGCAACCACAGAACACACAGCCGGCCGGGGTGGCCGAGCGGTTCTAGGCGCTACAGTCTGGAACCACGGGACCGCTACGGCCGCAGGTTCGAATCCTGCCTCGGGCATGGATGTGTGTGATGTCCTTAGGTTAGTTAGGTTTAAGTAGTTCTAAGTTCTAGGGGACTGATGACCTCAGAAGTTAAGTCCCATAGTGCTCAGAGCCATTTTTTTGAACAGAACCCACACAATGTAAAATAAAAGATTAAGTGCAAATATAATTTAAATAAAAACAAAATCTGATGTCTCATACTCCCTACCTAAACAAAATCAGCATGCATACATTTCAGGAAAATAAAATAAAGAAAAACCTACTGAGGAATGCACATCTGTGGTGAAACATGTTTGGGTGATAAAACAAAAAATAATGTGTATACTTGCTAAAAGGTGGACCCATCATTAATTCATTATTAATCCGTAATTTTTTTAAATGAAACAGTCATTATTAACAATCATTCATAACAGATCGGTAATTGAGAATTATATTTGTAATGAAAACCCGATTATGTGTCTGATATGCAATTATAAATAAGAATACCGCCATTAGTCATACAAATGACCATTATATATGTGTTAATTATCGTACACTTGATGAATTTTACATTTAAATTCAACTAAACGAAAAAAACAATAACCGAACTAGACTCGAACCATCGGTTACCAGTCTCTAACACTACCGATTTTTCCCATCTTTATGCATTTTACTCTTCACGGTAACGCTCATGGAACAGCACCTCTGTTTAAAGATTTGTACCGATCGGAAATTGAACACAGATCTTCCACCTGCCAGACGACTACTTTAACACAGAGTCACACCGCCTGTAGAATAATCGACCTCATCTTAGGATACTAAAGACACTCTCAAAACTTCAAACGCCATTTTCTATAGAATTCTTCAGAGTTTCACGGCACTGCTTTGTGTGATTGATATTTGAGTTCTGAACTTCACGTATCGGAAAATATAAAAATTACAAAAATCCGATTACCGTGTGGTCTCCTTAGCTGGATCACGATGTTGTTATCGTTTGAAGGGCATATTTACGTCGAAATGTATCTCACGAAAGATAAAAGTAAGCGCTTATCGTGCTATTATGCATCATATCATACGATATGCATACGAGACGTGTATCATAATCAAGAACAAGAGAGACAAAATGAGATAACGAAAAATACACTGTCTGACAAACAAAAGTGGAATACCCAGAATACGTGGTCGATGTCAGTGTAAATGCATATACATACACTGCATCGAGAGATATGTGAATGATTGGACATCATGTTCGATTACATTTTATGTTGCATTGCAGATCTAGATTTCAACTGTCAGTGCGTTGTCACGTAGACTGAACGTAGAGATAACGACACATATTCCAATCTAATTCAGGCACATATAGGAATTAGTCCAACTTGGTCCAATCTTTCACCCCAGAATATTAAGAATTATTCCCATGCAGACTGGAATGCATACCGTGCCCAAATTCATTCCGTAATCGAAAGCCATTATTCCAACCTTCAAAATCCTGAAGGCATCCGAAGTTAGTCTGACTTCGTACAACACACCGTCTCGGATTCAATTTCCAATCACGTCCCACTCCGAACTTCCTACTAAGACCGTCCTACTCTACAACCACGTGCGTTTGCCCTGCCTCAAGAATCCTGTCGTGCATGCAGAGAATTCCTTTGTACTCGTGATCGGGACGCACATCACACATGTGTGAAAGTACCAAAAACACAATTACTCGACGCCTCGCAGCAAACTTACAGTACATGTACAGTACTCCACGAACACGACTAAACACGCCAGTAACAGCTGACGACATTCCACAAATACTCGCTGGTCACGATACAATAACCTACATCTCAAGGAATGTCCCAGGACCTATCTCGACACCCTTGACATCCTTTACAATACCACCCTCTACAGAGGTTATTACCCAGAAGTCCTTTTCCTGAAACCTGACAAACCACCCTCGCAGACCTCATCCTATCGCCCTGTCAGCCGCAAGCCAGTTCTCAGCAAGTTCTTTGAAACCATTCTTACCCAACGAATCCATCAACATCTTGCACTCCACCTACCCATTCCCAGTGCGTAATGTGACTTTTGTCCTAACTATTCCATCGACAACCAACTTCTTTTCTTACCCAACTAATCTCTTATCAACTAAATAAACGAAAGTCCGCCATATTTGTTTCCCTTGATATTCAAAAAACCTTCAACCAGGTATGGCAGTCTGGATCTCTGCAAGCTACAAACCTATGCATTCCCAGATATGTCAGTCTTTTAGCACCCTTCCTTCACCACCGCTCAAGATATTTCACAATTAACCACACCTGTTCCAGCATTTTTCAGCCAACTGGCCGTGTGCCTGAAGGCTCTGACCTTTCAAATGGTTCAAATGGCTCTGAGCACTATGCGACTTAAATTGTGAGGTCATCAGTCGCCTAGAACTTAGAAATAATTAAACCTAACTAACCTAAGGACATCACACACATCCATGCCCGAGGCAGGATTCGAACCTGCGACCGTAGTGGTCGCCCAGTTCCAGACTGTAGCGCCTAGAACCGCACGGCCACTCCGGCCGGCTGTCCTTTCACCCCTACTTTGCATCATGTTCACTACAGACACTCCCAAAGCGCCACTCTCAACCTGTCTCCTGAAATACGCTGACAAAAACGCCTACCTAGCCACTCACCACATCCTTCGACTCTCCCCAGCCTTCCTCCAGTCGAGTTTTGTAATAGGTGGAAACTTCAAATAAATTCACAAAAAAAGTCAAGCCACCGTCTTTGGTCGCACCATTCGGCGTTTCCGTCCTCCATGTTTGCATCTCTCCGTCTATAATCAGACATCTCTCTGACTAAAATTGGAAAGTATTTAGAAGTAACTCTCAACAGAAAATTGACATGGAACGCACATCTACTTATTATCTGATACTAATCCCGAAACCGACTAAAACTACTAACAGGGCGCACCTGCAGACTACAGCCTTCCAGCATTATCCTCATCCATAAATCCCCCATCTGCCCCATCCTGACCTACATCTACGTAGCCTGCATTTCAGCCTCGAGTAAATTTTATAAGCCCTTGAAATCCTGGAAGCACGTGCACTCCGTCTTACCTTCCACATCGGCCTACTTACACCAACTCGCATCGTATAACACCTCTTCCACTTCCCACACCTTCTTCACCAAGTGAGGTTGCGCGGTGGATAGCACACTGAACTCGCATTCTGGAAGACGACGGCTCAAACCCGCATCTTGCCATCCTGATAATATGAGATGAAGTTGGCGGCAGCGTCGACTTCTTGTTCTATTCAAAAAAAGGGAGGCGAATCTATTCAGTGCCCTTTCTGTGTAACTCCGAAAATTCTCTTCGTAGCGTCGGATTTTCATAGTACAGAGATAACGAAAGTATGTCATGACTAATAAACCGCATTACTTCCGAATCCGAGGCTATACTATATGCATTTTTTATCTCGTCTACCGTCCGCCCCGATAGCTGAATGGTCGCCGGCACGGTAGCTGAGCGTGTTCGGCCAGAGGGTTAGCTGCCCTCTGTAATAAAAAAAAACTGAGTTACTGTATCAACGTTGAACTTCAACGAGTGTCATAGGACGTCCGCCCCGAACGAATACAACGATCAATTACGAACAAAATAAGATTAGAAAAAAAAAGGTCAACGTGACGGATTGCCGTACTAAGGGGCCCGGGTTCGATTCCCGGCTGGGTCGGGGATTTTCTCCGCTCAAGAACTGGGTGTTGTTTGTATTCATCATCATTTCATCCCCATCCAGCGCCTAGGTCGCCCAATGTGCCATCGAATGTGATAAGACCTGCACCAAGGCGGCCGGACCTGCCCCGTAAGGGGCCTCCCGGCCATTGACGCCAAACGCTCATTTCCATTTCTCCTCTATCGATTCACAAGACGCGCACCCAGTGCCTGCTAGCCACCGACTGACTCATGCCACAAAGAAGCTTTAAAGTTCGACCGCTAGATCCACCATTTCTATTCAGACCTATTCCCCTACAAGTTATATATGATTACAAACCTACTTATTCTATGCATGAACCAGTTAAATGTAACATTTTCATTCTTTTATGGTAAATTACTTTTAAAATTACATTCATGGATTAATTACAATTACATAATTATCATAAATAATAACTAAAACATTTACATCGGTGTTACATCAGAGAGCACAGTTATTCAGACGTCACATTGAGTAAAGACGGGCAAATAATTTAGGTAAGACCACTAGAGGTAATATCGGTAATTGTGTTGCAGTTTCATGTACATTCTGGACAGTTCGTGCGAATGATTTCGCCACCCTGACCACCCATCGAACATTTATGGAACATAATCGAGAGGTCGGTTCGTGCACAAATTCCTCCACCGGCAACGCTTTTGCAACTATGGACGACTATAGAGGCAGTATGGCTGAGTGTTTCTACAGGGGACTTCGAGCAACTTGTTGAGTGCGTGCTCAGTCGAGTTGCTGCGCTACGCCGGGGCAAAAAGGAGGTCCGACACGATATTACGGAGTATCCCACGACTTTTACCACCTCATTGTATTATGACTACACAGGTTATCAGTATTTAATGATTCTTGTTTTAGTTTCATAATATTTAGGCTGGAAAAAGAAGAAAAAATATTCGTAAGGAGATTGAAAAGAAAGAATATACAAGAACTTTCAATGAAATCAGTATATTCCTTTTATTTATGCTTTGTATCCAAATTTGTGACAAGTATTATGTGTGACCTATGGATGATATTGGTGTGCCACAGGGGAGTGTTATGGGACCATTGCTTTTCACAATATATATATATATATATAAATGACCTAGTAGAGAGTGTCGGAAGTTCCATGCTACTTTTCGCGGATGATGCTGTAGTATACAGAGAAGTTGCAGCATTAGAAAATTTCTGCGAAATGCAGGAAGATCTGCAGCGGATAGGCACTTCGTGCAGGGAGTGGTAACTGACCCTTAACATAGACAAATGTAATGTATTGCGAATACATAGAAAGAAGGCTCCTTTATTGTATGATTATTTGATAGTAGAACAAACACTGGTAGCAGTTACTTCTGTAAAATATCTGGGATTATGTGTACGGAACGATTTGAAGTGGAATGATCATAAAAAATTAATTGTTGGTAAGGCGGGTGCCAGGTTGAGATTCATTGGGAGAGTCCTTAGAAAATATAGTCATCAACAAAGGAGGTGGCTTACAAAACACTCGTTCGACCTATACTTGAGTATTACTCATCAGTGTGCGATCTGTACCAGGTCGGGTTGACAGAGGGGAGAGAGAAGATCCAAAGAAGAGCGGCGCGTTTCGTCACAGGGTTATTTGGTAAGCGTGATAGCGTTACGGAGATGTTTAGCAAACTCAAGTGGCAGAGTATGCAAGAGAGAGGCGCTCTGCATCGCGGTGTAGCTTGCTGTTCAGGTTTCGAGAGGGTGCGTTTCTGGATGAGGTATCGAATATATTGCTTCCCCTTACTTATACCTCCCGAGGAGATCACGAATGTAAAATTAGAGAGATTCGAGCGCGCACGGAGGCTTTCAAGCAGTCGTTCTTCCCGCGAACCATACGCGAATGGAACAGGAAAGGGAGGTAATGACAGTGGCACGTAAAGTGCCCTCCGCCATACACCACTGGGTGGCTTGCGGAGTCTAAATGTAGATGTAGATGTAGAAACAAGGAAAACAATAATTACTGCGACACGCAGTACTTGTAGTAAACGACGAATTTTTGCACGTGCATGGTTTTCTCAGTGTGTCTGTAGCAAAACGGCCCTCGGTCGAAACACAATTTCGTGTCGTACCACACATATCTGTTACTAGAATTACGTGCGAAAAAAGTTACCGGTAGCAATATTCGACCCACAGACCTCACGGTTATGATACTACGTACTTAACTCGCTTGGCTGTGGACTTCCTGAATACGAGTAACCATAGAGAACATATAAGCACGGCTAATATGTTGAAACAAGATTTTCTCGAAAACGGTGGAGAGTTGCGTCTTCCTGTTTGCATATGTTGAAGTCCTCGTTGTACCATAAGAACACTGTCAGTATGAGTCAACTCGGTGAGGGGAATTTCGTATGGTCCCCTTGTGAGATGAAGAGGCGTGCACAGGATGAGCTACAGCAAACCATTCTTGAGACGGAAGGTCTCAAGAAAGACTGCACTGTAACAGATATTCATTAATCGAGTTCTGAATTTGAGCCTATACTAATATCAATAAAGCAGTTAAAATCATCAGGATGAATGAGGGTTGCCTAGAAAGAAACGCACCGCATTTTTTCCTTCAACAGTTCTTTGTTGAACGTAATGAGAACTACACACACGAAGGAATGGTGTTATATCTACGCATCCTATTTTTCAAAGTAATGTTCATACCGTTCTATGACCTTCTTCCAGCGTGAAACAAGAGCATTTATGCCTCGTCCTGGTGACGGAGCCAGTACTTCACTCTGTGAACCACCACCTCATCGTCCTCCAAATGTCTTTCACGAACGGCGCCCTTTAATGACCCAAACAAGTGGAAGTCCGAGGGGGCTAGGTCAAGGCTATAGGTTGGGTGGGGTAACACTGTACAACTCCGTTTTGTGATGTGTTCAGCAATCCTCAGACTTGTGTGGAGCGGAGCGTTATCGTGTTGCAACAAAACATTTTCTGTGCCACTGTGACGCCGAAATCGCAGGAAGCGCGTCTTGAGTTTTGTTAATGTACTGACATGCTTCTAAATTAATGATACCACCTCTTGGCATCACATAAATGGGAACCAAACCTTCACAGTCCCACAACACGGTGATTAAGACTTTACCGACGGAAGCATTTGCGTTGACTTTTTTCATCAGTGGAGGGTGGGAATAGCGCCATTCCATTGGCTGTCGTTTTGCTTTGTGCCCAAAATGGTGAACCCAGGTTTGATCACCTGTCCGGAACGAGAAAGCCTCCCCCTCAGTTTCAAAACGTTGCAACAAATCAAGGCAAATGCTTTTTTTGTGCGTCTTGTAATCCACTGTTAGACACCGCAGGACCAAGTTACACACACTTTTGAATATCTAAGACTGCGGATAACTGCATCCTCACTTCCTTTGCAATTGACGGATGTAGAACCAATTGCCGAGTCGTAATGCGTCTGTCCTCGCGAATACCATCTGCTCGCTGCAACATGCCAGGTGCGACAGCCTTGGATGGTCTCCCCTACCACTGCAAATTGTCGAGCTCCGCTGAACTCCCTTCTGATGGCCTCACCCTCCGTGCCCAGGGACTAACTGTACTTCTGTCGACAGCAGATGCTCCGTAGACTTCGCACAAGCGTTTGTGAATATTCCCCACAGTTTCATTCTCTGCAGTGAGAAAGTCAATGACGGCACGTTACTTGTAACCACATCACCTACAGACGCCATATTGAAACTGTCCTGCAGCTCTGCTATCTGTCGGAAGTGACGGAAACTTGGCTCGCTCACTCACAAGGGAACATCTCCATCGCACCCCCCTCAGATTTAGTTATAAGTTGGCACAGTGGATAGGCCTTGAAAAACTGAATATAGATCAATCGAGAAAACAGGAAGAATTTGTGTGGAACTATTAAAAAATAAGCAGAATATACAAACTGAATAGCCCATGCGCAAGATAGGCAACATCAAGGACAGTGTAAACTCAGGAGCGCCGTGGCCCCGTGGTTAGCGTGAGCAGCTGCGGAACGAAAGGTCCTTGGTTCAAGTCTTCCCTAGACTGAAAAGTTTACTTTCTTTATTTTTGCAAAGTTATGATCTGTCCGTTCGTTCATTGACGTATCTGTTCACTGTAATAAGTTTAGTGTCTGTGTTTTGCGACCGCACCGCAAAACCGTGCGATTAGTAGACGAAAGGACGTGCCTCTCCAATGGGAACCGAAAACATTTCATCGCAAGGTCATAGGTCAACCGATTCCTCCACAGGAAAACGTCTGATATATTCTATACGACACTGGTGACGGCATGTGCGTCACATGACAGGAATATGTTGTCGACCCACCTAACTTGTACACTTGGCGAATGGGTAAAAAGATTCTCCTAACTTGCCCGATTTAGGTTTTCTTGTGGATGTGATAATCACTCCCAAAAAAGTGATGAAAACATAAGAGTTTGTCATGTAAACCGAAAATAATAAATTAAAATTTTGGAAGGCTTGAACCAAGAACCTCTCATTCCGCAGCTGCTCACGCTAACCACGGGACCACGGCGCTCCTCAGCTCACATTCTCCTTGGTATTGCCTATCTTCCGCATGGACTACTCAGTTTGTATATTTTGCTTATTTTTTCATAGTTCCACACAACTTCTTCCTGTTTTCTCGATTGATCTGTGTTCAGTTTTTCAAGGCATATCCACTGTGCCAACCTATAACTAAATCTGAGGTGGGTGCGATGGGGAGGTTCCCTTGTCAGAATACATACGTAAAGTTTCGCATTCGTAGCATTGTTTTCAACTGAGAAAAAAATGCGGTGCCTTACTTTCTGGCCAACCCTCGTAATAAATGAACAAATAAAATCTTTAGTCGAAACAATAACTGTTCGAAATTTTTGTACTAGTTTTGTGAACCCAAAATCCTGCAAATACTTCTGCTCCTTTCTGTTCTCTAATTTTTTTGCTTTCGTTCATAACGTGTTGAATAGTATTAGTTGTGAAATCCTTCCTAGCATCAGATCGTAGAACAAAGCATTCTTATCCAGTAATGTACACAGATGAGCCAAAACAAAGGAAGGTAGGTAAACGGAGCAGAGACGAATGAAGAATCATTCTCACTAGCGTGAAACTCATACAGAGACTTCCGGTAACACGATGTTGGTTCCCTACCATGCCACTTTGAGCGTTGCAAGGTTACCAGTCCTTCGTCATCTCGTTTTCTTATTGCCTATATAAAGTCCAACACAACAATTTTTGTTTCACAATAAAGACAAGCTGGTTTCATCGCATTGTGTTTCTGATAATGACATTTTGTGTGTTTTGCACTCTCAACTGCATTGCAAATGCGTTGCTTGTATTCTGCTTGATTTCTGCTCGTATCCGTAATATTGAGCGGAGAAAGTGGTACCATATTTGTGTTTGTTTCCTTACAACAAAAAAACAACTTTAGACTTATCATGTTCTATTTTATTTTAGTAAACATCCATTTTTCGCACTTAGTAGAGAATTAAAGTTAGCAGCTTTTGAGAGAACTGGTATTCAACTTTATTACATCTTGTCACGGATTGAGTACACGGTTCCCAGTGATTCGCAGACTGTGGATGTAGATGTAGCTGAGTAGGCTTTGTAGTCATAACGACAAGAACATTCTTTCTTGTAAATTCTAAAAATGCTACAGTAATTACGCAAATGCGTTCGCACGTTATTAACACATATTACAAACAATACTTTTTAGCAGAAATCGGTGTACTGGAACTCATCCTCTCACTGCAGTGAAAATTTCCGAGGCCTCCATTAAATGCGAGAAAATACGAAAAACGGAAGCGAATAAAAACAGCGTAGAATACGAGCAGTGTACCTACAATGCATTTAAATCGAAAAATTCGCACACAGGTTCGTAAGCAGTAACAAACAGAAATGAGTCCGTAGAAATCCATGCAGGGAAATCAGATTCTGTTTTATATGTACAGAAACAAACAAGGAATCCTTTACCCCACCCAATACTGTTGGATGCGAACAAAAATTAAGCACAATACCGTCAACATTGTATATCTGCAATTCAATTCAAAGAGTGCAATACATCCAAGAAGATCGTAATCAGGAGCAGCATGCGATGAGACCAGTTTCTGTACCATGTGATGTCACAATATTTTTGGGTTTTGACAAGTGCTTTGAACTCGATAATGGACTTACGGTCCAAACTGTCGTACTTGGTTTGGAGAAGTAACTATTTTTACAGTCAACGACGATCAAGATGTTATTTACAAAGTTTTACATGACTGTGAAACCGCACTACAAGAAGTTCATCTCAGTTTTTGATTGAGGTTTTTCGAATATGGTTGTAAGGTCACAAAAACGTTTGCAAGTACGCACTTTTCCACCAGACTCCGAGACCCACCCATAAAGTATAAATGAAAAATACTATCAACTAATACTTTTCGGCTAGCAAAAATGCTGATTTTAACGTCATATCTTCCCGTATTGGAAGTTCACTGCCAGACCACACGGAGCGCTGCTGTCATTCTGTTTCCGTATCGTAACACGGTCCTAGCATTTCTTGCAATTTGGTATTCTGCGATCATTATAGCGACAATACGGACCTCAGATGGTGAAATCCACTGACATAAGAGGCTTTGACAAAGAACATATTGCATATTTTCCCATATTCAAAGTTCACTGCCAGTCCACTAGGAGCGCTCCTGTCGTTCTTGGTTTCCCTATCGTAACACGGGCCCTGCATTCTTGTAATTTGGTATTCTGCGGTCGTTATAGCGACAATGCGAACTGTAAATGGTGAATCCACAGGCATAAGAAGCTTTGGCATAGGACAGATTGCTATCAGCCATGAACGTGGGAACGAATATTACAGAAAAATCGAAGCTGGCCCGTTGTTCGTCTACTGCCGGTGTGAGCATCTATGGAACGTGGTTGAAGGACAGTGAAAACACGAATAGGCGAAAATGTGTTGGACCTCCACGTCTCATACCAAAATGTGAGCCGGCCGCAATGGCCGAGCGGTTCTAGGCGCTTCAGTCCGGTATCGCGCTGCTACTACGGTCGAATCCTGCCTCGGGCGTGGATGTTTAGGATGTCCTTAGGATCATTGGGTTTAAGTAGTTCTAAGTCTAGGGGACCGATGACCTCAGATGTTAAGTCCCATAGTACTTGGAGCCATTTGAACCATTTTTGAACAAAATGTGAAGGTCGGATGTTTGTGCGTTCTGTAAAGCATGATAGGCGGTAATGTGTGACAGGTCTGATGATATAGTAGAATGCCAGTGATGGT
Source organism: Schistocerca cancellata (assembly GCF_023864275.1). NCBI lineage: Eukaryota > Metazoa > Arthropoda > Insecta > Orthoptera > Acrididae > Schistocerca > Schistocerca cancellata. Next base: position 314,872,565 of record NC_064626.1, on the reverse strand, counting down.
GCAAGTTTTTAGGAGCACAGCTTTCAGCGAATGTTGTTAAACGTGGGGCAGGTGACCCCTACGTGTTTCCATATTGCCCCAGTGACATCGTCAGTTACGATTGCAGTGAGTATAGCATCATCGAGATTTGACAATGGATCAATAGAAACGTGTCACCTGCTTGGATAACTACATTTCTTGATACGCTATCTCGATGCTCGTATACAGTTACGTCGTTATCAATGCGGTTGCGCTGAACACGCACCTTTCCACGGATGCAGGCTGGTGGGTATGGTATTATCCTGTGAGTGACATTCACGTGGGTTTCCATGGAAACTGTAGTAGTAATCAAAAGTACCTTCACAGTTGTGGACTACGTGAACGTTAGTGAGGAGAACCGGCATCCCTTCGTGCTTATGTCTTTCCTGCTAGCGACAGCACTATACCCCGTAATTGTCTCCCTCTGTGTTTCATCTCTGCTCACAGTAACTACTGGCTATGAAGACAATATTAAATGTTTTTTATTCCAGTTTTTGATCACAATATCAATTCTTTTGACGATGACCGGTTTCAGTCAGTAACGACCATCCTCAGTTCTACACCATGTCTTAAAGTGATAAGGCCGTAATGGCATCGTGTAGAAAAGATCTGAGGATGGTCATTACTAGCTGAAACCGGTCATAGTCAAAAGAATTGATATTGTGAAACTTCCTGGCAGATTAAAACTGTGTGCCCGACTGAGACTCGAACTCGGGACCTTTGCCTTTCGCGGGCAAGTGCTCTACCATCTGAGCTAAAGTTTGGAAGGTAGGAGACGAGGTACTGGCAGAAGTAAAGCTGTGAGTACCGGGCGTGAGTCGTGCTTCGGTAGCTCAGATGGTAGAGCACTTGCCCGCGAAAGGCAAAGGTCCCGAGTTCGAGTCTCGGTCGGGCACACAGTTTTAATCTGCCAGGAAGTTTCATATCAGCGCACACTCCGCTGCAGAGTGAAAATCTCATTCTGGAAACATCCCCCAGGCTGTGGCTAAGCCATGTCTCCGCAATATCCTTTCTTTCAGGAGTGCTAGTTCTGCAAGGTTCGCAGGAGAGCTTCTGTAAAGTTTGGAAGGTAAGAGACGGGGTACTGGCAGAAGTAAAGCTGTGAGTACCGGGCGTGAGTGGTGCTTCGGCAGCTCAGATGGTAGAGCACTTGCCCGCGAAAGGCAAAGGTCCCGAGTTCGAGTATCGGTCGGGCACACAGTTTTAATCTGCTAGGAAATTTCATATCAGCGCACACTCCGCTGCAGAGTGAAAATATCATTCTGGAATTGATATTGTGATCAAAGACTGGAGTAAAAAACATTTGACAGTACTGGATCACTGTTCATAAACGCGACTACGTCGCAGCCGGTGGAACACAATATTTTCGCACAGACAACGAGCTATAGACGAGCGTAGAGAAATGGGGGGAAGCATAGGCGGCTGCCTTCTATGACGAGGGTATTGGAAAGTTGGTACAACGCTACGACAAATGTCTAAGTCAGACTGGTGACTATGTAGAGCAGTTGGTGGAAGGTGAAGCTAACAGTTGCAGATAAAACATTTCTGATTTACACTGTTGTTTCCATTTCGCGACCGATCGGAACTTACTTTCTGGACAACCTTCGTATCTTGCTGGGTGACACGCTTTCACAGGACCTTAACATATTATTCGCTTCTAATGCATAACATGTAAGGATCACAGGAAGTATGCAGATTTTAGAAAACGTGGTTACAGTTGCGCAGACTGCCTCAGCTAAATGGCTACAGAGCGAGTATTAGTGCCTACTATAGCAGGTTACCAGGCGCCCATGTCATACTGTGTATTGCGTGATGTAGATGGACATAAAATTTTTCTGAAGGCGACAACTTTTCTACGGACTATATGCGTTCGGCAGCCACATGGCGTGCAATGGTTTTAAAGTACGACATTATGTGTCTGGTACCAGTAGAAAAAGATGTATACTCTCTTTCGAAAAAAAATTTGTTGTTTTTAATATTAGTATAATCTTTCAAGTTGGGTTACTTTGCTGAGGCGAAGGTCTAGGTTTCAAATTACTTATCAGTACTAATCTAGTTTGCATGGTATGAAGGTGCTAATCGACTTCTTATACTCCTCAACATTACGGCAAATAGATACGGCAAATGTGTGGCGTATTATCCACATTAAAAAAAATCATGTGTTCACCTGAATTAATTATGTTCTACACAAGAAAAGTAGGGGGGGGGGGAGTATTTTAACATGAGAGAGAGAAAATATACTCTACAGGTCGAGCGCGGCGTTTGGAGGTCTCGTACTTGATGATTAAAAAATACCCGTTTTAATTTAAGCTACGACGGAGAAGCCGTTGAAAGAAGTGCCTAATTGGAACGCTTTCCTCCCTCGGGGCTTCCCTGTTTTCTTTGCAATCGTTCTTTTTCGTGTTCTTTCGTGAGAATCTGTGCCAGCCCTAGCATGGCTAAGTTCAGGGCTCACTAAGACACTGAAGACTTCAACGCTGAGCATCCAACAGTACCGCAAGGAAAGTGGCTGACGGTGACGTGGTCTTGCTTGACAATAACTAATATAGTATTTGCACTAGATACTTCATTTCTGAGCTCCTGAGGAAGAGCGCGGTGGTGATCTTGAAATGTTTTGTTTAAATTCAATTTTGACACTGCTAGTAGACAGAAAATCATTTAGTCAAAACTCAGCGGATGTTTTCGTGCTATGTGAACCCATAGCATTCGCTTCTGGAATGCAGTTCAATGGAGTTCGTGCCCACAACTCCCGATTCTCCTATTCGACACATGTCAAACAAGTGAAGACCACATGGCACATGCAGCATGAGCTAAATACTGCGAGAAGTTTAGGCGTGTTGAGCGTTGTCTGAAACAACAGCCGCAACTTTGGTTGTTATGTTATTGTGTGATGACCTATTCACACATGTAGACGTATTTCATGGGATAAGGTACTCTAAAATTTGTGTATCACAGGTTTCGATTCAAGGAGGTAATGTTAGTATATCATACTGTTAAAATAAAACAGAATAAAAACAAAAATTTCATTATATTTTCAATTACGATTTCGTCACCTCAAAGACAGGGGTTGAAACCGGTTCGAAACGATGGAGGTACGACTACTGGAAGAAAACCGTCAAAAAGGGTGAAAACCTCTTCCTCATTATTTTATTGTAACTTAAATGATTTCCGTCACGTTAATATCACCCGCTGAATCCAATATTTTTTTACTGATTACGAATGAGGAGCTGAAAGGATCGGCATTATATATCACTAGTTATATTGGTTCCTATCTCCCAGACAGGAAAGACACACTAAAGGAAGCGTAAACCAAGAAGCTGATTCACTTAACGAAAGATAAAAAAACTGATTTCTCTTGAAGATGATGTTAGTATGCAGGGCAGAAAACGATGATATAACTTAATTTATAAAATTGTTTTAATCACAAGGGCCTGAATGGCATGTAGAAACCAACAGCCGTAAGAGTCTGACAGCAAGTAAATGATGTTGTCATAGGGCGAATCAAGAAAGCTTGCTCTATGCACTACAAATATGTGAAAATAAATTCTGCAAATATCCGATGTCTCTAAAATATTTCATTTGGAGCGCTTATGGAAAATGAAGAACCCTGGACGTATAGTTCTACAATATTACTGGAAGAGCACATTGTAGCACCGTTTCATAGTATTTTTAGTACACGCCACCATGTGTTTAAGGAGCTAAATTAGCTCAGGTGTCATATATTATATCATTTCCCCGTGAGCCATCTCCTACCTGTTGAACAAAATAACAATGAATGAGTGAGACAATAGCTGTAAATATGCGACATCGCTGTGTGACTGGCGTAAACAAAACCCAATTTGATGAGTGCTTCATTCCTGTGACAGAAAAGAGAAAAAGCGTTCGTGAACTGAATATGAAATTGTTCTCTGAAGGATAATTTTTCAGTCTGGTTGCGGGCAGCATCAGTTCTTAATGCGAATGCTCCACGTATACGTACATGTCTGTAACAAATTTCAGTAATGCACGCTCGTGCTCGAGCACTCGACGTGGAGGTAGACATTTTAGTGGAAAGATACTGCGCCACCAACATCTGGCCTCCAAAAAATGCTGTCATAAAGCTCCCGTTCATCATATCTTGTACCATCTTTTTTGGTTTAAATACGGGATCCCTCCACAGTGTCTCCAGGTGTGAGAAAATTTGGCACTGATGTTGGTGACCTATCAGTCGAACTGGTCAGAAATCCTGCTACACCTGTCGTCAAAATTTCCATTACATCTAATACCCACTTATCACTTTCACTTTCGAAGATCACTAACCTACATTTGCTATTAAGAATGCTAATCTTCCACGATCCAATCGATCGAGCGGCAGATTAGATTTTATCCACGAGCTCCGCCATAGTTCCCGCCAGAAGATCCGAATGAGTAACCTTTTACTTCTACATTATTTTCCCTAAGAGATTGCCAACTTCATTAAATCAAACAGCAGAGCGAGCCTTCCACGAGAAATAAACCGCCTGTAGTTTCCCCTAATTTCTTGCTGTGCAGTAGCACCAACATATGAGGGCTGATCAACAAATGGTTCAAATGACTCTAAGCACTGTGGGACTTAACATCTGAGGTCATCAGTCCCCTAGACTTAGAACTACTTAAACCTAACTAACCTAAGGACATCACACACATCCATGCCCGAGGCAGGATTCGAACCTGTGACCATAGCAGCAACGCGGTTCCGGACTGGAGCGCCTAGAACCGCTCGACCACAGCGTCCGGCGGCTGATCAACAGACTGCGACTAATTCTTTTTCCCCTACAGATTCCTGACAGCTTCCTATCCTTACCCTGAATAGAGCATCCTTGGTCTAGGGGTTGTCGGCACGGCAGCTTAGCGTGTTCGGTCAGAGGGTTACCTACCGTCTGTAACAAAAAACTGAGTGAACAGATCAACGGAGAACCTAAATGGGTGTCATCGGACCTCCACCCCGAACAAATTCAATGAACAATATAGAACAAAATGAGATAAAAAAAGCGTAGCGCCTTTGATTAGCAATCAAAACGTCCTCGGTCCTGGGTTCAAATCAGCTACCGCTTGAATTTTGATTAATAATCAGAATTGGCGGCCAAAGACTTTCGGCATAAGAAGTCGCCCTAATTCTGCTAACGGCCCTGTTAAAGAAAGCGGAGGAGCGGACAGATGTTCAGGGCATTCTTTTGTCCTTGGGGTGGAAAACTGTCTCTAAAGCCGGAAAAAGAAGCAATAATCAACGGCACGAGGATGAAGAAGACATTGGAAACCACTGCATTAAGGACACATAACGTGTATCCACAGGACATGTCGCCTGTAACTGAAAAAGTGTCATGATGATCTCCACATTTGCAAAAGACTCGGAACTCCGAGGTGACCATAAGGAAAACATTGAATAATTAACGAAAGGAATGTCAGGAGCTTGAATGTGGTAGGGAAGCTGAAACAATCTGAAGGCGGAGATGCAAAGGCTCAATGTAGCTATAGTGGGGCCAGTGAAGTAAAATGGGAAGAAGATAAGGATCTCTGATCAGATTAGTATACGGTAATATTAACAGCAGCAGAAAATGACATAATGGGAATAGGGTTCGTTATGAATAGAAGGGTACGGCAATGACGCTGTTACAGTGAACAGTTCAGTGATAGGGTTGTTCTTGTCGGAATAGACAGCAACCCAACATCGACAAAGAGAGTTCAGGTATAAATGCCGACGTCGCAAGCTGAAGATGAAGAGATAGAGAATGTGTATGAGGATATTGAAAGGGTAATGCAGTATGTAAAGGGGTATGAAAACCTAATACTCATGGGAGATTGGAATGCAGTTGCAGGGGAAGGAGTAGAAGAAAAGGTTACAGGAGAATATGGGCTTGGACAAGGAGTGACAGAGGAGAAGGACTAATTGAGTTCTGTAATAAAATTCAGCTAATAATAGCGAATAGTCTGTTCAAGAATCACAAGAGGAGGAGATATACTTGGAAAAAAAAACAGGTGATACAAGATTTCAGTTAGATTACAGAATGGTCAGACAGAGATTCCCAAATCAGATACTAGATTGTAAGGGGTACCCAGAAACAGACGTAGACTCCGATCACAATGTAGTAGTGATTAAGAGTAGGCTGAAGTTCAAGAGATTACTCAGGAAGAGTGAATACACAAAGAAGTGGGATACGGAAGAACTAAGGGAATAGTTCCGTAGGTAGTACAGTTGAAGAGGAATGGACATCTCTAAAAATGACAATCACGTAAGTTAGAAAGAAAAATATAGGTATAAAGAATTTAACTGTGGAGGACCCGTAGATAACAGAAGAAATACTTCAGTTGATCGATGGAAAAAGGAAGTAGGAAATTGTTCAGGGAAATTCAGGAATACAGAAATAGAAGTGCAGGGAAGCTAAGATGAAATGCCTGCATGAAAAATGTGAAGAAATTGAAAAAGAAATGACTGTCGAAAGGAAGGACTGACTCAGCATACAGGAAAGTCAAAACAACCTTCGGTGGCATTAAAAGCAAGGGTGGTAACATTAGGAGTGCAACCGGAATTTAACTGTTAAATGCAGAGGAGAGAGCGGATAGATGGAAAAAGTACAATGAAGGCCTCTATAGGGCGGGAGATTTGACTGATGTGGTAGAAGAAGTAACAGTAGTCGATTTAGAAGAGATAGGGGATCCAGTATCAGAATTAGAATTTAGGAGAGCTTTGGGGAACTTAAGGTCAAATGGGACAGAAAGAATAGATAACATTCCATCAATATCTCTATACTCATTGGGGAGAGTGGCAACAAAACGACTATTCATGTTCGTGGGTAGAATGTATCTTGCAACATACCATATGACCTTCGGAAAAATATCATCCACTTAATTACGAAGACTGCACGAGCTGACAATTACGAGTATTACCATACAATCAGCTTAACAGCTCATGCATCCAAGTTGCTGACGGGAATAATATACAGAAGCACGGAAAAGGAATTTGAGGATATGATAGATCACGATGACTTTGGCTTTAGAAAAGATAAAGGCACCAGAGAGGCAATTGTAACGTTGCTGTTGATAATGGAAGCAAGAGTAAAGAAAAACCAAGACACGTTGATAGGACTTGTCGACATGGAAAAAGCGTTCGACTATGTGAAGTGGTCTAAGATGTTCGAAACTCTGAGAAAAATAGGGGTAAGCTATAGAGAGAGACGGTAATTCACAGTATCTAGAAGAGCCAAGAAGTAATAATAAGAGTGGACGGCCAAGAACGAAGCGCTCAGATTAAAACGGACGTAAGACAGAGATGTAGTCTTTCCCCCCTACTGTTCAATCTGTACATCGAAGAAGCAATGACGGAAATGAAAGGTTCAAGAGTGGAATTACAATTCAAGGTGAAACGCTATCAATGATACGATTCGCTGATGAATTGCTATCCCAAGTGAAAGTGAAGAAGAATGACAAGATATTTTTGGAAATTTGTGGTAAGCTACTACGCGACCAAACTGCTGAGGTCTTCGGTCCTTAGGCTTACACACTACTTAATCTAATTTAAACTAACTTACACTAAGCACATTAATCACACCCAAGCCCGAGGGAGGACTCGATCCTCCGACGGTGGGAACCGCGCGAACCGTGGCAAGGCTCCCTAGGCAGCGTGGCTACCCCGCATCTTACAAGATATGTCGAATGGAATAATTAATCTAATGAGCACAGAATATGGGTTAAGAGTAAATAGAAGGAAAGCGACAGTAATGAGAAGTAGCAGAAATGATAACAGCGAGAAACTTAACATCAAGTTTGATGATCTCAAAGTAGATGAAGTTAAGGAATTCTACCTGGGCAGCAAAATAATCAATGACGGACAGAGCAAGGAGGACATCGAAAGCAGACTAGCAATGGCAAAAAGGGAATTCCTGGGCAAGAGAGGTGTACTAGTATTAAACATAGGCCGTAATCTGAGGAAGAAATTTCTGAGGATGTACGTCTGGAGCACAGCATTGTATGATAGTGAAACACGGGCAGTGGGAAAACCGGAACAGAAGAGAATCGAAGCACTTGAGGTGTGGTGCTATAGGCGAACGTTAAAAATTGGGTGGACTGATAAGGTAAGAAATGAGGAGGTTCTGCGCAGTATCGAAGAGGAAAGGAATATATGGAAAATACTGACAAGGAGAAGGAACAGGATAAAAGACATCTGATAAGACCTCAGGGACTTCTATGGTACTAGAGCGAGCTGTAGAAGGCAAAAACTGTAGAAGAAGACAGAGACTGGAATACATCCAGCAAATACACTCCTGGAAATTGAAATAAGAACACCGTGAATTCATTGTCCCAGGAAGGGGAAACTTTATTGACACATTCCTGGGGTCAGATACATCACATGATCACACTGACAGAACCACAGGCACATAGACACAGGCAACAGAGCATGCATAATGTCGGCACTAGTACAGTGTATATCCACCTTTCGCAGCAATGCAGGCTGCTATTCTCCCATGGAGACGATCGTAGAGATGCTGGATGTAGTCCTGTGGAACGGCTTGCCATGCCATTTCCACCTGGCGCCTCAGTTGGACCAGCGTTCGTGCTGGACGTGCAGACCGCGTGAGACGACGCTTCATCCAGTCCCAAACATGCTCAATGGGGGACAGATCCGGAGATCTTGCTGGCCAGGGTAGTTGACTTACACCTTCTAGAGCACGTTGGGTGGCACGGGATACATGCGGACGTGCATTGTCCTGTTGGAACAGCAAGTTCCCTTGCCGGTCTAGGAATGGTAGAACGATGGGTTCGATGACGGTTTGGATGTACCGTGCACTATTCAGTGTCCCCTCGACGATCACCAGTGGTGTACGGCCAGTGTAGGAGATCGCTCCCCACACCATGATGCCGGGTGTTGGCCCTGTGTGCCTCGGTCGTATGCAGTCCTGATTGTGGCGCTCACCTGCACGGCGCCAAACACGCATACGACCATTATTGGCACCAAGGCAGAAGCGACTCTCATCGCTGAAGACGACACGTCTCCATTCGTCCCTCCATTCACGCCTGTCGCGACACCACTGGAGGCGGGCTGCACGATGTTGGGGCGTGAGCGGAAGACGGCCTAACGGTGTGCGGGACCGTAGCCCAGCTTCATGGAGACGGTTGCGAATGGTCCTCGCCGATACCCCAGGAGCAACAGTGTCCCTAATTTGCTGGGAAGTGACGGTGCGGTCCCCTACGGCACTGCGTAGGATCCTACGGTCTTGGCGTGCATCCGTGCGTCGCTGCGGTCCGGTCCCAGGTCGACGGGCACGTGCACCTTCCGCCGACCACTGGTGACAACATCGATGTACTGTGGAGACCTCACGCCGCACGTGTTGAGCAATTCGGCGGTACGTCCACCCGGCCTCCCGCATGCCCACTATACGCCCTCGCTCAAAGTCCGTCAACTGCACATACGGTTCACGTCCACGCTGTCGCGGCATGCTACCAGTGTTAAAGACTGCGATGGAGCTCCGTATGCCACGGCAAACTGGCTGACACTGACGGCGGCGGTGCACAAATGCCGCGCAGCTAGCGCCATTCGACGGCCAACGCCGCGGTTCCTGGTGTGTCCGCTGTGCCGTGCGTGTGATCATTGCTTGTACAGCCCTCTCGCAGTGTCCGGAGCAAGTATGGTGGGTCTGACACACCGGTGTCAATGTGTTCTTTTTTCCATTTCCAGGAGTGTAATTGAGGACCTAGGTTGCATGTGTTACGCTGAGATGAAGAGGTTGGCACAGGAGAGGAACTCGTGGCGAGTCGCATCAAACCAGTCAGAAGACTGCCGAAAAAAAAACCACCGAATATTTTACAAGAACGTATTTTTATGTATAATGTCCTCTGGCGGCAGCGCTCGGGTATCCGTATGTTGCTAGTAATGTATTTTGTTGGCGCTCTTTGCATTTCGCATACCAAACGATGGAGGTGACGCGAGAGAAGTAGTACGACACAACCAAATTCTGTGTTCGTTTAAGCCACACAGCCACTAAAATTTACGAAAAGTTGCTGCAAGCGTACGGCGAAGATGCACTACCTCGTGCAAAAACGTTTAGTGGTTCAAGGAGTTCATAGAAGGCCGTTTTGTCCAAGGTAAGGCGGGTCTTGTAATTCGGATTGTGCTGCGACTGATGTCAACACCAGCGCAACTGCTGTGATTGTGTATCGACGGATAACATCAAGCAACCTCAGCGAAGTGTTGAGAATTTTATATGCAGTATCTTTACGATTATTCGTGATCATCTCCATATGAACAGGCTTTGTGACCGTTGGAGGCCACGGCTGCTGACTCCCGAAGAAAATGCTCTGGGGATGGAGACAAGCCGTGAAGTGTTGCATCTCTTTGCTGATGGAGGGGATGCATTTCGGGAATCCATTATCATCGGTGATGAGTCATGGCTGCATCATTATGATCCTGAAGGAAAACGTGGCAGCATAGTGTAGAAATCACCAGATTGTCCAACAGGAAAAAGGTTATACCATCCGCAGGGAAAGTGATGGTGATAAGAGTTTTCATTGTCCTAGATTTTTCAGGACACACATTGCGATTAAATGATCATAACTTTTTCGGAATGGGTCACGACTTCATCACTGCAATGCGCTGCCTCACGTCGCAATCGTAGCGATACATTATCTGGTTCAATTCAACATTCCACTGTACCGCATCCGCGTTATAGCTTCGATCTTGCACAGTATGATATTTTTTTTATTCGCACCACGAAAGATAAAGCTTCAGGGCATTCGATTTCAGAACTCTGAAGCAGCGCTCAAGAAAACTAAGGCGACTCTCGAGGACCTGACAAAGAATGACCTGCACTATGTGTTCGAGGACTGAATACGCTGAAAAAGTGCGTTCAAGTAGGAGGGCAATACTTTGAAACAGATCATGTAAACGTTAAAATGAAGTAATAAGCATCTGTCAAAAAATCAGTCTCTGTCTTCGTTAAACAACCCTCGCAGAAGGTCCATGTTACAGGATCGGATGAGTCTATCATTCAGACACGACCCTGCAACTTTCACATTATATCTTGCGAACCATTGATGAAGGGTATCAGACGGATGCCATATTCCTTGACTTCCGGAAAGCGTTTGACTCGGTGCCCCACTGCAGACTCTTAACTAAGGTACGAGCATATGGGATTGGTTCCCAAATATGTGAATGACTCGAAGACTTCTTAAGTAATAGAACCCAGTACGTTGTCCTTGATGGTGAGTGTTCATTTTTTTTTACTCTCATTTTGTTCGCTTTTGTTCGTTGCATCTGCTCGGGGCCTACGTCGTAAGACATGCATTTATGTTCGTTGTTGATCGATTGACTCAGTTTTTTTTATTACAGAGGGCATGTAACCCTCTGACTGAACACGCTCAGCTACCATGCCGGCGTTTCATCGGAGGTGAGGTTATCATCTGGAGTGCCTCAGGGAAGTGTGGTAGGTCCGCTGTTGTTTTCTATCTACATAAATGATCTTTTGGATAGGGTGGACAGCAATGTGCGGCTGTTTGCTGATGATGCTGTGGTGTACGGGAAGATGTCGTCGTTGAGTGACTGTAGGAGGATACAAGATGACTTGGACGGGATTTGTGATTGGTGTAAAGAATGGCAGCTAACTCTAAATATAGATAAATGTAAATTAATGTAGATGAATAGGAAAAAGAATCCCGTAATGTTTGAATACTCCATTAGTAGTGTAGCGCTTGACACAGTCACGTCGATTAAATATTTGGGTGTAACATTGCAGAGCGATATGAAGTGAGACAAGCATGTAATGGCAGTTGTGGGGAAGGCGGATAGTCGTCTTCGGTTCATTGGTAGAATTTTGGGAAGATGTGGTTCATCTGTAAAGATAGACCGCTTATAAACACTAATACGACCTATTGTTGAGTACTGATTGAGCGTTTGGGATCCCTATCAGGTCGGATTGAGGGAGGACATAGAAGCAATTTAGAGGCGGGCTGCTAGATTTGTTACTGGTAGGTTTGATCATCACGCGAGTGTTACGGAAATGCTTCAAGAACTCGGGTGGGAGTCTCTGGAGGAAAGGAGGCGTTCTTTTCGTGAAACGCTACTGAGGAAATTTAGAGAACCAGCATTTGAGGCTGACTGCAGTACAATTTTACTGCCGCCAACTTATATTTCGCGGAAAGACCACAAAGATAAGATAAGAGAGATAAGGGCTCGTACAGAGGCATATAGGCAGTCATTTTTCCATCGTTCTGTTTGGGAGTGGAACAGGGAGAGAAGATGCTAGTTGCGGTACGAGGTACCCTCCGCCACGCACCGTATGGTGGATTGCGGATCAGTTACTGAACTGTCGAGAATTGTCAGCTACTAAAGAAGCTGCTGCCCCTTTCTACAGATGCCCCTCCGATGTGTCTGCACGTACAATAAGAGCTGTTTGAGACGTCAGCACTTTAATTCACGCCAACCGTTAACATTCATTTAGTACTGAGCTATAATAAAGTGAATCATTACAGTCATACGTACCACGCAGATACACACTTGACCATAACAGGTCAAAGAAATTAATGACAACATACCTCTGCCATAGACTGTCTCAGAACTGATTATGACTTTCATGCTGCAATTTATGACAGAGTTATTCTAGCGTCTGTCAAAGGGAAAGCTGTTAATTTAACTAGACCGGTCCATGTTACCTGATGACGAGGGTAGTGCGGAAACGAAAACTGCCTGGAGTTCTTGCCGTGCTTATAATGTGCGACTATTGTTTACTGTCAGAGGATTCTCAGTGCGGTGGCTGACGGGAGAGCTGTTTCGACAGAAATTGAATCACCTCGGTCGGTACTGACGGACTTCTCTGCACAACCAACGTAGCCAGTTTAAGCTAGCAGAGCTCAGTGTATGTACTTAATCGCTAACAAAAACTATATTGTTAATATCGTTTACTAAGTGGGTGTCCTGGGCTTACTCTCACAATCATAGGGTGACGTTTTCGCAGAAACAATACCGTTACAACAGTGCTATAGTACCAGGGAACAATGTTGGCAGTCAACGATGATAGCGACCGGAAACAAGTGAATAACGACCTTAAATCTTACAGTACCTTCCGACTTCCTGTCACAACAGCTACTTCTATCAGCCATAGCGCTCCGAGAATCTTATTTAAGTGAGCAATTAATAATAATGTGTTTCAAAGTTAGCAGCCAGCCATGCATAACAAATATTTAAAAAACATATAGTTTTAAATGGTCTCTTATTTTGTCACATTACAGGTAATTTAAATGCCTACATATGGCTTTGAGAGATCTGGTAGCGAGCGCATATTTTTCTGGAAAATTATGTACTGGTTTATGCTCTTTATCGACGTGCGTTTTGTAATTTTTGTGGGGCTCTACAGACAACGTTACCGTGCGCGCAGAAACACTACTGTAATAGAATGGGTGTCAGTTCGTAACGTAACAACAATACACATACACGTATGTACCCGACATTTTGTTTCATTGGTAAGTATATTCCACGTAAGCTTTTTTTTTCATGCTAAAGCATACTAAAATTTCTGAGTGTGTTATTAACTACATTTGAATATTTTATTTGTGTGCTGTGAAATAAATATTGCGAAATCTGTATCCAAAGTTTGAGAGGATGTTCAGGGATAGCTACTGAGTATTTTAGTATCAGGGATCCACCATCGCAGGCTGTTCGTTAAAGAGTAATAGTTGTTGTTGTTATGGTCTTCAGTCCAGAGAGTGGTTTGATGCAGCTCTCCATGCTACTCTATCGTGTGCAAGGTTCTTCATCTCCCATTACCTACTGCAACCTACATCCTTCTGAATCTCTTTAGTGTATTCATCTCTTGGTCTCCCTCTGAGATATTTACTCTCCACGCTGCCCTCCAGTACTAAACTGGTGATCCCTTAATGCCTCAGAATATGCCCTACCAACCGATTCCTTCTTCTAGTCAAGCTGTGCCACAAATTTCTCTTCTCTCTAATTCTATTCAGTACCTCGTCATTAGTTATGTGATCTACCCATCTAATCTTCAGCATTCTTCTGTAGCACCACTTTTCGAAAGCTTCTATTCTCTTCTTGTCTAAACTATTTATCGTCCATGTTGTACTTCCATACACGGCTACACTCCACACAAATACTTTCAGAAACGACTTCCTGACACTTAAATCTATACTCGATGTTAACAAATTTCTATTCTTCAGAAATGCTTTTCTTGCCATTGCCAGTCTACATTTTATATTCTCTCTACTTCGACAATCATCAGTTATTTTGCTCCCCAGATAGCAATACTCATTTACTACTTTAAGTGTCTCATTTCCTAATCTAATTCCCGCAGTATCACGCGATTTAATTCGACTACATTCCATTATCCTCGTTTTGCTTTTGTTGATGTTCATCTTATATCCTCCTTTCAAGACCGTGTCCATTCCGTTCAGCTGCTCTTCCAGGTCCTTTGCTGTCTCTGACAGAATTACAATGTCATCGGCGAACCTCAAAGTTTTTATTTCTTCTCCGTGGATTTTAATTCCTACTCCGAATTTTTCTTTTGTTTCCTTTACTGCTTGCTCAATATACAGATTGAATAACATCGGGGAGAGGCTACAACCCTGTCTCACTCCCTTCCCAACCACTGCTTCCCTTTCATGTCCCTCGACTCTTATAACTGCCATCTGGTTAGTAGTGTAGCTACGTTTTATTCGGTATGTCACCGCAGTCACCATTGCTTCTGTGAAAGTACGCTCACAACAGTGGAAAAACCTGTAATGTGCAATAAATAAAACATACAAAACACAGAGTATTGCGCCTGTGTACACACGGCTGACTACTGTGACATGGCTGCCGCAGGTGGGGCAACAGATCAGCACAGCGCCATTATGCCGCTCTTACATTGCATTCAGTGAACCCACACACGGGGTGCATATCCGCCAACTCCTCATCGGTAAACATATCGATAGTACTGCTGCGAATCACAGCTAACGCGCAACTAACTCTGCCGAGAAGCAAAACCCTACACAGTCCCGAGCAGAACTGAATGTAAACTTGAGGGCAACAAGTTAAAGAAGGGCATTACCACTGTCAACAGCACGTACCGTGAGCGAATGGAAGCAAGAGACGCAGCGTATACCATCGGAAATTGGACTGTTATACGTTATTTTCAGTGCGTTACGTCCGCCACCGGTAGCTGAGTGGAGCCAGCACGGTAACTCAGCTTGTTCGGTCAGTAGGTTAGCAGCCCTCTATAATAAAAAAACTGAGTTAATGGATCAACGACGAACTGAAACGCTATGTAGTGCCGAACTGACCAATAGATCTCACCAGAGGTGGGCCCGTCACTATAAAAGGATGCGGGAAGTACACTCCTGGAAATTGAAATAAGAACACCGTGAATTCATTGTCCCAGGAAGGGGAAACTTTATTGACACATTCCTGGGGTCAGATACATCACATGATCACACTGACAGAACCACAGGCACATAGACACAGGCAACAGAGCATGCACAATGTCGGCACTAGTACAGTGTATATCCACCTTTCGCAGCAATGCAGGCTGCTATTCTCCCATGGAGACGATCGTAGAGATGCTGGATGTAGTCCTGTGGAACGGCTTGCCATGCCATTTCCACCTGGCGCCTCAGTTGGACCAGCGTTCGTGCTGGACGTGCAGACCTCGTGAGACGACGCTTCATCCAGTCCCAAACATGCTCAATGGGGGACAGATCCGGAGATCTTGCTGGCCAGGGTAGTTGACTTACACCTTCTAGAGCACGTTGGGTGGCACGGGATACATGCGGACGTGCATTGTCCTGTTGGAACAGCAAGTTCCCTTGCCGGTCTAGGAATGGTAGAACGATGGGTTCGATGACGGTTTGGATGTACCGTGCACTATTCAGTGTCCCCTCGACGATCACCAGTGGTGTACGGCCAATGTAGGAGATCGCTCCCCACACCATGATGCCGGGTGTTGGCCCTGTGTGCCTCGGTCGTATGCAGTCCTGATTGTGGCGCTCACCTGCACGGCGCCAAACACGCATACGACCATCATTGGCACTAAGGCAGAAGCGACTCTCATCGCTGAAGACGACACGTCTCCATTCGTCCCTCCATTCACGCCTGTCGCGACACCACTGGAGGCGGGCTGCACGATGTTGGGGCGTGAGCGGAAGACGGCCTAACGGTGTGCGGGACCGTAGCCCAGCTTCATGGAGACGGTTGCGAATGGTCCTCGCCGATACCCCAGGAGCAACAGTGTCCCTAATTTGCTGGGAAGTGGCGGTGCGGTCCCCTACGGCACTGCGTAGGATCCTACGGTCTTGGCGTGCATCCTTGCGTCGCTGCGGTCCGGTCCCAGGTCGACGGGCACGTGCACCTTCCGCCGACCACTGGCGACAACATCGATGTACTGTGGAGACCTCACGCCCCACGTGTTGATCAATTCGGCGGTACGTCCACCCGGCCTCCCGCATGCCCACTATACGCCCTCGCTCAAAGTCCGTCAACTGCACATACGGTTCACGTCCACGCTGTCGCGGCATGCTACCAGTGTTAAAGACTGCGATGGAGCTCCGTATGCCACGGCAAACTGGCTGACACTGACGGCGGCGGTGCACAAATGCTGCGCAGCTAGCGCCATTCGACGGCCAACACCGCGGTTCCTGGTGTGTCCGCTGTGCCGTGCGTGTGATCATTGCTTGTACAGCCCTCTCGCAGTGTCCGGAGCAAGTATGGTGGGTCTGACACACCGGTGTCAATGTGTTCTTTTTTCCATTTCCAGGAGTGTATTAAGTTGTCTACAATAATGACAGAAGCTGAAGGAATGAATTAAAATCTGTGCGACAGCCGGGACGTGAACTTGGATCTCTTTGCTTACTAGGCAGGTGCGTTAGCCATTGCCAAGTCCTGGCAGTGGTACAAAATTTAATTCATATCTTTACCTTCTGTCATTATCGTACATAAAGTTGAGGGTCGTATCTATCAGATTTACGAGGGTGGTTTGAAAAGTTCTTGGAACGGAACAGAAAAAAAAGTACTTACATCACTGAAACTATTTTTATTTTTCAATGTAATCTCCTTGTAGATTAATGTGCTTGGTCCAACGATGTTGCCATCTCGAAAATGAGTTTCCTCTAGGCCTGCAAAGTAGTTGTCAACTCTGGCTGTCAATTCTTCGTTTGAGGTGACTCTTCGTCCACCAAGAAAAATTTTCAGTTTTGGGAAGGGAAGGAAGTCCGACGGAGCCATATCAGGGGGATAAGGCGGGTTTGGCAACAATTCATACCTTAGTTCGTGTAATTTTTCCATGGCTACGGCACATGTGGGGGGCGCGGATTGTCTTGACGGAAGATGACTTTCTTCCTTGCTAAACCTGACATTTTTTTTTTGGAGTGTCTTTTGTTGCAATTTTCTAGGAGATTAGCGTAGTATTCTTCAGACATTGTTTCCCAGTGGGTAGATAATCTACAAACAGAATCCCCTTCGCATCGCAGAACACTGATGCCATGACATTTACCGCCGAAGAAACTGTCTTTGCCTTCTTTGGTGGCGGAGAATCAGCATTTTTCCGCTGCTTTGACTGTTGTTTTGTCTCTGAGGTATGGCAGTGCACCCAAGTTTCATCTGTGGTCGCAAACCGGCGCAAAAAATCTTGTTTGTTTTTCCTAAAACGGGCCAAACATTGTTCTGGTATGTCTATTCTCACGCGTTTTTGATTCAGCGTCAAGAGTCGCGGCGCCCATCAGATAATTTTTTCATTTCTAATTCTTGTGTTAAAATGCGATATACCCTTTCAGATGACATCTGGCAAGATTGAGCAATCTCACGTACTTTCTATCGGCGATCCTCCATGACCATTTTGTGCACTTTTGCAATGATTCCTGAAGTAGGGACACATCTTGGCCGACCACCGCGCGGACCATCATCTCCCGACCAAATTTAAATGCATTTGTCCACTCGGCAACAGTTGACTATGAAGGAGCAGAGTCCCCCACTGCATTCTGGAAACTGGCATGAATGTCCTTTGCTTTCATACCTTTCTTTACGAAGTACATCTACATCTACATCTACATCCATACTCCGCAAGCCATCTGACGGTGTGTGGCGGAGGGTACCTTCAGTACCTCTATCGGTTCTCCCTTCTATTCCAGTCTCGTATTGTTCGTGGAAAGAAGGATTGTCGGTATGCCTCTGTGTGGGCTCTAATCTCTCTGATTTTATCCTCATGGTCTCTTCGCGAGATATACGTAGGAGGGAGCAATATACTGCTTGACTCTTCGGTGAAGGTATGTTCTCGAAACTTTGACAAAAGCCCGTACCGAGCTACTGAGCGTCTCTCCTGCAGAGTCTTCCACTGGAGTTTATCTGTCATCTCCGTAACGCTTTCGCGATTACTAAATGATCCTGTAACGAAGCGCGCTGCTCTCCGTTGGATCTTCTCTATGTCTTGTATCAACCCTATCTGGTACGGATCCCACACTCCTGAGCAGTATTCAAGCAGTGGGCGAACAAGCGTACTGTAACCTACTTCCTTTGTTTTCGGATTGCATTTCCTTAGGATTCTTCCAATGAATCTCAGTCTGGCATCTGCTTTACCGACAATCAACATTATATGATCATTCCATTTTAAATCACTCCTAATGCGTACTCCCAGATAATTTATGGTATTAACTGCTTCCAGTTGCTGACCTGCTATTTTGTAGCTAAATGATAAAGGATCTATCTTTCTGTGTATTCGCAGCACATTACACTTGTCTACATTGAGATTCAGTTGCCATTCCCTGCACCATGCGTCAATTCGCTGCAGATCCTCCTGCATTTCAGTACAATTTTCCATTGTTACAACCTCTCGATACACCACAGCATCATCTGCAAAAAGCCTCAGTGAACTTCCGATGTCATCCACCAGGTCATTTATGTATATTGTGAATAGCAACGGTCCTATGACACTCCCCTGCGGCACACCTGAAATTACTCTTACTTCGGAAGACTTCTCTCCATTGAGAATAACATGCAGCGTCCTGTTATCTAGGAACTCCTCAATCCAATCACACAATTAGTCTGATAGTCTATATGCTCTTACTTTGTTCAATAAACGACTGTGGGGAACTGTATCGAACGCCTTGCGGAAGTCAAGAAACACGGCATCTACCTGTGAACCCGTGTCTATGGCCCTCTGAGTCTCGTGGACGAATAGCGCGAGCTGGGTTTCACATGACCGTCTTTTTCGAAATCCATGCTGATTCCTACAGAGTAGATTTCTAGTCTCCAGAAAAGTCATTATACTCGAACACACTGCTCGAATCTCGATTTTTTCCATCTTCGCAAATCGCTGCGGGGGAACAAAAACAGAGCCACGTCACCGCCACAGTTGTCTGTCACGAGCACTGACGTGGCACGTGGCGACAGGCCACAGCCCAATGAACATCACGTGAACAACTCGTTGCGCTGACGCTGACCTCTCGTGGTGATTCCGATTACTTTTCGAACTACCCTCGTATTAAGCTGTCAGAAGAGCGGCTGTAACGGCAGAATGGGTTGGTCAAGAGAACTCAGTGACTTCGAACATGAAATAGTCACGGAATGTAACCAGAATAAAAAATACAGCGAGGTCTTTTCAACCCTTCTGAAGCCGCCCAAGTCGATTGTTGGTGATGTGAATGTGAATTGGAAATGCGACGGAACAAACGGAGTGAAACTAAGACCAGGCAGACCTGATGTGCCGGAAGACAGCTATTGTCGAGTATTGTCGCGGGCAGTTGTAGAACAGCACATGAAATCAGTGGAAGGAATCACTTGTGGGTTCAAGAGTACTACCAGCAGTCCAGCTGCTGTGCGTAGGGAGTTCTAGAGAATGAGGCACATGGTCGAGCAGCTCCTCATAAGCGACACATATCTGTAATCAATGACAAGCGATAGTGAAGATGGTGAAAAGAGGAACGCTACTGGACTGCAGCACTGTGATAGAAGGGTTTGGTTTTGGCGAATGACTGGAAAACGTTACTTACCGTCATGTGTAGTGGCAACAGTCAAGTACAGAGGAGACGGTGTTACGGTATAGGGCTGTTTTCCGTGGTTAGGGTGTGGTTCCATAGTACGCTTATGAAAACCCTAAATGTGGATGGATATGAACAGATTTCACAGCATTGTGTGCTGCATACAGTACAGAAACGTGTCCGAGACGATGATTGTATTAGCATGACAAGACACTCTGTCACAAAGTGGCGTCTGTAAAGCAGTGGTTTGTCGAAAATAACATTCCTCATAGGGAATGACATGCCTAGGGTTCTGGCTTGAATCCAGTGGGACGCTTTCTAGTCGAATTCCCTTGAGACACCAGCGCCAAATATCACTGTCTTCTCTGGTTTCACCTATTGAGGAAGGTCCGCCCCTGGTAGCTGACTGGTCAGCGCGACGGAATGTCATACCTAACAGCCCGGGTTCAATGTCATACCTAACGCGGGTTCGACTTCCGGCTGGGTCGGAGATTTTCTCCGCTCAGGGACTGGGTGTTGTGTTGTCCTTATCATCATTTCATCCCCATCGACACGCAAGTCGCCCAAGTGGCGTCAACTTGAGAGACTTGCACCAGGCGAACCGTCTACCCGACGGGAGGCCCTAGCCACATGCCGTTTCCATTATTGAGGAAGAAGGCTACCATTCCTCCCCATACATTCAGACACTCCTCTGAAAGCGTCCCCAGCAGAGTTCAGTCATCAAGGCGAAGTGTAGACACTCCTCATTATTAATGCCCACTGACCGGCGTCCGGATACTTTTGATCAGTTAGTGTGTGTCTCATTACTGCTGTCACTGAATAGTGGAAATGTACCGCTGCCAGACTGCACCAGCGTTCACAAATAATGCTTTTAACTGCGATCCACTAGCCAGGAATTATTAAGACGAAGCAACACTCGGTGTACTCGAGTCGGACTCTCCCGTTCACAGACGAAGCCGACTCACACTGCAGTGCCGGACTTCCAGTGGGAGCCTATTTCTCCACAACGGTGGTACAGTTCCATTACTAAACTCTTGCGGTCGCGTTGCAACTGCGTTCGCTGTGTCTTTGTATCGAAACAGCGGTGCAGATGAAGGTCTGCTGACCCAGATACAAAGTTATACAGTGTGTAATGGGCATAAGCGCAAATATTTCTATTGATGACTGAGGACGGAGTACTGAACAACGTTACATTAGCGTTTAGGTCATTTACAGAAAAATTATTATAGCTGTTAAAAACCGTATGTTTTCAGGTTGGCCGGCCGGAGTGGCCGAGCGGTTCTAGGCGCTTCAGTCTGGAGCCGCGTGACCGCTACCGTTGCAGGTTCGAATCCTACCTTGGGTATGGATGTGTGTGATGTCCTTAGGTTAGTTAGGTTTAAGTAGTTCTAAGTTCCTAGGTGACGGATGACCTCAGATGTTAAGTCCCATAGTGCTCAGAGCCTATTGAATCATTTTTCAGCTTGGGTGGTACCTCCAAGTAAATGTGGCAAGAGCAAGCCGTTAATGCTTGTCGTCCCCTCGGCAGCAGGTCAGGTGTTGAAGTGTCGACACATGCACATAAAATGGTTAGTCTACACTGTTATTAGCCTACACCGACATGGGTAGTCCATTCAGTGATGCAGTTATGACCGTGCAGAAAATATCAGGTAGTAAGTTATGGGGCATGAGTGCGGGAAGACAATGTAATGATGTGCATACATATTAAGGTGCTACATATAAAAACAATTACACCCGTTACACCCTTTATATCAACAGTACTGCCGGTTAGTAATTTTCACGTATATAGGCTAATGTATGTTCTTCGTAGAGACCTAGTCATAAATGTCAGCAGTTTGTGGTCTCGTGGTTAATGTTTTAGACTCTCGATCACGGGGCGCCTGGCTCGATTTCCACCCTGTTTTCTCAGCTTGGGACTGGATCTCTCTCTCTCTCTGTGTGTGTGTGTGTGTGTTTTCCTCACCTTCACTTCATCGTCATCGACTCGCAAATCGCCAGTGGTAATAAAAAGACTTGCACTAGGCGACTGAACTCCCCAGAAGGAGAATCATGGCCAAATATGCAATACTCATATTTCATTTTTTTAGTAAGCTCTGACTGAAACCGGAAATCATTGATTATTAACTGCAGTGAACGACTAAGTATGTCTATAATTTGCTTTCGAGAGATATTGCAACTACTCTAGAACCTGTAGTGACTTTTGCAGAATTGGAAAAGGAAAAGAAGATAAGCGTCATTACAGAAGGAGCACAAGCGTATTGAACGTAGATTGGGGAAGGAAATCGACTGAGGTCATTTCAAAAGAACCAACCGAAATTCGCCTTAAGCGATCTAGAGTAATTGTACGAAACCTAAATTCTGGTGGTCGGATGAGGATTTGAACCACCTTCGTCCCTGATGCAAATCCACTGGCTTAACTACAATACTGCTCGCTCTGGGTATTTCAGAGCTCGAGTTTGCTCTTCCCGAGATACGGTGACATTTAAATCGGTGAAGCACAAGTACGAAGTTGCACACTTTCTGATAAAACGTAACTGCACACTACTAGTCGATCCCATCGCCTCTATGATTTCTGGAACTCTTCTGGCGGCACTTTCGATGAGGCGTCTGATTGTTTGTGGAGGAATGGCAGCCCAATGGTCTTCATTGGTCGAAACCAGAGAGGGTAGTGATGTTGAACGTCAGAGCCTGAAGCGAAATAAACGTGCGAACTCATCCCAAAGGCGTTGCATTGGCTACGAGTCGACACTGTGGGTAGGCCAGTCATTTTTAGAAATGTTGTTACCCACTGACCAGTGTCTCACAGATGGTCCTTAACGTGATCATACAAACAATTATCGTCCTCGAACTATTTCTCCATTGTAAGCAGTACACAATGCTGCAAAATATGTTCATATCCTTCCGCAATGAGCGGTTTCTTAAGCGCAACAAGTGGACCACATCCCAACGACGAAAAGCACGTCTATACCGTAACGCCACCGCCTCCTCCGCACTTCACATTCGGAACGAAGCATGATGGCAGGTAACTTCGCCAAGCCAGACCGAAACCTGAGGACTGCCGCAGAGTATGCCGTGACTGAACATTCCATATCACTCGACTGATTATTCCGTGTCATTCGTTTCGAGTCCAGTGGTTTCGCTCCTTACAATCACGTCAAGCGATGCTTAGTACTGGCTACAGAAGTGTATGAGTCATGAGGAGCTACACGACCAGTGTAGCCCATTCGTTTTAACTCCACACACACAATAATTGTGCAAGCTGGATTGCTGGTACCACTTTGAAACACACGAGACATTCTTCCCACGGTTTACAACCACCCACCTTCGGCACTTCTGAACAGTGTGTACTTGACGCCTGCCTGGTCTCGATTCAGCTGCGGTTGTTCCTTTGCGTTTCCACTTCACAACCGCGTCCATTGTGGACTTCGGCAGCTTTGGAAGGTTTCAAACGGTCCTAATGGGTTTGTTAATCACACGGCCTCCGATAAACGGTCTACGTTCGAAGCAACTGACCTCCCCTAACCAACATATTCTGCTCTCACTGCTTCTCTACTGGAAACACAATACTCTCCGCTTCCTTATATACTGGCAGATCCGCCTCTCATGTCGCTTACCGGTTAATTCCACTTTACGCACATACTTCCGAATATACAGGGTGGTCCATTGATCCTGACTGGGCCAAATCTCTCACGAAATAAGCGCCAATCGAAAAAACTACCAAGAACGAAACTTGTCTAGCTTGAAGGGGGAAACCAGATGGCGGTATGGTTGCCCCGCTAGATGGCGCTACCATAGGTCAAACGGACATGAACTGTTTTTTTTTTTAAATAGGAACCCCATTTTTATTACATATTCGTGTAGTACTTAAAAAAATAAGAACGTTTTAGTGGGACTACTTTTTTCGCTTTGTGATAGATGGCGCTGTAATAGTCAAACATATGGCTCACAATTTTAGACGAACAGTTGGTAACAGGTAAGTTTTTTAAATTAAACGTAGGTACGTTTGATCACTTTATTTCGGTTCTTCCAATGTGATACATGTACCTTTGCGAACGTATCATTTCTGAGAACGAATGCTCTTACAGTGTGATTACCAGTAAATACCACATTAATGCAATAAATGCTCAAAATGATGTCCGTCAACCTCAATGCATTTGGCAGTACGTGTAACGACATTCCTCTCAACAGCGAGTAGTTCGCCTTCCGTAATGTTCGCACATGCATTGACAATGCGCTGACGCATGTTGTCAGGCGTTGTCGGTGGATCACGATAGCAAATATCCTTCAACTTTCCCCGCAGAAAGAAATCCGGGGGACGTCAGATGCGGTGAGCGTGCGGGTCATGGTATGGTGCTTCGACGACCAATCCACCTGTCATGAAATATGCTATTCAATACCGCTCCAACCGCACGCGAGCTATGTGCCGGATATCCATCATGTTGGAAGTACATCGCCATTCTGCCATGCAGTGAAACATTTTGTAGTAACATCGGTAGAACATTACGTAGGAAATCAGCATACATTGCACCATTGCACCATTTACACTGCCATCGATAAGATGCGGGCCAAGTATCCTTCCTCCCATAATGCCGCACCATACATTAACCCGTCAAGGTCGCTGTTGTTCCACTTGTCGCAGCCATAGTGGATTTTCCGTTGTCCAATAATGCATATTATACCGGTTTACGTTACCGCTGTTGGTGAATGACGCTTCGTCGCTAAATAGAAAAATCTGTCATCGTCCCGTAATTTCTCTTGTGCCCAGTGGCAGAACTGTACACGACGTTCAAAGTCGTCGTCATGCAATTCCTGGTGCATAGAAATATGGCACGGGTGCAATCGATGTTGATGTAGCATACTCACCACCGACGTTTTTGAGATTCCAGGTTCTCGCGCAATTTGTCTGCTACTGATGTGCGTATTAGCCGCGACAGCAACTACAACACTTACTTGGGCATTATAATTTATTGCAGGTCGTGGTTGACGTTTCACATGCGGCTGAACACTTCCTGTTTCCTTAAATAACGTAACTATCCGGCGAATGGTCCGGACACGTGGATGATGTCGTCAAGGATACCGAGCAGCAAACATAGCACACGACCGTTGGGTATTTTGATCACAATAGCCACACATCAACACGATATCGACCTTTTCCGCAATTGGTAAACGGTCCATTTTAACACGAGTATTGTATCACGAAGCAAATACCGTCCGCACTGGCGGAATGTTACGGGATACCACTTACTTACACGTTTGTGATTATTACAGCGCCATCTATCACAAAGCGAAAAAAGTGGTCCAACTAAAACATTCATATTTCTTTACGTACTACACGAATATGTAATAAAAATGGGGGTCCCTATTTTAAAAAACGCAGTTGATATCCGTTTGACCTATGGCAGCGCCATCTAGCGGGCCAACCATAGCGCCATCAGGTTTCCCCCTTCAAGCTGGACGAGTTTCGTTCTTTGTAGTTTTTTCATTTGATGCTTATTTCGTGAGATATTTGGCCCGGTCACTATCAACGGATCACCCTGTATACTGGAAGATCCACCTCTCGTGATACTTAGCAGTCAGTTCCACTTTACACTGTTGCTTTCGATCATATACTGTACTTGCTATTCGCTGTAGTACACACGATATTAGGCGGCCGTAGTCATCGTTGCGTGGCCTGTTTCTAAGCTGTCCACTATAGCAAAAACAGTAAGGCATACAAAAAATAATTTCTGAAATCTTACAGAAGCATATTACAACGTTTGAAATTGCTTTCATGTTGCCGCAGGCCTTTAAAATCTTACCGTCCATCGCTAGTCTACATGGTATCTAATGACGCCTGCTAATTGTGTGAACTGGGGCATTTCAAAGGCAGCAGTTACAAACAACAAACATAGAAAATGCTGAAACATTGTGATGAGGGCCAGGCTGTACCGATCGCTGTGGTAGAGGCCGCGGCGCTAGCATTACGAGGTGGTGCTCCGTTAAGGATACAGGGTACTTATAAATGGTGGAAAAATCGAAATTTTTTATGACTTTATTAAATTCTATAGTCTTTCCTGATTACATTGATATATACATCATAGTGTTTCAATTGAAAAACGACCTATAGACACCAAATTTTAATGTTGCGGTCATTTAGGCTTCCACGCCCCCTTTATTTCTGTTACAGAAACCAGTATTATTTCGATAAGAACTGTGAACTTTCTGTTTCCAGCGATTATACGTATGATACATAGCATATCATGGTAACAGTGCAGGTTTCTACTGTCTGTAAATGATTGTCTTTTCTGGTATTTACTTTTATTTCGCTAAAGCAGTTTGTTTACGTGTTACTGAATGTTTGTTGCCCAAGTGCTACATATATTTGTGGAACTACATGTACTTTAGTGTGCAATAAATAAGAACTATGCCACGCATCAAGAAATTCAATAAAAGGAAATTCCGTGGTAACCAGTTCACAAACAAAGCAAGCCACACTGTTGAAAGTAACCTATGTATCAGTTCTTCAGTGAAGAAACCCCCACATGGCACGCCTCCTGGTGATTCAAATTTTTGTGTTAACAATAACGCTGTTTGTAGTGGATTTGTTGTTGTTGATGTGGGCATCTTACCTTCTTTGATAAAGGAAATGGCAAAATGTAAACAATGTGATGGTGTAGGCTGTCTGGAAATAATTAAACAACAAAGTAGCAGGAAGGGCTTAGCGTCAAAATTAGTTGTTCTGTGTAGATCCTGCAATAAATCTGCCTATAAAATGACTTCTAACAATGTGCATAATTCATATGATGTGAATTTGAAGTTGGTGTATGCAATGCGTGCAATAGGAAAACGAAAAAAGGCTGCTCAAACGTTTTGTCGTTTGATGGATCTTCCTCCACCTCCCAGTAGGTTCAGCAAGTACAGAAAAATACTTTTAGGTGCCTTGACGGTTGTGTCTAAAGCATCTATGAAACGTGCAGTAGAAGAAACTGTAAATATTAGTGGAACAAGGGACGTTACTGTTTCACTTGAGCCGGCCGGAGTGGCCGAGCGGTTCTAGGCGCTTCAGTCTGGAACCGCGCGACCGCCTAGGGCATGGATATGTGTGACGTCCTTACGTTAGTTAGGTTTAAGTAGTTCTAAGTTCTAGGGGACTGATGACCTCAGAAGTTAAGTCCCATAGTGCTCAGAGCCATTTGAACCATTTGTTTAACTTGATGGGGCATGGCAACGTAAAGGACATCGTTCCTCTGGTGTTGTAAATGCTACTTCTCTGGAGAATGGAAAAGGATGTTGAGTGCTTATCTAGGTAGTGCCCCAAATGCCATGGTAACGCTGAAGGACATATTGAACATCAGTGTTCTAAGTATTATCATGGTTACAGTGGAGGTATGGAGTGTGATGGAGCTCTAAAAATATTTCAGAGGTCAGTGCCCGTTTAGAACGTTAGGTACACGAATTACCTAGGCGGTGGGGACTCTAAAGCTTTCAATAAAATTAATGTGTTCAATGGTTATGGTGATACCATGGTAATAAAACTTGAGTGTTGCGGACATGTGCAAAAGAGGAAAGGTGCTAGATTGAGGAAGCTACGAAAAGAAATGGAAGGAAGTCGCTATCTGATGGAAAATCTCTATCTGGCCGAGGCAGGTAGACATTGAAACAGACCTTCTTCAGAGTTATTATGGATTGGCAATTAGACGAGCTGCCCCTCTGACTGATATTACAGCAATGAGAAATGCTGTATGGGCCACCTAATTTCATTATTTGTCCACAGATGACCGCCCAGTTCAAGGACTTTGCCCTAAAGGAGCAGATTCATGGTGTAGTGTGGTGAAATATACCACCATAAGCATTCTCTTTCTGAGCCTGTTATGAATTAAATAAAACAAATTTTTAGAGACCCGGATGACCCTGTTTTTCTTAGTAAATTTCTTCATGGGGGCACTCAGAATAGATATGAAAGTTTCAGCCATTGCATATGGGAAAGGTTACCCAATAATGTTTTTGTAGGACTAAATACATTAAAATTGGGTGTACTAGATGCAGTGATATGTTTCAATGATGGAGTGATAGGAAGGTTGGAAGTCCTGAGAAATTTAGGCATAAAATGTTGCTCAAATATGGAAGATCAATTGCTTGTGTGTGACAGACAACGGGTGCATGAAGCTGAAAGATTCGCACTTCAAGTTACCAAACAAGCAAGAAGTGCTAAAAGGTATGTCAAGAGGAAGCTTCACGATGAAGAAATGCTGCAGGATAAAGACTATGCTTCAGGAATGTTCTGAGGTACAGTTTAATTGGATTCATATCTTCATACGCAATTTCCCACAAGTTGTATTTTTTAGAATTAATTTACAATTATTTCCTAAAGCTTATAAATCATTGCTCTAAATTTTTTCTGTTGCAATAGTCTATACTTATGTATTAGACCTAAGTTTTATTGCAGGATCAACTAAATTATAGAAAAATACCATTTTTATTAGGAAAAAAAATATAAAAATTAAAATGTAAGATGCGATTTTTTTATCCTTGTAATATACATACTAGGTGGAATTAAATAGGTCTAGTACCTCAGTCATCATGTTATACAAATCTGGTAAAAATTTGTCCTCCCTCAAATGTATAACATTGGATTAAACGGTACCTCAATTTGAGGAAGCATTTTGGAAAGAAAATGCATCAATTTTTTTTTAATTTTTTTAATAACCATAAGCAGGTTGAAAAAATTCAAAGTACTTCTAATTTCTTTGGAAAGTGTGCTGCATTACCTGATATCAACAGAAAACCTGAAAAACATGTACGAGTACATTATAAACTGTGTCTGAAAGAAATAGGTGTAGATTTTTACATAATATTGAGCTGAAAAAGTGCCCTGTATCCTTAACCCAGTCAGAGGCACCAGCCCAGCCATACTCTAGACACAGCTGTTAATATAAGGATATGCAGCCTACAGTTGCACGTAACTTTATCGTTTACCTAGGTTTCAACGTTAGTAATAACGTCTTCTTCAGAACCTGCAAAAAGTTAATACTGTAATGTGCTAGTAAATTATATTAGATATGGTCATCCTACGGGATGCAACGTGTAGTACTTACATAAAATATTATTTAAATGCTTGCCTAAAACAAGTCATATCCTAAGTCAATTTTATAAAACTTGATGCATAAAATTGACTTAGGACATGGCTTGTTTTAGGCAAACATTTTATGTAAGTACTAAACGTTGCATCCTGTAGGATAACCATATCTAATATAATTTACTAGCACATTATAATATTAACTTTTTGCAGATTCTGAAGAAGACTTTATTGCTAGCGTTGAAACCTAGGTAAACGATAAAGTTAATCTGCAACTGTAGGCTGTATATTCTTATATAAATAATATCAGTTGCTGTCGCTGCATAAAAATGTTAAAAATTATGATAGACGTTAATGACAGCTCGCGGCGCTTCTGGTTCTCGCTTTGTCACGGGGAGAGCCGCTCCTGTCCAGCAAGTAGTATGTTGACGGCTGGGCTGTGCACACTACACAGCCCGGAACACGATCTGATTCATGTGGTGCCTCCTCCGCAGTAGTTTGCTTATACACCTACATCTATCTACATTTACACACATACTCCGCTAGCCACTGTGTGGCGCATAGCGGACGGTACCTTGTACTAGCGGTTTACCTTCCCGTTCTATTCGCAAACAGAGCGAGCGAAAGACGACTCTCTACGTGCCTCCCCACGGGCCCTAATTACTCTTGCCTTTGCGGTGCTAACGCGAAATGTACTTTGGCGGCACTGTAAACAGTCAACAGTTAGCTGCATAAGCCTGTTCTCTGAAGTTTCTCAATGTCGTTTGGCGAAAGGAGCCTCGTCTTCCCTCACACG
Organism: Schistocerca cancellata; assembly: GCF_023864275.1. Taxonomy (NCBI): domain Eukaryota; kingdom Metazoa; phylum Arthropoda; class Insecta; order Orthoptera; family Acrididae; genus Schistocerca; species Schistocerca cancellata. Next base: position 314,842,740 of record NC_064626.1, on the reverse strand, counting down.
GATTCCCATTTGAGTTCACGAAGCATCTCCATAATACCTGCATGTTGATCGAAGCTACAGGTAGGACCCGGTTCTGAACTGATTCCCTTAATCCGGCTTTCTCGTGATCCAAAACACTCCAGCAGTTCTCCAGACTGGATCGCACTAGCGTTCTATAGGCGATCTCCATTACAGATGAAACATACTTTGCTAAAATTCTCCACATAAACCGAAATCGAGCATTCACTTTTCCTAATACCGTCTATCTGCGCTCGTTCGATTTCATATCGCTTTGCAACGTCGCGCCTAAATATTTAAACGCCGTGACTGTGTCAAGCAGCACACTACTAACTCTGTATTACAACATTACGGCATAGATTCGCCTACTCTTCTACGAGGGCTGTTCAGAAAGTAACCTCTGGTTGATTTAAAAAAATAAACCAAGTTAAATAAAAATATTTTAATATATACATCTTACAACTACATCTTTGCACTATTTTTCTACATAGTCTCCATAGCGATTGAGGCACTTATCGTATCTCTTCACAAGCTTTGAAATTCCGTCTGCATAAAAATCACCCGCTTGTGCCTGGAGCCAGCCTGTGACCGCATCTTTGAGCTCTTTGTCGTCATCAAACCGCTGTGACCCGAGCCATTTCTTCAAATGCATGAAGAGGTGATAATCACTTGGCGCCAGGTCTGGGCTGTAAGGTGGATGGTTGATAACGTCCCACTTGAAGGACTGAAGAAGGGCCGTTGTTCTGCGAGCAGAGTGAGGACGGGCGTTATCGTGCAAAAAAACGATACCGGAAGTCAGCATACCACGGCGTTTGTTCTGTATAGCCCGTCGTAACTTTTTTATTGTTTCACAGTACACGTCTCGATTAATGGTCGTACCACGTTCCATGAATTCAACCAACAACACCCCTTTGGCATCCCAAAACACCGTTGCCATCAGTTTTCTGGCAGAAAAATCTTGCGAGGCTTTTCTTGGTTTGGTAGGCGAATTTGAATGTGCCCACATCTTTGATTGTTCTTTTGTCTCAGGGTTCACGTACTTAATCCAGGTTTCGTCACCGGTCACGATTCTGTTTAACAATGGTTCTCCTTCGTCCTCATAACGTGACATAAAGTCTAATGCAGAGGCCATTCTTTGAGTTTTGTGGTGGTCGGTAAGAATTTTGGGCACCCATCGTGCACAGAACTTACGGTAACCCAATCTTGCTGTCACTATCTCGTACAAGAGAGTCTTAGAAATCTGTGGAAAACCAGTAGAGAACTCCGACATTGAGAAACGTCGATTTTCACGAACTTTTGCATCAACTGTCTGAACGAGTTCGTCAGTCACCAATGATGGTCTACCACTCCTCTCTTCATCACGAACGTTTTCTCGTCCACTTTTAAATAAACGTACCCATTCACGGACAACTCCTTCACTCATAACTCTTGGTCCGTACACGGCACAAAGCTCACGATGAATAGCTGCTGCAGAATATCCTTTGGCTGTAAAAAACCTTATGACAGCACGCACTTCACATTTGGCGGGGTTTTCTATTGCAGCACACATTTCAAACTGCCACAAAAACTAAACTAGCGCAGGTACGACGTTCACTCGACCACGGCTTGATGCCGACTGACCTGTTGAGTGCGTGAACGCACAGATGGCGTCGCTACTCCCCCCACAACCCGCACTGTGACCGATCGGAGGTTACTTTCTGAACCGCCCTCGTACATTAACTTACAATTTCCTACGACTACAACAAGCTGCAACTCATCACACCAACTGGAAATTTTGTCTAAATCATATTGTACCCTCCTACGGCCTCTCAACGACGATACCTTTCCGCACACCACAGCATCATCAAAAAACATTCGCACGTTGGTGCTCATCCTGCTCGCCAAATAATTTATGTACATAGTGAACAACAGCGGTCCCATCACACGTCCCTGGGGCACTTCTGTCGATACCCTCGACTCTGTACTGAACGCAAGGCTTACTACATCAAAGCTCGATTAATCACAATACCGTGACAGGCAGATCATAGGTGATACCTGTAATACACATATAAAAAAAAAGATTTGCATCACCTCGGTTCCCAGAGTTCTGGAATCTGCACAGAAAATTGGAATAGAAATCAACATAAACACACAGTAGAACGTCCTCTTGCATTGATGCATGCCTGTATTCGTCGTGGCATACTGTTCACAAGTTCATCAAGGACTGTTGGTCCAGATTGTCCCACTCCTCAACAGCAATTCGACGTAGATCTCTCAGAGTTGTTGTTGGATCACGTCGTCCATAAACAGCCCTTTCGAATCTAATGGTTCAAATGGCTCTGAGCACTATGGGACTTAACTTCTAAGGTCATCAGTTCCCTAGAACTTAGAACTACTTAAACCTAACTAACCTAAGGACATCACACACATCCATGCCCGAGGTAGGATTCGAACCTGCGACCGTAGCGGTCACGCGGCTTTCGAATCTATCCCAGGCATCTTAGATAGGGTTCATGTCTGGAGAACACGCTGGCCACTCTTGTCGAGCGTTGTCATTATCCTGAAGGAAGTAATTCACAATACGTGCACGATGGGGGCGCGAATTGTCGTCCATGGAGACGAATGCGTCGCCAATATGCTGCCGATATTGTTGCACTATCGGTCGGATGATGTCATTCACGTATCGTACAGCCATTACGACGCCTTCCATGACCACCAGTGGCGTACGTCGGCCCCATATAATGCCACCCCAAAAAGGCAGGGAACCTCCACCTTGCTGCATTTGCTGGACATTGTGTCTTAAGGTGTTCAACCTGACCGGGTTGCCTCCAAACACATCTCCGTCGATTGTCTGGTTGAAGGCATTTGCGACACTCATCGGTGAAGAAAACTTGATGTCAATCCTGAGCGGTCCATTCGGCATGTTGTTGGGCCCTTCTCCACCGCGCTGCATGGTGTCGCGGTTGTATAGATGGACCTCGCCATGGACGTCGAGGGTGAAGCTGCGCATCATACAGCCTGTGGCTGCACGAAAGCATTATTGAACATGGTGGCGTTGCTGTCAGGGTTCCTGCGAGCCATAATCCGTAGGTAGCGGTGGTCATCCACTGCAGTAGTAGCCCTTGGACGGCCTAAGCGAGGAATGTCATCGACAGTTCTTGTCTCTCTATTTCTCCTCTATGTCCGAACAACATCGCTTTGGTTCACTCCGAGACGCCTTGACACTTCCCTTGTTGAGAACCCTTCCTGGCACCAAGTAACAATCGAACCGCGGTATTGACCTTCTAGGCATGGTTGAACTTCAGACAACGTGAGACGTGTACCTCCTTCCTGGTGGAGTGATTGGAACTGTACGGCTGTCGGACGTCCTCCGTCTAATAGGAGCTGCTCATGCTCTTTGAGCGGGTTTAGTGACATCTCTGAACAGTCAAAGGGTCTGTGTCTGTGATATTATGCCTACAGTCAACGTCTATCTTCAGGAGTTCTGGGAACCAGAGTAATGCAAAACTTTTTTTGATGTGAGTATTTGACTCCCTTCCAAATGAAAGCACGATTGTTCAGGGGATTAAAAATTAATTGCAAATAGTTCTCCCGAGAAACTCTGACTGTTCTCGGATCTGCAAATTTTAATACCGATATCTGCGCCAAAAACAGTTTTCCACACTCAGTCTAGAGAACGCCAAGTTGCGATATTTTACCAGGGAACAACTTCACAACAAGTGTTGCACATTTACGTTATTCTGTGGAGAAATGTAATTTCAATGCTTCTATACCTAAAATCATGGTGATGTCTTTCCAAGAATCCTGACTAGCGCAAGGTCTTCGTAGGAACAAATTACAAAGTTCTAGATTCTTGGTTGCTAAAAGCCCTTAATCCAAGAAGATGCTATTCGTCTCAACCTGGGAAATTTAAGCTATATGTATATATCCTAGAAGAATTTTTACAAAATAATAAATTTCCAAAACCATTATACTATCGCCCCACCTACATGGCACTGAACTATCGGCAATAAAATGTAAGGACAATGTCAGAACGCGGACTGTGAACGTGAGTTTATTAGGTCAGTTACAGGTATAACTAGAAAACATGGAATAGAAACGATGACATTGCTGAATATCTGCAGCTTAGAAGAAACCAACATAAATCATAAAAAACAACTGATTGAACCTCACGTAGGTTAATCTCAACAGAAAATTACGTTGGAGAATCATCACACTGCGCAGTTTACGGATGTTCCATCTAGGGCCGTACCGAGCCTGCAGCCACAGAGGGGGTGTGGAAGCTGATCGGACAAAAGAAAATAAAAGAAGAAAAAAAGTCGGTTTAAGAATTATCCGGCAGATATGCGTGAGTTCTCTTATGCTTTGCCTAGGAGAAGTAGACTTTCTCTCAACTGACAACTAAATACAGAGGCTGAGCGGTTCTAGGCGCTTCAGTCCGGAACCGCGCTGCTGCTACGGTCGCAGGTTCGAATCCTGCCTCGGGCATGGACGTGTGTGATGTTCTTAGGTTAGTTGTTAGGTTTAAGTAGTTCTAGGTCTAGGGGACTGGTGACTTCAGATGTTAAGTCCCATAGTGCCTAGAGCCAGCCAACTAAACACACGCTGTTGTCGCAGTTTCATTTCGCCCAGTTACATTCTGAAAGGAACCACTACTACCGAACTGACTTCTATCGCTAACAATGTTTATGTGGCAACAATTCACCTGGGTCACGCAGCTGCCGTCTACTCGCTCATGTTCAGCAATGGATATTTTGCTGCTACTTATTTCAGGTATGATACGCTCTCAGGGGTCGCCGACCGAGTGCTGAAGCATGACACGATTTTTGTCTGTTTCTGCCGACTGAGGACTGGAGCGTGTCGTGATTATGGAGCAGCAAGCAAAACATGTGGAAGGTACGTGTAATTTACTTGTCCCTCCGTCCAGTAATTCTGCGGCTCCCAAGTATCAATTGATGCGGTTACCTGTGTAAGTAAAAAAAAAAAATCACGAATAAGCATTCTGTGACTGATTAATAACTCTCGCTGCGTGGTCTAGGGCGCTTTGTCACGGTTCGCGCGGCTCCCCCGTCGGAGGTTTCTTGTCCTCCCGCGGGCAGGAGTGTGTGTGTTGTCCATAGCGTAAGTTAGTTTAAGTTAGATTAAGTAGTGTGTAAGTCTAGGGACCGATGACCTCAGTATTTTGGTCCCATAGGAACTTACCAGCACCACCACCACCACTACCACCAAATAACTGTCGTTGTACTTATAGACAGGTACATACTCTTTTCATCTACGCTGAGCCCTCTCATGCAAACAAGCGTTTGCATGAGAGGTCATTATAGTGATCAAGCTAGTGGTATCCTAAGATCACTGAAAATAAGCCTTAACAACGTATTAGCTATTTTGTGCTTACTACAGTGCAAATGAAGCTCAGTACATCTTAAAAAATAGAAAACCTTAATGTTCCTTGTTAATCACTGCGATAGATTCATAATTTGTATAATTCTTGTACCAGTACTCCCGTAATTTTATACTCGTAGGTATGAAGCTGGGCATCCATCATGCTCTTCTGTCTACGACAATTAAAAGCCAACTTTATCTCAAAAATTTCCACAAATATAAAGCTTTAGTGCAAAATTGGTAGGCACTGTTAGAAACCGGTTAAAAAACCTTTCTAATGATAACAAGATTATGAAAAGTAAAGTTGCCACCCACTCACCATATAGTGGAGATGCTGAGTCGCAGGTAGGCACAACACAAAACTGTCACAAATAAATCTTTCGGTCAGTAAGGCCTTCGTCACCAATAGACGACACACACACACACACACACACACACACACACACACACACACACACACACACACACACACACGCAAACGCAACTCACACACACGACTGCAGTCTCAGATAACTGAAACCACAGACGAGTGGCAACTTTCCTTTTCATAATATTGTTACTTTCCATCCTGGATTTTCTATTGTTTGACTTTCTAATGGTAACGCATTCAAACCTGTACGATCAGTATGCTTTGGCTCTGAGCTCTATGGGACTTAATATCTTAGGTCATCAGTCCCCTAGAACTTAGAACTACTTAAACCTAACTAATCTAATGACACAACACACATCCATGCCCGAGGTAGGATTCGAACCTGCGACCGTAGCGGTCGCGCGGTTCCAAACTGAAGCACCTAGAACCGCTCGGCCACAGCGGCCGGCTCAGTATGCTTTGAGAAAAAGCCATGTTGACTTGAAAAATAATATATTTGATCAATTCTCGCTGCCAGTCGGTTTCGTTGTGCTTCATTTTTATGAAGCCTATTTACAACATTAAAAATAGTTAATAAGTCTCGAAAAAACTGAATAAATGTAGTTTTCTGGGGGAGGAGGATCGCCATTAGATCTGCCAGGGGTGCAAGGTCTCTGGTTTTCATTTCTAGCAGCGATATCGGCACATCTTTCGCGTGAATTAACTTCAAGTACAACTACGTTAACATTCACGTGCTCCTTTGTTACTTACTGATGGTGAAGCAGGGTCCTCATATTCAGTCACCAACTTCGCCCCAAATTACGTTGGCGATACATCGACGAAAATAAAGAATTTTATGATGGCACGGGCTTTCGGATTGCCTATTAGAATGAAACAAATACAGAACGACTGTATTATAAAAACTTTCAGCAGATCAAGTAACTGTTTAAGTTTTCCTATAAAGCAATATGTAACAACGCAACGAAGGAAAACTCTGAAATGAAAGTCGACATTGTCAGACCGCGAACGTTACAGCTTGGCATCGTCGAAACATTCCCGCTTCAGAAAGCACTTTAGAACATTGCATCTGAGTAACAAACTGCAGCATTTGCTCGTAATGATTCACAATAACGGTACAGTGCATAATAAAGAGTATTCAAAGGCACCGCAGCTTTAACGCGGAGTCTAATTCCTCTGTTCTTATGATTTTGCTTTGAAAATAAAAGAATAACCCACCTCCAGCTACTTCAGAATTGTGTCGTCCTTTGGAGCCGGGGAAAATGGAAAATGAAATTGGTATGCGTTGCACGTAATTCTCAGAAAGGAAAATTTCATTAACAACGCGACGTGTACTGCTAAATTACGCCATTTAACGTTATTCCGCGCCCGGAGGCATATGACTTTTATTCGGTCGCTCTGTTGCTGAGAAGAGCGCTCAAGCTAAAATGAAATGCACTCAGCGAAAGCTGCTGCAAAGAGGGTTAGATCCTCATCATAATGGCTAAGTAAAGGGAAGGCACTTGGCGTCTGCTCAGTAGCTTATTTTAGGAGAGAGTAAATAATTCAGAACTGTGTGGATATTTTCGAGTGAAAATTTACCTTAAAGATGTATTTAATACTTCAATATATGTGGAACAGCAGCTGCTTGATGATAAGATGTACAGCTTTGATGCGCCCTTGTTAAATCTGAATCAGGTGTGCTAGCGACTCCGATGTGTGGACCATTCGAGCTAGCCGACTGGCTCTGCAATACAGCTTGAAAGCAGTGCTGGACAGCATTACACTTTCCATGGCATTGTTTTCCTCAAATGATCTTTACGTTTGTGAAGCATATGCTAGGCAGTTCCCACAAGCGCAGTAGCACCTACTAATTGTAATTGCTATTATATTTTCGTTGTTTTAATTTCGTGGGACAGGCACACACTACCTTCCGAAAATACTGAAAAGCGGAAGTGTCGTAGAAGCTTTTCTTGAAACGGTGGAATGTAAGTCTGCTATAGACACGTAAAGAATTTGAACAGACATCACTGCTTCATGTAAAAAAGTATGTCGTATATTAGATCAGGACGACTTGTATGCGTTTCATTGTTTTTGGATGCAACACCAGCGCGGCAGCGGTGGTAAAGAACCACAGGAATTTACCATTGGGTTATCGGTAAGCGGCGATTAATTCAGTTAATGCCGTTTATAGCTTTCACTGGTGCAGCTTCAATGCATCAACATACCTCTGACACATACTGTAGCAGAGTCCTGTTTTCTAATTTGCATTTGTGGTGCACCTTTATTGGGCGTCATTTAACCGTCGTGTTGCCTTACTGAAACGTCTTACAAACTCACGTAAGGGGACGTCCTGGAAAATTTTTTGCTGTTGACGTTACGAGAGGTTACTATGTCTATCAAATTGCTAATAGCCTTTTAGTACAAAAGAGATAATGCGTAGTCCAGTCGTCGGCTCACACAGTTAAATCCAACACATTCCCTGGCCAATACATCGGCTGCCCGTTTCACATTCATTGGCCATCAAGATCGAATGATCGTAATCTGTATAGTATCCTGACCTAATGGCGACCCAAACTCCGGCTCCCATATCGGTCAGAACTTGTCTTGGGTGCGCTCACTCCTAGGAAGGCGTCAAGGACACTCACAGTATACAAGGTGGTCAGAAACCATCTGAAAAGCTTGTAAGGGTGCTGCAGGGTAGTTTCCAAGTTAATTAGCGACGAAGTTAGCCAACCAGGTCGTTGCCCGCGCATATTCAAGCAGATTGTCGGAGACAGTGTCGCCAAACGTGTTCTTCGTTTGGTTGCCTAAAACTGAACAAGTAAGGATCGAACCAGAGCTATCGTCTACTCTATGAGAAGAACTGCGCTAATTACATATGGCTGGCCGCTTGAGTTTGCGCAAGCTACGGTCTCATTGACTAATTTCAATGCTAATTAACTCGGAAAAGGTGCAACGTGTCGAATTATTTTTCTTAACATTTATTTCTCGGCACAATCTGTCCTCCAACACCCATACAAGCTATTTAGACTGTTTCTGACCAACGTCTATTATCAAGGTGCCCTCAGCTGCCGGTCGTGGCCCTTGTTTAAGGACTCGCATCGGCTGTTGAAGGCAATGCGTATCGCCGGCGACACAGACTGAGGGAGGAGATTAGCCGTGTCATTTCGCTGGATTTCTACCGCATTCGTACTTTTGATGACTTTGTTAATTCCGTGCGACGACGTGGCTTATAAAACTATCTTGTTATATTTTGGCTCTAGTGGACTTTGACACGGCACCTATGGCTCTGAGCACTATGGGACTTAACTCTGTGGTCATTAGTCCCCTAGAACTTAGAACTACTTAAACCTAACTAACCTAAGGACATCACACACATCCATGCCCGAGGCAGGATTCGAACCTGCGACCGTAGCGGTCGCGCGGTTCCAGACTTTAGCGCCTGAAACGCTCGGCCACCGCGGCCGGCACACGGCACCTATGATCTGATTTACTTATTCTACTGTGTTACAGTTGTGAATAAGCCCGAGTATTAAAGTCAGTGTCGAATCCTTCTGTCGGTACATCAGCTGCTTTACATATCAGCCTGCAGGGAAGGATGAACAGTTAAGTCTGCAGACAAAAGCTGTACACAGGAAATGAATAACTGCTCGCATTATGAACCTCATTAACTTGTCCACAAAAGAAGAGTAAAATATGTATAGCAGTCGATAGCGGGAACTTTGAAATAAAAAGCAAATGCTGTCAATAGGTACTTTTATCTGTGGAGTGTTGACTATTGTAATGCGGCTTTTACAGGGTGTTTCAAAAATGACCGGTATATTTGAAACGGTAATAAAAACTAAACGAGCAGCGATAGAAATACACCGTTTGTTGCAATATGCTTGGGACAACAGTACATTTTCAGGCAGACAAACTTTCGAAATTACAGTAGTTACAATTGTCAACAACAGATGGCGCTGCGGTCTGGGAAACTCTATAGTACGATATTTTCCACATATCCACCATGCGTAGCAATAATATGGCGTAGTCTCTAAATGAAATTACCCGAAACCTTTGACAACGTGTCTGGCCGAATGGCTTCACATGCAGATGAGATGTACTGCTTCAGCTGTTCAATTGTTTCTGGATTCCGGCGGTACACCTGGTCTTTCAAGTGTCCCCACAGAAAGAAGTCACAAGGGTTCATGTCTGGCGAATAGGGAGGCCAATCCACGCCGCCTCCTGTACGTTTCGGATAGCCCAAAGCAATCACACGATCATCGAAACATTCATTCAGGATATTAAAGACGTCGGCCGTGCGATGTGGCCGGGCACCATCTTGCATAAGCCACGAGGTGTTCGCAGTGTCGTCTAAAGCAGTTTGTACCGCCACAAATTCACGAAGAATGTCCAGATAGCGTGATGCAGTAATCGTTTCGGATCTGAAAAATGGGCCAATGATTCCTTTGGAAGAAATGGCGGCCCAGACCAGTACTTTTTGAGGATGCAGGGACGATGGGACTGCAACATGGGGCTTTTCGGTTCCCCATATGCGCCAGTTCTGTTTATTGACGAAGCCGTCCAGGTAAAAATAAGCTTCGTCAGTAAACCAAATGCTGCCCACATGCATATCGCCGTCATCAATCCTGTGCACTATATCGTTAGCGAATGTCTCTCGTGCAGCAATGGTAGCGGCGCTGAGGGGTTGCCGCGTTTGAATTTTGTATGGATAGAGGTGTAAACTCTGGCGCATGAGACGATACGTGGACGTTGGCGTCATTTGGACCGCAGCTGCAACACGGCGAACGGAAACCTGAGGCCGCTGTTGGATCACCTGCTGCACTAGCTGCGCGTTGCCCTCTGTGGTTGCCGTACGCGGTCGCCCTACCTTTCCAGCACGTTCATCCGTCACATTCCCAGTCCATTGAAATTTTTCAAACAGATCCTTTATTGTATCGCTTTTCGGTCCTTTGGTTACATTAAACCTCCGTTGAAAACTTCGTCTTGTTGCAACAACACTGTGTTCTAGGCGGTGGAATTCCAACACCAGAAAAACTCTCTGTTCTAAGGAATAAACCATGTTGTCCACAGCACACTTGCACGTTGTGAACAGCACACGCTTACAGCAGAAAGACGACGTACAGAGTGGCGCACCCACAGGCGCACCCACAGACTGCGTTGTCTTCTATATCTTTCACATCACTTGCAGCGCCATCTGTTGTTGAAAATTGTAACTACTGTCATTTCGAAAGTTTGTCCGCCTGAAAATGTACTGTTGTCCCAAGCATATTGCAACAAACGGTGTATTTCTATCGCTGCTCGTTTAGTTTTTATTGCCGTTTCAAATATACCGGTCATTTTTGAAACACCCTGTATGTGCATAACAGTGAAACAGATATATCTCGACACTCACTGTAAACTGTACACATTTTTATACGAACTAATTATGTTGCTGTTGTTTATGATGCCAGTTCTTGAAAATATTTGCCATTTAGAGATTTTATTACAAAATAATGCTTTGTGGTATAAAGAGATCGACAGTTTTAGTGCTTGAATTTGTTGATAGTCAGCTTAGACACACTAACTACTCAACAGTTCCTGGCCGCAAACGCATTACTCACTTGCAGGCTACTTGTCGTTTCTGGGCTGGCCTGCGGGAAGACCGTGGTTTTAATTCCTCTCGCTTCAGTTGCCACACATCATGCGTGCGTGCTGAAACAAGAGAAAATACTCCTTATTTAACGTGATAACGTGTTCGTCGATTCAGAGAGTCTCTAGTAACCTGGAAGTATAAGCTGCAGTCAGTGATTCTTTTATCAAATACTGAACTCGAAATCAGTTATCCCAGTTTTCGATCCAAAGTAAGACATTTGTTGCTTGAAATGTATTATACATTTTCCAGTGTGACAGTTTAGTGATTTGTGCAATAACAATTATTTTCTCAAAAATGTCGACTAGTTGACTATTTTATTGTGTTTATGTTTAGAATTCTCACTTGTTTCTGTTTCACATAATTTTATTTCATAATAATTTAAATTAGCTTCATTTTAATTATAACAAAAAAAAATTCAAGAAGAGTCAATCACGCTGTTGGATTTCGGTAGAGCCTACAAAAAATGAATCCCGCTTTCAGTACATGAAAGTATTTTAATCCTAATCTACACTACTGGCCATTAAAGTTGCTACACCACGAAGATTACGTGCTACAGACGTGAAATATAACCTACAGGAAGAAGATGCTGTGATATGCAAATGAACAGCTTTTCAGAGCATTCACACAAGGTTGGCAACTGTGGCGGCACCTACATCGTGCTGACATGAGGGAAGTTTCCAACCGATTTCTCATACACAAACAGCAGTTGACCGGCGTTGCCTGGTGAAACGTTGTTGTGATGCCTCGTGTAAGGAGGAGAAATGCGTCCATCACTTTTCCGACTTTGATAAAGGTCGGATTGTAGCCTATCGCGATTGCGGTTTATCGTATCGCGACATTGCTTCTCGCATTGGTCGAGATCCAATGACTGTTAGCAGAATCTGGAATCGGTGGGTTCAGGAGGGGAATACGGAACGCCGTTCTGGATCCCAACGGCCTCGCATCACTAGTAGTCAAGATGACAGGCATCTTATCCGCATGGCTGTAACGGATCGTGCAGCCACGTCTCCATCCTTGGGTCAACAGATGGGGACGTTTGCAAGACAACAACCATCTGCACGAACAGTTCGACGACGTACGCAGCAGCATGGACTATCAGCTCGGAGACCATGGCTGCGGTTACCCTTGACGCTGCATCACACAGGAGCGCCTGCGATGGTGTACTCAACGACGAACCTGGGTGCACGAATGGCAAAACGTCATTTTTTCGGATGCCAGGTTCTGTTTACAGCATCATGATGGTCGCATCCGTGTTTGGTGACATGGCGGTGAACGCACTTTGGAAGCGTGTATTCGTCATCGCCATACTGGCGTATCACCCGGTGTGATGGTATGGGGTGCCATTGGTTACACGTCTCGGTCGCCTCTTGTTCGCGTTGACGGCACTTTGAATAGCGGACGTTACATTTCAGATGTGTTACGACCCGTGGCTCTACCCTTCATTCGATCCCTGCGAAACCCTACATTTCAGCAGGATAATGCACGACCGCATGTTGCAGGTCCCGTACGGGCCTTTCTGGATACAGAAAATGTTCGACTGCTGCCCTGGCCAGCACATTCTCCAAATCTCACACCAATTGAAAACGTCTGGTCAATGGTGGCCGAGCAACTGGCTCGTCACAATACGCCAGTCACTACTGTTGATGAAATGTGGTATCGGGTTAAAGCTGCATGGGCAGCTGTACCTGTACACGGCATCCAAGCTCTGTTTGACGCAATGCCCAGGCGTATCAAGGCTGTTATTACTGCCAGAGGTGGTTGTTCTGGGTACTGATTTCTCAGGATCTATTCACCCAAAATGCGTGAAAATGAAATCACATGTCAGTTCTAGTATAATATATTTGTCCAATGAATACCCGTTTATCATCTGCATTTGTTCTTGGTGTAGCAATTTCAATGGCCAGTAGTGCATATATGTGTCTGAAACAGTAAAGAAGTATTCATTAGTTCCCTGTAACGATCACATAAATACCAGGTATTTTTTTCTTTTCTTTTTTTCCAGGGTCAAATTGGTCGCGAAGTTAAAACAACAATGAAAATCCGGTGAAGCTTTGTACACGAGTGTTGTACAGTGTTTCTGCTCTGCTTTCAGTTCTGGGCCCACAGCGAGCACGTAAAGATACCTAGAGCCATAAAGTCTCCTGCCAATTGTTTAGTGCGTGCTCTAATTCCATTTCTTCATGCTGAGAGGTTCCGCCTGATTTCAAGCAGTCCACATAATGTAACTGTCATGTGTGACAGCAGAGTACTGCAGTGGTTCAAATGGCTCTGAGCACTATGGGACTTAACTTCTGAGGTCATCAGTCCCATAGAACTTAGAACTACTTAAACATAACTAACCTAAGGACATTACACACATCCATGCCCGAGGCACCGTAGCGGCCGCGCGGTTCCCTACTGTAGCGGCTAGAACCGCTCCGCCACACCGGTCGGCTACTGCAATGGTCAGGAACTTTAGCAGGATGTACAGACGTTCAAGATGCAGGTAATCAAGGAAGGAAGCGAGCGTCAACCGATGATCTTGTTCTACAACTACTTGTACGTCAACATCTACATGTATTTCAGTAGCCACCGTACAGTGCATCGCAGAGGGTACCCTGTACATTACTTGTCATTTTCATTCCTGATCCACACGCAAACAGAGGGAGGGGAAAAACGACTATTTCTCTATACGAACCCTAATATCTCAACTTCTCTTCATAGTCGTTACACGAAATATACGTTCGCGGCAGTTGACTCGTTCAACTGCAAAAGCCTGTTCTCTACATTTTCTCGGTAGTGCTCCACGAAGAGAACGTCGCTTCCTTTCAGTGATTCCCACTTGAGTTCCCGAAGCATGTCTGTAATACTTGCACGTTTCTCGAACCTACCGGTAATAAATCTAGGAGCACGTCTTTGAACTGCCTCAGTGTCTTCCTTTATCCGACCTGAAATCTGGTTTCGTAGCATAGAGCGGACCAGGTTGTGGAAAGGGGTCAAGGTCAATTACTGTTAGTTATACAAGAACACACACAACTTTATTCCTCAGACCAATGTACAATTTTCCTTTAAAACAACAAAGATCAATTCACGGCTGAGGGCCCAAGTAATTTCTCCAGAATAAGTTTAAATGATTGCTTTTAATACACAATATCTTCTCGGCTAAAGGACGAATTAATATTTGAGATCAGCTAAGAAAATTCTTTAAAAGCCAAGCATTTACAAATTCCGGCTAAAGGTCATATTAAGGAAAATTCAAGTTAATTCTTCGGCTGAAAGCCCAATTAAAAAAAATTTCTTTTCGTAAAGAAGGAGAGACTTTAAAGATAAGCCTTTACACAGCACAACAGAAAAACTTAAAGTATCTTGTCGGCTGAAGTCTAAAGCAATTACCCAAGAATAATTAAAGACAACCTTAAGATAAACGTTTACGGAACACGGGTGAAGGCCGTTTTAAGAATTAAAGATAATTAAAGAGAAACCTTAGAGACAAGGATTTACATATTAAAGCCACAGATTCTGAAACAAACGCGGCTAAAGGCCTAAATACAGAGCAATAAGAATTTTAAAAGAAACATGGCTGAAGGCCTAATCTTAGAATAGTTGTCATGAAGTTTGGCTGAAGGTCATACACTAAACATGAAACAGACAATATTAATACACGATTGAAGGTCTGGCACAGTACCTGCGACCAAATAAAATGACAATCACAAACAACAAACAGCGGTGCTCAGAAATGTTCCAAGGGTCGGCCTGGGGAGGAAATTGTAACCACAGTTTAGGTGAGATAGGCAGCCAAAAGTAACACTAAACAATCGGGTTGCAACACGACCTAGGGACGGCTGAAGAACCAACCAACAACCTAATCAATTCCCTCTGTCGCAACCGACCAACTGCCTACTCCAGTACGCAGACAGCATTCATCTACTCAGTGGAAATCACAGCAGCTGCACACTGTTCCACGTAAACACACTTGCACAAGAACTCGAACAATCGTAAAAGCAATCACTGTGGAACAACAAGGACGAATCAATTCGACACACAAAGAGTTTCCACAAGCGGTCGGCGACCTAATACACGTCGTCCGATGAGACGGCCGACCAAACGACCAACCCGTGTCGTTCCCACTCAAATTAAGTGTGTCGGTGACGGTTGGGCGAGTCTTGGGTATACGAAGCTGAATGCAGCTCCAACCAGACTCAACTAGATGTCCGTTCGGAACTCGGAGACACGGAGACCCGGGCACCCTGGCTCGGTCCCATCCATGCAGAGGTAACTCTTCCCCACTGGCCACGACATCTCTGCACAAGGAAGGAACCGACCCACGTCCGGCAGGATGACCAGCTGACGAGGCCCAGAAACGGTCAAAAGACAAAATACACGTCGCCCGATGAGACGACCAACCGAACGACCGACCAATGGTCGTCCCGCTCCAATCTCCTTCCGTCGGACAGTTCTAGTGTGTCACCAGTGGTCGACGAGCACTGGCTGTCCGAACCTGCCACTCACGGGCAGGTAAGGCAGGAAGTTAGTGACGCCAGTAAGTGGAATAAGAAAACGAGGCGGCAGTATGGTAAGAGAAGATGACAGACAATAAACGGTATGAACACGAGCCGCCCACAGCTCACGACCTAGTGCGGATTCCAAACACTCGAACCCTAACACAACAATGGGCCGCACTAGTGTCAGACATGCTGCCTTCTTTGCAGATGAACCACACTTTCCAATAATTCTCCCAATAAACCACAGTCGATCATTCGTCTTCCCTACTACAATCCATACATGCTCATTCCATTTCATATTGGTTTGAAATGTTGGGGCTAGATAACTACTGCGTCGAGCAGTACTCTAGAAATGCTGTACTGAATGTGGGTTTGTTTTCCGTACACATCTGCATTAATTTACATTTTTCTGCTTTTAGAGATAGCTGCCATTCATCATACGAACCAGAAATCATTGTCTAAGTCTTGTATCCTCATACACTCACTCAATGACGACAGCTTGCCGTATGCCACAGCACCATCAGTTCATGTAAAGTGCCCTCCACCACACATCGTTGGGTGGCTTTCAGAGTATAAATGTAGATGTAGATGAACAGTCACAGGCTGTTACTTATCCTGTCTGCCAGTTCATTTTTATGTACAGAAAGTAACAGTGGTCCTGTCACACTTCTCTGGGGCACTCTTCACGAACACTCGCCGTCGAGTATAGCAGACAGGGTTCTGTTACTTTAAAAGCCCTCGAGCCACTCACATACCTGGGAACTTATTCAGTACGCTTGTATCTTCATTAACAGTCGGCAGTGCGGCACCGAGTCATTTTTTTACGGAAATCTACGAATATGGAATCCGGCTGTTACCCTTCACCCATGGTTCACAGGATCTCACACAAGAAACGGGCAATCTGAGTTTCGCCCGAGCGATGCTTTCTAAACATTGCTGATTTGTGGACAGAAGCTACTCCCTCTCAAGGAAATTCATGACATTCGAACTGGGAATAAGTTCCAGGATTCTGCAGTAAACCCATTTTAAAGATATTGCTCTGTAATTTTTCGGATCCATTCTTTTACGCTTCTTACATACGGGAGCCATCTGCCCTTTCTTCCATTCAGTCGCTCTGCAAGTGGGTCAAGCTATTCGAGAAAATCGTCTACGAAGGTCATTTCAGAACATGCGGAGGGGAATGTTGTCACCAGGCATTGTCCTTCCTCAAGAAAATGTTCGGCCGCACACTGCAACTGCAACAGACGCTCCTGCAGAGTTTTCGATGGGAAGTGTCTGACCACCCACCATACAGCCAGGACTTTGCTCCCTCTGACTGTCATCTCTTTGTTCACATGATCCACTACCCATGAAGAATTATTCTGACATAGACAACGAGCTCCAGGCCAACGCAGATAATTAGCAGAAAGCATAGGCGGCTGCGTTCTACGACTAGAGATTTGGGAAGTTGGTACCACACTACGTCCAATGTGTAAGGCGGAGTGGCGACTGTGTAGAGAAGTAGCTGCAAGGAGTACCTAAAACTGGAAATGAAAAGTTTTTATTTTTCATTGTGGTTTCATAATAACCGATCTGACGTACGAAAAAAATCCCTCGTAATTTCGATGATTTACGGCTTCAGCTGCCATGCGACGGTAGTAGTTTAAGGACTTCAGTCGAAAACTACCTGAAATGATGTAGTGCCTTCCCAGCCGCCCATACAAGTCTCAACCATGCTGACTACTCATCTACAAGTCCTAATAAGTGGTAGCTATTTTTTTAGAACAATACAAGTATTTCTAAAGAGAATTTCCTGGGTTTTTCCAGAAGAGAATAACGGGCCTTTGAGAGTTACGCTAACAGGAACCAGAGGTGGCTTATTAAATTACTACCGTTTGTGAAAATTATGAGGGCCAAAGTGACACATGTGACCCGCTCGTACAGCACACGTGACGCTCAGTGCACTATTTATCAAGACGGGAAGGTGAGCAACAACCGGAACGACTCCATGTGGCGGATTAACAACCGTTGTTCTGGTAGACTGCCAAGCCTGAGTGTGGTTTGAGGCTGTTTTCCATACTCGTTTAGGCAAATGCTGGAGTGGTCTCCAAATTCCGCCTCAGAGACTACGATACACAAATACACTGAAGCGCCAAAGAAACTGATAGAGACATGAGTATTCAAATGCAGAGATATGTAAACAGGCAGAATACTAAGCTGTGGTCTTCAACGCCTATTTATGACAACAACTGTCTGGCGCTGTTGTTAGATCTGTTACTGCTGCTACAATGACAGGTTATCATGTTTTAAGTGAGTTTGAACGTGGTGTTGTATTCGGCGCGTGAGCGATCTCCGAGGTAGCGATGAAGTGGGGATTTTTCCCGTTCGATCACTTCACGAGTGTACCGAGAATATCAGGAATCCGATAGAACATCAAATGTCCGACATCGCCGCGGCCAGTAAAAGATCCTGTAAGAACGGGACGAACGACGACTGAAGGGAATCGTTCTAGGTGACAGAAGTGCAACCTTTCGGCAAATTGCTGCACATTTCAATGCTGGGCCATCAACAAGTGTCAACGTGCGAACCATTCAACAAAGCATCATTGATATGGGCTTCTGGAGCCGCAGGCCCACCCGTGTACCTTTGATGACTGTAAGACACTAAGTTTTACGCCTCCCCTGGGTCGGTGAACATCGACAGTGGACTGTTGATGATTGGAAACATGTTGCCTGGTCGGACGAGTGTAGTTTCAAATTCTGTCCAGCGGATGAACGTGTACGGGTATGAAGAAAACCTCATGAATCCATGGACCGTGCATGTCAGCAGTGGACTGTTCAAGCTGGTGGAGGATCTGTAATAGTGTGGGGCGTGTTGGAGTGATATGGAACCCCTGATAAGCTTCAATACGACTCAGACAGGAGACACGGGCGTAAGCATCCTGTCTGATCACCTGTATCCATTCGTGTCCATTGTGCATCCCAACGGACTTCAGCAATTCCAGCAGGACAATGCGACAGCCCACACTTTCAGAATTGCTACATAGAGGCTCTAGAAACACTCGTCTGAGTTTAAACACTTCCGCTAACCACCCAACTGCCCAGACACGAACGCTAATGAGCATACCTGCGAGTCCTTGCAAGGTGCTGTTCAGAAGAGATCTCCACCCCCTCGTACTCTTACGGGTTTATGGACAGTCCTGCAGGATTCATGGAGTCAGTTTCCTCCAGCACTACATCAGACATTAATCGAGTCCATGCCACGATGTGTTGCGGTACTTCTAGGTTCTCGCGGGGGCCCTACACGGTATTAGGCAGGTGTACCAGTTGCTTTGGCTCTTCAGCGTAGCTCAATAAGTTAAGAAACAGAGCAAAGTTTACAGGAGATGGGGACATAGTTTCCTTCCCTCAGGATACCTTGACAACTATGGTATCAGGGCTATCCACAAACCACATTACGTTTTCGTTTGTGTCCGTTAGGGGCGGGGCGAGCGCGGCCATCTTGGTGTCATGGCATTTCGCCGCTCAGTTGGCATCCTGCCGTGCTAGTGAGAGGTTCGTGCTGTACTCCGTTGAGTTACTGTGACAGTTTGAAATGTCAGCGTTAATTGAAAATGCCGCGAAGTGACTAGTGCGTGCTGTAATAAGGTTTCTGACTGCAAAAACCTGTACACCGATAGAAATCTATCGGCAGCTTTGTGAGGTGTATGGGGACAACATAATCACTGAAGGTGGAGTGCGTCAATGGGTCATAAAATTTAAAAATGGCCAAACTAACGTTCACGACGAAGGGCGAAGTGGAAGACCCAGCATAGTGACTGCCGAACTTGTCGGAAAAGTCGATGCCGCGGTCCGTGAAAACCGTAATTTCACAATAACGGAACTCTCTATGAGTTTTCCACAAATTTCACGAAGTTTGTTGCACGAAATCATTACCGAAAAGCTTGGTTACCACAAGTTTCGTGCAAGATGGATACCAAAAATCTTGACAGAGATTCACAAAAATCAGCGAATAGCTGCAGCGTTAACGTTTTTTGACGCTTACGAGAAAGATGGCGACTCATTACTCGATCGCATCGTTACTGGTGACGAAACATGGGTTAAGCATGTGAACTGCGAGACAAAATTGCAGTCAATGCAGTGGGGGCACACAAATTCCCCCCCAAAAACCCAAGAAATGTATGCAGACAATGTCGGCAAGGAGGGTGATGGCGACTGTCTTTTGGGACAGAAAAGGTGTGATTTTTGTGGATTTCCTGGAAAGAGGCACTACAATAAACTCTCAAAGGTATTGCCAAACTCTGCACAACCTCAGAAGAGCAATACAAAACAAGCGCAGGGGAAAGTTGGGGTCAAAGATCTTGCTGATTCACGACAACGCCCGGGCCCACACGGCAAATGCCACTCGTGAAGTTCTCGAATCTTTTAAGTGGGAGTTGTTTCCTCATCCGCCGTGCAGTCCCGACCTGGCACCGAGCGACTTCCACTTATTCCCAGCAATGAAGAAGTGGTTGGCTATGCAGCGTTTTGATGACGTCGCACAGCTTCAAGAAGAGCCTAACCACGTGGTTGAAGGCGCAGGCGGCCGAATTTTACGACGAAGGAATTTCCAAGCTCGTCCATCGCTACGATAAGTGCCTTAATTTAAATGGCAACTATGTAGAAAAGTAGTATTTAAGTGTGGCTTTCATCTGTATATAATAAAAAAAAATTCCAACACTTTATTTGTTTTTAATTCCAAAACGTAATGTACTTTGTGGATAGCCCTCGTAGTTAAATAATAAAATTCGCAAAGTTCCGAGAAAATAGAACACCTAGTATAGGGGATAAACATGAGGGAAAAGAGGGAAGGACAAGGATACATGCGACTGAAATAAACTACATACCACAGATGAGGTACACAAAGGTGCATAAGTGTTCATGATTGCATAACTGTACATGATTTCTGAGTTTAAGAATTCGGTGAGATCCGCACATACTGCAATCCTTCTTTCTAAACATGGTCTCACTGAGGTTCTGATATTTCTGGGGATCTCGGTCACTTCGTGGTTTATTAAGCATCAAAAGGTTGTGTAAATATGATTAGACGATTAAGCTGGCTACCGAATGTACCCCAGATATACAAAATACTTCAAAATGTTTTGACGATTTCAAATTTTAATAACGTGCGCTGAGACAAGACACAGCGACGGTAGCGGCGTCTGTTAGTAGTGAGGAGTTTCCTACCAGATACGAGGTGTGTGAGAAAACTAATGATACTGAGAACACTGCAGCGACCTGGCAACGTTGTGTTGTTCTACTGGCGTAGAGCGGTGTGTTCATCCTTTCCAGATGCTCAGTCCGAGTTTCAGCACCATACAGCCATCATGTGATTTTTATGAGCGCCATCAGTGATGTTGTGTTGTTCTTGTGTATTACGAAAATTGAACAGCTGAATACAGAGCAACGTTATGCCATAAAGCATTGTGTTAAGCTTGGGGAATCAGTGATTGTGACATTGAAAAAGGTGAAACAGGGCAATGGGGAACATTCCTTACCAAGACGACAAGTTTATCGCTTCCAAGACAGAGAAGAAAAATACCGCGGGTGTGTAGCTACCGAAGGGATCTAATTTGAAGGGGAAAATATTGTTGTTTGAAAAAAATAAAAACAAAATCAGTCACACCTCATACAGGTCAGTAACCATGTCGTACTGATAAACGCAACATGGAGCGTTCACGATGGAATGCTATTTTCGGTACGGCGAATCAGTCAGGCGCCTGCCTTTCTTAAGCATGTCAAAATTCAGCCGTGCGATATCCATTTCCTGTTCGTGTAACAATAAAGAATTACATAGAAAACTTCTATGCATCGAATCGAAAGTTAACTGGCTGTCGGAAAACCGTCCAAACTCCTGAGAACACCCAAAGTATCCTTATCAGTTTACAAACAATCAAGCGTCGTCCATTACGAAAATTTAGTCCCAACAAAACGGTGCGACATGCCACACATCCAATAACACCTCGCAAGTACTCAAAAATGGTTCTGAGCACTATGGGACTCAACATCTTAGGTCATAAGTCCCCTAGAAGTTAGAACTACTTAAACCTAACTAACCTAAGGACACCACACACACCCATGCCCGAGGCAGGATTCGAACCTGCGACCGCAGCAGTCCCGCGGTTCCGGACTGCAGCGCCAGAACCGCTAGACCACCGCGGCCGGCCTTGCAAGTACTCTGTGAAGCATTTCGTAATCGCGTTTGTGTGGAATGGCCGCCTTGTATCTTAAAAATACAAGCTGTCTGTTCGAGTGTTCATCGGAATGTTGTGTAAAAATTGAAGTAAATCGGCCAAGAACTACATATTCTTTCTTTCTTTTGTTTACGCCATAGCCATAGTCCCGCAGTGATCGCAGGGTCGGCGTGCTTACAACGGATTTGGCAGTGTTAGTGTTAGGGATGGCCGGATGCCCTTCCTGCCGCCACCCCGTACCCTCCAGGACGGAATCAGTGTACCCCAATTGTCTGCGGCTAGTACAAATCGTGAAATAGGGCGGACGTGTTTCAAATGTCTCCGACGCCTGTAAATGAGGCGGAACGTGGGGACCAGCCCGGTATGCACCTAGTGGGATGTGGAAAGCCGCCTAAAAACCGCATCCAGGCTGGCCGGCACACCGGCCCTCGTCATTAATCCGCCAGGCGGATTCGATCCGGGACGGGCGCGCTTGCCGGAGTCCAGGAGGCAGCTCGTCAGCGCTCTTTTTTTTTTTTTTTAAACAGGAATCAACAGTAGTGGAAGGCGTTATTATTTATTTATTTGCATGTGTTTTTGTAATATTCACTAATAGCATGAAATTATGGGAACACATATGCGAAAGAGAAAATGAAATATAAATTCTGGGTAAAGAAAAAGAAAGGAAAAAGGAAAAGCAAAAAGAAATAAAATCCGCGCAATCTGCGACGCGCTCTCCCATCCGCGGAGGTCAGAAGTAGAATAGATCGTAGGCGGTTGAAACTCAGACACCGCCGGGGGAGGAGGGGTGGGTGCCCTCTGTGCCAGGCACCCCCCAACTCAGTGGATGTCTAACAAACACCGCTCGAAGATAGTTAGCAAATAAAGTTCGGTAACGTGGCGTGTTTTCGAGAGCTGCATGGGCTGTTCGTAAATAGGTCCAGAAGTCGAGGCGGGATTTAGGTCCCTCATGAAAGAGATAAGCGACCGCCCACCCTTTGACCCACGTAATAGCATGACATTTGGCGGCGGGAAAATGTCGGTCCTCCGGGTATAGAAACATTCGAGGCTCGACTGTGTCTGGTGGCACCCGGAGATAGCAGGCAATGATTTGCTGCACGAAGCGCCATACATCTCGCGATGAGGCGCATGTCAGACGGTGTTCATCAGTGTCCAGTTGCTGGCAAAGGAGACAAAGAGGGGATTCTGACAAGCCAATGTTGTGCAGGCGCTGCTTCGTGGCAAATTTCCTGTTGACTATGTGATACCTCAGTCCACACTATGGGCCACTGGATGGAGGGGTGTTACGCTCTCGGCTGCCCTGGCGGGTTGTCAAGAACTACATATAGAGTGTCCAAATTTCGAAGCAATTGGTGAAGAAAACTTTCAGAGATTTAAGATATTGAACAAACGAACAAATACATTTTTATTTATATAGATGTAAATGTTCGTACGTACAAAATCTTGAATATAGGGAAATTCTTCACCGATTGCTTTGAAATTTTGGTACAACGTTGCATTCGAATATGCGCTTGGTTTTCTATACCTGAAGGTATGGTGTGTTAATTACATATATAACTATAAATATCGCCATGTGCCAGGAACTGTACAAGAATGTGGTTTGTGTATCATGCAGCCAACAGGTTGCAACAAGACTTGACCTGGTTTTGACACCGATTACAGGTGTCTACATCAGAAAAACCAAAATCAGTTACCTATAAAGATAATAAAGGCATCATCGTAGAGGAAACCAAGAAGAGAAAGGTTATTGCACAGCATAAATTTTATACAATGATTATATTCACACGGATGAAAGTAAATTTACGAGCAAAATGCTCTCACTATACAAAATAAAAACTTAAAATCACATTTAAAAACCATATAAAAATTAAGGGTATGGGACCTGACATAGCAATGGTTCTCGTCAAAAAAAAAAAAAAAAATATATATATAGTTTCATGTCATAACACACTTTTTTTTTTTGGTCATCAGTCTACTGACTGGTTTGATGCGGCCCGCCACGAATTCCTTTCCTGTGCTAACCTCTTCATCTCAGAGTAGCACTTGCAACCTACGTCCTCAATTATTTGCTTGACGTATTCCAATCTCTGTCTTCCTCTACAGTTTTTGCCCTCTACAGCTCCCTCTAGTACCATGGAAGTCATTCCCTCATGTCTTAGCAGATGTCCTATCATCCTGTCCCCTCTCCTTATCAGTGTTTTCCACATATTCCTTTCCTCTCCGATTCTGCGTAGAACCTCCTCATTCCTTACCTTATCAGTCCACCTAATTTTCAACATTCGTCTATAGCACCACACCTCAAATGCTTCGATTCTCTTCTGTTCCGATTTTCCCACAGTGCATGTTTCACTACCATACAATGCTGTACTCCAGACGTACATCCTCAGAAATTTCTTCCCCAAATTAGGGCCGGTATTTGATATTAGTAGACTTCTCTTGGACAGAAATGCCTTTTTTGCCATAGCGAGTCTGCTTTTGATGTCCTCCTTGCTCCGTCCGTCATTGGTTATTTTACTGCCTAGGTAGCATAATTCCTTAACTTCATTGACTTCGTGACCATCAATCCTGATGTTAAGTTTCTCGCTGATCTCATTTCTACTAATTCTCATTACCTTCGTCTTTCTCCGATTTACTCTCAAATCATACTGTGTACTCATTAGACTGTTCATTCCGTTCAGCAGATCATTTAATTCTTCTTCACTTTCACTCAGGATAGCAATGTCATCAGCGAATCGTATCATTGATATCCTTTCACCTTGTATTTTAATTCCACTCCTGAACCTTTCTTTTATTTCCATCATTGCTTCCTCGATGTACAGATTGAAGAGTAGGGGCGAAAGGCTACGGCCTTGTCTTACACCCTTCTTAATACGAGCACTTCGTTCTTGATCGTCCACTCTTATTATTCCCTCTTGGTTGTTGTACATATTGTATATGACCCGTCTCTCCCTATAGCTTACCCCTGCTTTTTACAGAATCTAGAACAGCTTGCACCATTTTATATTGTCGAACGCTTTTTCCAGGTCGACAAATCCTATGAAAGTGTCTTGATTTTTCTTTTGCCTTGCTTCCATTATTAGCAGTAACGTCAGAATTGCCTCTCTCGTCCCTTTACTTTTCCTAAAGCCAAACTGATCGTCACCTAGCGCATTCTCAATTTTCTTTTCCATTCTTCTGTATATTATTCTTGTAAGCAGCTTCGATGCATGAGCTGTTAAGCTGATTGTGAGATAATTCTCGCACTTGTCAGCTCTTGCCGTCTTCGGAATTGTGTGGATGATGCTTTTCCGAAAGTCAGATGGTATATCGCCAGACTCATATATTCTACACACCAACGTCAATAGTCGTTTTGTTGCCACTTCCCCCAATGATTTTAGAAATTCTGATGGAATTTTATCTATCCCTTCTGCCTTATTTGACCGTAAGTCCTCCAAAGCTCTTTTAAATTCCGATTCTAATACTGGATCCCCTATCTCTTCTAAATCGACTCCTGTTTCTTCTTCTATCACATCAGACAAATCTTCACCCTGATAGAGGCTTTCAATGTATTCTTTCCACCTATCTGCTCTCTCCTCTGCATTTAATAGTGGAATTCCCGTTGCACTCATAATGTTACCACCGTTGCTTTTTTTAATGTCACCAAAGGTTGTTTTGACTTTCCTGTATGCTGAGTCTGTCCTTCCGACAATCGTAACTTTTTCGATGTCTTCATATTTTTCCTGCAGCCATTTCGTCTTAGCTTCCCTGCACTTCCTATTTATTTCATTCCTCAGCGACTTGTATTTTTGTATTCCTGATTTTCCCGGAACATGTTTGTACTTCCTCCTTTCATCAATCAACTGAAGTATTTCTTCTGTTACCCATGGTTTCTTCGCAGCTACCTTCTTTGTACCTATGTTTGCCTTCCCAATTTCTGTGATGACCCTTTTTAGAGATGTCCATTCCTCTTCAACTGTACTGCCTACTGCGCTATTCCGTATTGCTGTATCTATAGCGTTAGAGAACTTCAAACGTATCTCGTCATTCCTTAGTACTTCCGTATCCCACTTCTTTGCGTATTGATTCTTCCTGACTAATGTCTTGAACTTCAGCCTACTCTTCATCACTACTATATTGTGATCTGAGTCTATATCTGCTCCTGGGTACGCCTTACAATCCAGTATCTGATTTCGGAATCTCTGTCTGACCATGATGTAATCTAATTGAAATCTTCCTGTATCTCCCGGCCTTTTCCAAGTATACCTCCTCCTATTGTGATTCTTGAACAGGGTATTCGGTATTACTAACTGTCTGCTGTCGATTCTGATTAGAACAACCCAGTCACTGAACTGTTCACAGTAACACACCCTCTGCCCTACCTTCCTATTCATAACGAATCCTACACCTGTTATACCATTTTCCGCTGCTGTTGATATTACCCGATACTCATCTGACCCGAAATCCTTGTCTTCCTTCCACTTCACTTCACTGACCCCTACTATATCTAGATTGAGCCTTTGCATTTCCCTTTTCAGATTTTCTAGTTTCCCTACCACGTTCAAGCTTCTGACATTCCACGCCCCTACACGTAGAACGTTATCCTTTCGTTGATTATTCAATCTTTTTCTCATGGTAACCTGCCCCTTGGCAGTCC
Organism: Schistocerca cancellata; assembly: GCF_023864275.1. Lineage (NCBI taxonomy): Eukaryota > Metazoa > Arthropoda > Insecta > Orthoptera > Acrididae > Schistocerca > Schistocerca cancellata. The sequence goes on along the minus strand of NC_064626.1, from coordinate 314,816,073 downwards.
CCTCCCGGAGATCCGAATGGGTGGACTATTCCACCCCTAGGACAAGAGTGTGCCCTGAACCTCTATCCACTCCTCCGCCCTCCTTGACAAGGCTGTTGGCAGAATGAGGCTGACGTCTTATGCCGGAAGTCTTCGGCTGCCAATGCTGATTGGCGGGGATCGGACCAGGGACTGAAAACGTTTTGATTATGAATCAAAGACGCTACCCCTAGACCACGGGTACGCTCCTCAACACACTACACGCTGCTAAATACTGTGGGAGAAAACACGCAGTGGAAATGTTATCAGACTAGGACGCTCACAGGCCGAAGTTGCCACAACGTGGACACGAAACAAGTCCAGCCATCTGTTAACAATCGAAGAAAACAGCTGTTGCATTAACAAAAATGTTTTAAACGCACTACTGACCATTAAAATTGCTACACCAAGAAGAAATGCAGACGATAAACGGGTATTCATTGGACAAATATATTACACCAGAACTGACATGTAATTACATTTTCAAGCGATTTGGGTGCATAGATCCTGAGAAATCAGTACCCAGAAGAACCACCTCTGCCCGTAATAACGGCCTTGATACGCCTGGGCATTGAGTCAAACAGAGCTTGGATGGCGTGTACAGGTACAGCTGCCCATGCAGCTTCAACACGATACCACAGTTCATCAACAGTAGTGACTGGCGTACCGTGACGAGTCAGTTGCTCGGCCACCATTGACCAGACGTTTACAATTGGTGAGAGATCTGGAGAATGTGCTGGCCAGGGCAGCAGTCGAACATTTTCTGTATCCAGAAAGACCGGTACAGGACCGGCATAATGTGGTCGAGCATTATCCTGCTGAAATGTAGGGTTTCGCGGGATCGAATGAAGGGTAGAGCCACGGGTCGTAACACATCGGAAATGTAACGTCCACTGTTCAAAGTGCTGTCAATGCGAACAAGAGGTGACCAGTGGCATCGCATACCATCACACCGGGTGATATGTCAGTATGGCGATGACGAATACACGCTTCCAATGTGCGTTCACCGCGATGTCGCCAAAAACGGATGCGACCATCATGATGCTGTAAACAGAACCTTGATTCATCCCAAAAAATGACGTTTTGCCATTCGTGCACCCAGGTTCGTCGTTGAGTACACCATCGCAGGCGCTCCTGTCTGTGATGCAGCGCCAAAGGTAACCGCAGCCTTGGTCTCCGAGCTGATAGTCCATGCTGCTGCAAACGTCGTCGAACTGTTCTTGCAGATGGTTGTTGTCTTGCAAACGTCCTCATCTGTTCCCTCAGGGATCGAGACGTGGCTGTACGATCCGTTACAGCCATGCGGATAAGATGCCTGTCATCTCGACTGCTAGTGATACGAGGCCGTTGGGATCCAGCACGGCGTTCCGTATTACCCTCCTGAACCCACCGATTCCATATTCTGCTAACAGTCACTGGATCTCGACCGACGCGAGCAGCAATGTCGCGATACGATAAACCGCAATCGCGATAGGCTGCAATCCGACCTTTATCAAAGTCGGAAACGTGATGGGCGCATTTCTCCTCCTTACACGAGGCATCACAACAACGTTTCACCAGGCAACGCCGGTCAACTGCTGTTTGTGTATGAGAAATCGGTTGGAAACTTCCCTCATGTCAGTACGTTGTAGGTGTCGTCTCCGCTGCCAACCTTGTGTGAATGCTCTGAAAAGCTAATCATTTACATATCACAGCACCTTCTTCTTGTCGGTTAAATTTCGCGTCTATAGCACTTCATGTTTGTGGTGTGGCTATTGTAATGGCCAGTGGTGTACTATACAAGTGTTCATCTCGCAAGTCAGCAGGCAGTATTATGCAAATTAAAATTTTTGACAGGACAATGCAATAGTAAATATTCTATATATTTGTGTGAATACGAGTTACTATATAGCAAATGAAAAGGAGATAGAAATACGATATTTTAGAGTTGTGCTCTGAGGAGAAGGAGGAGTCAATTTTAGGCGATTCTAAGTAAGGTCTTCATGCAATTAAAGAAATTTTTGTCACGTAGCTGCAGCGGGTCATTCAGAATGAAAAAAACGTTAAGAGAAAGGTGTTTGAATATTTTTAATTCTTCAAGGCTATTAAGTGTGAAGCCTTTCTTTTCTGTATGCAGGGTAATTGTGATGGACTTATTTAGGCTTATGGACTGTACTTAAAAAAGTATCAGCAAAGGACGAGTTATATATACCCCTTTCCCAAGAGATGTTGTTTAAGTCCAACAGAGGAAGAAAATGTTCAAATGTGTGTGAATTTCTAAGGGACCAAACTGCTGAGGTCATCAGCCCCTAGCCCTAAACTAACTAACGCTAAGGACAATGCACACACCCATGCCCGAGGGAGGACACCAACGTCTGGTGGTAGGGGCCGTGCAATCCGTGACATGGCGCCTCAAACAGCGCGGCCCCTCCGCGCAGCTCGACAGAAGGAAATCCAAGCAAAGAGAGTAGTTAAAGAAGAAAAAGTGAGGAATTGGGAAACATTCACGTATAAACAAGAGGAAAATAGCAAGGTGAACCAGAAACTGTTATGTGGGTTGTTGAAAAGACAGAGAGGATATAAAAGCGATTGAAACATTCGTTTGGAATATTGTCAGGGACATGATAGGCATCAGGGAAGTGATGAAGGATTATTCTGAAATCTTACTAATGCGGAAAATGAACAAGAAAGTTACACCGAAGTCATTGAAGTAGATGAAGAATAGCATCCAATTTCTCGGTCAGAAACTGAATATGCCCTGAAACAGATGAAAGGTGGGAAGGCAGCAGGAGTAGACGAGCTGACAGTGAATATGATTAAGGCAGCTGGAATTCGAGGAAAACAGTGGTTACATCGGATGCTGGTGAGACAGAAAGACAACAAAGTGACAAATGATTGGAAAAAAGTTGTTATAATACTGTTGTTTAAGAAAGTAAGTAAAAAGAAGCGCACCAACTACCGACGAATCACATTGCTCTCACATTGCCTTAAGGTAATGAAGAAGATCATAGAAAAGAGACGAAAAAAAACATCAATTTAAAGAACAGCAGCACGGATTCAGAAGTATCAGGGGAACAATGAACCTCATTTATTCCCTCCGTCAGTAAATGGTGAGCTATTGGGAAAAAGGGAAGTTTTCCTGGGTTTGGAAAAAGCATATGACAGTGTACCAAGGGGTAAAATATGGGAAAGCTTGCGAGAATGTCCCTGATTCATTAATTAAAAAGCTTCAGAGGCTATATGAAGGTTAGGGTAGCATTGTACAAGTATGAGGTGAATCAAAATGGTTTAAGCCAAACAGAGGTATTTAGCAAGGCAGTTCATTTTCCCCGTTACTCTTTATTACCCTTATCTACACAATTATGAAAGAAATCAATGAAGTAGGATACGAAGATCTCAGTGTTTCGCTTTTGTTGATGACGTCACCATTTGAGCAGAGACACGAATGGAGGTTCAGAGGAGTTTGGATTACTGGTATAAAATAAAAAATTTGAAGTTAACTGTGAGGAAGAGTAAGACAGTGGTACTGGTGACGAGTAGGAAACGCATCCCTTGTAAGATCATACTGGAAGATGAGTAAGAATAAGGAGAGAAGGTTAATTTGTGTGACAAGTTTCTGTTATCTCGGTAGTGGAAGTGCCAGACTAGAGGTTTTAAACAGAATCCTAATCTGGGACAAAGGAATCTCATTAAGAGCTAAACAGACTATGGAGACAATGTATCTCCTGCCAATTTTGACACATAGTCTGGAGACCTGTGTCTTAAATAGGAGAGAAGAGAGTCAGATATAGGCATGTGGAATCAAGTTCCGTAGGTCAAGTCTATAAAAACCCAGGAACGAGTAGGTACGGAGAGCTGTAAGTGGCCATGGAGGAAAGAATAAGCGCTGCAAGACTGAACTGTGTCTTGCAAAGCGAATGTAGCCGATTGGACGGCCTAGGAGGAGATGGACAGACCAGATTAATGCATATCTCAAGAGAAGAGGAGTGACGCAAGATGCATTGTATAGAAAAAAAAAGCTGTACCAGCACAGAAATCGTTGGAGCATATCATTGACAAAGTTCCAAGTTCCTACCAGGCTCTCTGGAAGGAAATCAATCCTGATGATGATAGTGATGTTTTTTAAATCTAACTCTAATTGCTCGTCCTACGTAATAGGTTGGACAAGTGTCACAGGTAACTTTATAAACTCTCAAATTTTGTTAGTTAGAATGCAATGGTTTCAAATTATGAGTAAGATTATTTTTCAAACTATTGCTCGTAGAAAATCCTTTACAATCGATTTGTCCTGGAGGGAACACTGAATCCAGTAAGACACAGCAAATGAAAATAATATAGAAAAAACTTACTAAACGGGCACCAAAACTTCCTGTCATTGAAGGTGTATAAGATCTGACACGATGTCACTTTATGGTTCGGTAACTAAGTGGATAAGTCCCACACTCCACATCTAACAGCACAGGGTTTTTTCGGTCTCTTATAACTTCTTTCATCTTTGGCTATGATTGATAACATGAAGACGCCAAATTGCAGTGTGATTCACAATCCACGTTAAGCTGCATATACCGGTATAGCTTGCCAGGTACAATTCGTTCAGAGGTCGAAGGGCCTTACAACTTCCCACAGGGGCATGGCTAAAACAGCAGTGTGGTTTTCAAAGTGGTCTCCAGTCTGCGGACAGATTCACCTTACGAAGGTAGATCAGCAATAGTAATGATAACCAATTTCCGAACATATCATTGACTTACCTCCCTAAGATTTTGGGGACGTTTCACCATAGTTGTATGGCAAATTCCGGAACCATCCCATATATTCCAAATTGGGAATTCCCCTGCCCCACTCCTGTTTCAGTGGAAAGTGGCTGAAAATAACCGAGTTCTGCAATGGACGGGATGTTAAACATCACCCCCTACATTAGAGATAGGAATGAAAGATATGAAAAGGTATCACAAATTCAGAACGCTTTCAGAGACATGATAGAACAAGGCGAAAAATGAAAGCCAGCGTCAGTGCTTCTTATATTAGGTTGGTGCGTAAGACAGTAGCGTTTTTGTTTTGCATGTTAATATTCTTGTTGCGATGGGTTTATTTATCGATTGTAATTGTTTATTTGCAGTTATATGTTGCTGTTTGAGATACATATTGTCATTTTCTCACTTGGAGATCGTGAATGGAGTTGTGGACGGTAGAAAATGGGGTGCCAGGTAGAGAAATTGCAACATTTCCGACATAATATTCTGATTGAGTTCGACAGAGCACATTCGATATAGGACAGACAGTAGCGGAGGCAGTCAGAAACATTTGCGCCGTCTATAGGGATACTTACATTGGACAGAGCACGATAAGAATATGGTTTTCTCGTTTTTATGGAGGATCATTTTGACATTAGTGATTCTACACGTTCAGGAAGATCTTCGGGGTTTAAGTGCTTTAATCCATAATGAACCACGTCAGTGTGCAATAGAAAGGGCAGATGAGATGAAGTGCAATCATTTCACCATCGTACGATATATGCATGCGATGACGAACGTTCAGAAATCTGGTGTATGGGTACCGCATGCTCTAAGCCAAAATCACAGAAATCAGCGGGTGCATCTCTGCTTGTTCTACACCAAATGGCTCGTGAGCAACACTGACCATTACTGTCTATCGCACAGCCTGCAAGGAACTTCGTTTCCGGATGAAAATGCATTCCGAACATGGCTCGACGAGTTCTTCACCTGAAAACCACGTAATTACTGCAGTCGCGAAATCTAAAAGTTACACCTGCGTTGGCAGACTGTTGTAAACTGTGAAGGAGAATACATTATTGCTAACGTCTTTGTTATGTGTATCTGATGTGTTTATTAAACTTTCGGAAAAACTTTACGCATTTATGCACCAACCCAGTAAAAGGCAGAACATGAGTTTACAAGAATTTGCATATTATTTCATCCAGCCAATATAAAGAGAGCGCTACCCACCGCTTGGAAAGATGAGCACAGCGATATAACTCTCATTAGGGTTGCAGTGATACTTCCTGAAAATTTCGTGAGTTCGGAGACCAATTAGTCTCTGCCAGTATGTTGGCAGAAATGACATGTGTAGCCTACTTCGTCCCGCCCTTTTATCAAACTGATTATCAACCTTTTGCTAAATGTTTGATTAAAAACATTAAAGAATGTTATATGCCGTATTTATGTCTTCCTAAGTCGCTCTACTGACGTTAAAATGTACATCATTTCATTTAAATTGGCTATAATTGTTTCTACCTCTAGTTGCATGGAACACCGTGCAACACAATATTCGTACCTTTGTGTATCATCACTTTCCGAGAACTTCGTTTCTGTAGCTCTGTCCGTTTATGAAACATTGGGCAACGTGTGTGCTAGCATCTCTTTGATAACCTCTACACTTTCTGAATTTTGTAGTCGGTTCGACATCAGTAGTAACACACAGTATTCGTGGTGAGTCATCTGGGCATCTAACAGTGGCGAGAATGCAAGTACGTTAGCAGCTTGTTCTTTCACCGTAAACGCAGAAACCTCTGCCCACATTAAACGTCCTGAAACTTCTGCTCTGGAAGACGCTGCTGCTGGTATAACAGGAAGAAAGAGACGCCAGGGTTAAAAAGAAAGTCAAACATCAGCTGAAAAGTTCCCTTCTCCAAGCGCCATATCGTGAACAAGCAGGCACCGGACGGTTCAAAGTTGAAGTTGGATGGCAGTCACTTCTCATTTAGTTGCCTTTCATTGGCGCTCTGCTCGTAGTACCTTTTTTCGATGTGCACGAAGTGTCTACCCTTACTGTCCCATATAAGACCGAAATGTGTCATTGAATAGGAAAGGCACTTCAGTATTTCAAGCCATAGTTATGATTGTTAATTAGAGTGTACGTGAGTTAATTCACGGACAAAAATGTTTTATATACGTCTGAGTGAGTGTAGAGGAAATGAGATGCTCTGAATGAGAGTGAAAGTTACACAGAAACCTTGAATCTAGGCAGACTCTCGGTAGACTCTTGGACACTATCAGATAAACATCCACAAACGATGAAAGGGTAGTGCGTTTTGGAATAAATGAATGAATGAAGTAAATGAATCCGTTACGGAACAACGACTTCAGTTGTGGATGGTTGTGTTGTAAAGAATAAAATCTGAAAATTTTAGTAGAGGCTCACTCATCCAGGTATTGAAATCCGACATTTGTTCCATAAATCCTTGCACTCACCCTTTTAGTAACTGTTTGCTGCAAACTACAATTATCGTTCTTGTGTTTAAATTAGATTACATTAAATGTTTAAGATCAAATCTTCAGAACAAAATTCCTTTAGGGAACCACCTATAATACTCAACTGGCATTAACACTGGTAATAGGAAACACACAATAAAAAGGTATAGCATAACGTCTCATTAGGTACTGAGATTAAATAGAAAAATAAACATAAATTCGAATAGCAACGGTACTTTTTGATATTTATTCAATGATTTTTAATAGCCTGCACGCTGTTGCCACTACAAGTCGAAGCAATGATCTGAGGGAAATGGGTATGAAATTTTTCCTCGCAACTTTGCACTTGCTTCAAGGAAACAAGGTTTCGTAAAACATAGTTACAACATAAAATATTTGTTTCGTGATGACAGGAGTAAGTAATTAATGATAGATGAAAGTCATCTTGTTAACTGCTGAATCAGGTAAAATTAATTTCATTTTAGTAGGTACTAAACTGATATTGACGCTTAGAGAAGCCATTGTTTTTGTATTCTGCTGCATACCGAAATGAGAGGAACAGGTGTAGCTTTATAGCAATACATATTAAAGAACTACGCAGCTCGGTTCATTGTATCACTGGGTATTTGTTTTGAAATAAAAAGGTATGGAAATGGCAGGAATACTAGCTAACAGCCGCCTAGTCATTTCTAATCAGCAGATTTGTAAGTAGACATGTAATAATATTTTCTATTCACAGAAGCAAATGCAAGTTTATGACGCAGCAGCGACGTATGGTTTTGAATTTGTGGAAAAAGAAATTAGTAATGCACATCCACAGCTAAATTGCGATTAAAGTAAATTTTCCTAACTAAATGTGTCCAAATGCTAACAAAAACGTATCTCAGTTCATATTTCAGCAACTATATCGAATCAGTCATTATCGCCAATATATTTAAAACAGTACGAAGAAACCAAAAATTAATATTATGTGATGTTGATCCAATACATTTAGCGGGTGCAACCGTTGAAACCCTACCTCCTTACGCGATATTTCGACCTTTCGCCTTCTGGCGCTAAGACGATGGCACCTTGGGACACTACGTTTATCGGAACCGGACTTGCATTTACAAGCAAATAACTGCCGTCATCCTTCCCAGATTGTGGGTATTTTCCAGGAATTTGATTCACAGGGCGCACAGTATCGCTGACGAGAGCAGTCCCTAAGATGTGCTCCCACATTTAAGACGATATAAATAAAACCACATCGAAAAATAAAAACGTGGGGAGCTTGTCAGCTAAATTAGGTCGAAACTTCACCAGGCAGAAACTGGGAGTGGTTTTTCTCCCTCCACCGAAGAAAGCAGCCATTTTGGCTTCGCCAAACATGACGATGCTCCACAAGGCTGAGGTTTACAAGATCACCTGCAAATTGGTCCTGTTATACATGTGGTTGACAACGCGCATTTTCCATGAAAAATGCATGTAACAGCAAAGATACCTTTAGCTCTTACAGTCGAAACGGAGCACTACATCGATATGGTTACTATTCTATCGTCAACTTCATCTTGCTGGCTGTCACAAAGAAACTGTCCAATCCGATAAGTTGAAATCTGCTCAAAGATTTTTTTTATAGGAGGAATACACCGAAAGAAATTCAATGTCAAAATTTTCGCTGCTAAGACGCGCTGCAAGCATTTAAAAATGGTTGAAATTTGCCAAATTTGTATTGCCCCAGGAAGCTGGAGAAATGTACACCCCTGCCCTAGCTGTAACAGACAGCGCATGCACAACAAGGTGGGGTCATGTCCTTGGTTGACGGTACAAAGGTAAAAAGATAACACGGCACAACGCGATCGTAATTTATAAAGCGAATTTTACTTTCTGTCGATACTTTCGCTGATACAATTGTTCATAGTGATTGTTCGCTCGAATCTGAAGCTATTTAATATCCATAATATTTAGCAGTTGTCTTTGCGCTACCGCTAAGTGCTAACAAGAGAGATAAATCTGAATTAATTTTCTTTGTGTTTTCTTGATATATACTTGCTAATAGCATCTGGCTCTGTTTATATTCAAGAGTTCCACAGTAATTTGGAATTCAATAAATGTTTTAAACTTTGCAAAGATGAAACACGAGGAACGTGGCATGCAGTCGAAATCATCTACTTCTCCTGAGAACCTACATATGCGTTATTTATAGGTTAATTTCTTGGACATTCTTTCCAGTGATGTCGACATTTCGGTAGAAATTAGGTAACATTACAAGAAACAGGAAATAACTCAAACGTTTCTGTGAATTGCGGTTTGATTCTTGTGCTAATTGAAGTCCACAACAAAAACAGAGTACCTTCTTAAAAAAAAAACGCACATGTACAGTGATAACTTCCATAACTTCCAGTGAGAAAGAAAACGCTTCACAGTTTTTGCTTAACGAAGAAATGTGCACAGCTGGCTTCGTTTCGTAAAATCTGAAAATAAATCGTATAAATGGAAGACAGATTTAAACGTATTATGAAATATGCGCCAGAATGAAACTCGTAGAAGTGTGAAAGAACAACTATTCTAAGGGTTTGCAACTGTCATGAAAGTCAGTGCGTCGTTACCGAGGGAGTTCTACGGCGCTGGGCTCTCGGAACTGAAACGGAGATGGACCTTACTGGTTTACAGGCTTCTTATACCCGGTTAAACAGATTCAGAAAGTTATACGGAAAAGGAACTCGCAAAATTACGAAGTTAACCTCAAGTAAACGTGTAGAGGAGATGTCATTAATAGGTAATACTATAGAGAAATTCGTAACTGAAGTGAAAATGAACCTCTTGTTGCCCCATGAAAGCTGCGTAGTCGTATAAAGCCAGTACCATACCGCCCGGGAAAAGACGGAGTCCTTGTGCAGTTCTGCAGTTCATGAACGCAATCACACTTGCGTATGAAACAATTCCAGTGATTCTTACCAGTGGATTTCTGTTTCGACAGCTTCATCTCTGTCTTCAGGACCAAATTAAGACCAAAAATTTAGAAAAAGGACTGTTTAATTGCAAAAGTCTTGCAATCGACGTAGCAAACTCTGGAAAAATGGGAGAGAATAATTTTCAGTGTTACGTCCGAAACGTCTTCTTACCGTTTGCGGAAAATAAATAATTAATTACTTTTGTTGGATTCTTGGGGATTCCACCCGGAACTTAAGCTACAGCCTCTTCAGCATTTTCAGAAAATTGTCAGACAATATAGTTTCCTATAGCTCTCTGTCATTTCTGTTTTATAAGCGGAATTTTATTGTTAGACTTGAGTCTCTTCTACATTGTCAAGTTCCATCACTACGTTTTACGAACTTATTCACGCCTGGTACTCAAAACAATATGCAGGGCAACGGCCACGGCCATTTATTACTCCATTCCAGTTCTGTCTAAATAAAACACGTAATTTCTGTGAAACGCCTTAATTTTTTGAGTTCTGTACTTCAGTCAATAAAAACGGGATCCCTATAGGATCTCAATGTTGTGCGTCTGTCTGTTGTCTGTCCGACTGTTACGAACCAATTTTCTCAGGAACTGGCAAAAGTATCAAGCTGAAGTTTATGCCACATACTGAGGTCTAAAGGAAAAAATCCGAAAACTGTAAATCTCTAATTTTATCATACGAAAAAAAATATTGTTATCATTTCTTATCTGACCTTCTGTCCGTCCCTCCCTTAAGACCACTTTTTCTCAGGAACAAGTTGACGTATCACGTTGAAATTTATGTCACATACTAAGGTCTACGATCCCTTAACGGTGTAAGAAATGTAAATTTATACATCAAAGCAGTCAAAAGATAGAGCAATTTAGGTCACAGATTTTGATACTCGCAAATTCACCATGACATTTTGCAAGAAGCAAGGTTTTACAATAGAACCAAAACAAAAAATCCGAAAAATGCAGATTTGTAATTGTATCACAAGAAATAAAGTGTTTGTTGTTTATTACCAGACTGTCTGTCTGTTCATCCGTGTGTGCGTGTGTGTGGGTGTGTGTGTTGGGGCTTATGGGCGCTCAACATTGAGGTCATCAGCGCCCTGACACACATTAAAAGGAACGAATGTGGAGAGACCTAATAAAACTGAAAATTACACTCAAAGAAAGCAGGAAAAGAAGGAAAATATTACATAAGAAAGTAAAACCGAAGGAAAGGGAAAACATAGCAACAAGAATGCCACACAAAATTGTCATTGGCTGGCCACTTACATAAAATATGGGCGAGCTTGTCACACAGGGAGCAAATTAAAATCCTCTCCCTAAAATCTTTGTAAAAACATTTGACATCTGTTCATCCGTACGGGTGGACGTATCAATTTGAAATTTGTGTCAGATACTGAGGAGTCTGGTGCCTTGGCGTTATAACAGGAGCGATTGCTAACGTAGGTAAGGCGTTCCAGGTTGCAAGTGAAACAAACAGACTAGTCTGTGAATGTTTGTTTCAGATGCAACATGAAACGCCGCGCGGAATTAGCCGAGCGGTCTAAGGCGCTGCAGTCATGGGCCGTGCGGCTGGTCCCGGCGGAGGTCCGAATCCTCCATCGGGCATGGGTGTGTGTGTGTGCTTGTCCTTAGGATAATTTAGGGTAAGTAGTGTGTAAACTTAGGGACTGATGACCTTAGCAATTAAGTCCCATAAGATTTCACACACATTTGAACATTTTGAACAACACGAAACGCCATACCTACGTGCAGCAACCGCTCTTCGAAATCTGGTCATGGGTAAGTTCCGAAACGCGTCATACGCGCAATAAAGTTATTCCCTGCCTTATGTTTGACTTTTCCTATTGCTACCCAGTCATCCTTAAGACAGAACTACTGATTATTATAGTAATAAATGCCTGCCTCCTGCACGAATTTGTCATATTTATATTTTTGAAATTAATTCATTCTCGAAAATCTTGGGATCTCTGGGACCGATAACTTGCCAGCATCATTCTCGGTAACAGCCGAAAATGAGCTATAATCTCGATTCTCGGAATGGATGAAGTGCCTGTGTACTAAATTAAGTTTGTACGGAAGCCTCAGTGCGTGAGCTCTATTCGCATGCGGCCAATTTTTCTTTCATCAGGTGTACCTGAGGTAAGAAAACTGTTTTCCTCGTCCAGCAGACATTTGGCGTTTTGCTGACGACTACAGGAAGTAAACAAGAAACCGTTTCATTGTTAGCAAAATATACATTATTCAAAAATTATCATAAGAACTGTGCCGCGGGAGATGCTATAAAATATTTAATGTCAACAAATTAAAGTCCCGATTAATGGAAATCGTATGTATGGTAACATCACGCACTGACTTGATTTTCTTTCCTCTGCTAGTCACTTGTGTAACAATAATCTCAAGTGCAATAGTTTAGTTGTCGATATGAACTGCGAGTTATTCAAAAAATTAATGATTTTAGACGTTTTTGGTTTGATTTAAGTGCTTAAAATTTTCATGTACGCACTTCGGACTTCGTACTACGCGGCGCTGGGTCCTAGTGTCACGGCTGCGTCTCGTTATTCGCCAATTCGCGCGCAAGGGCTGTACAAACCGCTGTTATAAGTGGCTCTTCACGCATTGCAAATGTGTAATTTTAACATTAAGAAAAAAAAGCTTGCAGCTAAAATTTTGGCCCTCTATTTTTTTGGTATATTTTTCCTGCGTGGTAAATTTTAGGGTAGTTTAGACATGTCGGGTTGGACCTTTAGCTTGTCAATGGTGAAGGAAGCAGCATAATTTCGCTTGGATTGGAATTTAATTAACGGAGATTGTGGTATCAGTGTGGATAAACTACGGGATATGACTCTTTCTGTAATAAACTCTCTAAGAATAACTAGTGATACATCTGTATCCCAGCGTTGATCGATTATCTCACCACAATTTATGCGTAACTCTTTGCCGCTGAAAGACCTCTCCGCCACTCGCGTATCTGTTTCTGCTTGCACAGTGACGCAGTCCACGGGTTTAGAAGACCAGAGAAAGCACTGTAGCTTCCAATGAAAGGGTAGCACTCTCTTAACTCTCAGTCATCAAAGTTGAAGAAGTTACTCTTCCAGACGCGTAATCGCATCGGACTGTCACCGCCGCTACTGTATTTATTGCCGGTTATCACAGACACATCGATAGCGAGAAAGAGGGGTTAGCTTCTCCTGCCGCGGACGGACGCTACTCCCATCGCACTACCGCATGCCACAACCAAGCCATCACAATGAGGTCATCGCCCGGAACCGCTGCTACAACTACAGCCACAATGTAAACGATACCGCCTGCTACCAGGACAACGACTACCTGTCACTGGACTTTTCCACAACACTCCAGCACCACCCATTATGCCACCGACCGCACAGGCAACAGTGCCGTCACCACCAACAATCACAGCATCAGCTGCAATTTCCGCAGTACCGTCATAATCCGCAGCATCATCAAGAACAAGAGCAATCACAACATCACTAGCAGCAACAACAACGTTGCGAGCAAATGCACCAGCTAGAATTCATGCAACAGCAGCTACAGGTAAACATCTCCTGCCCCCAAATCATCCCATAACCTCTCTTCCACACACAGCGTAAACCTATTAGAAAATCAAACAGAATGCGCAGTACGACTGAGCGTAAATGTGACTCAGAGAGGACATGCAAGTCTAAATCACATTTATAGGTGTGTACTAGCATTCCATATCCAGCAAATCATAAAAAGGTGAGATGACATGATCATCAAAACCATTAACATTCATTTCCATCGATCCCTGCTCAGAATTATCCCCTCTTTTGGGGAAAATGCATCCATAAAACCTCTAAAGGACCCTCTTCCAAAACAACTATAGTCTCAACGTCATCCTCCCCCCCCCCCTTCCCTCCACGTTCATAGCAGTGATTAGAAAGTTTGATTTAGAGAACACAAACGAAGAAATTGAAAGTGAATCGAATTCGACAGAATTAATGTACGTGCCCGCATCTCGTGGTCGTGCGGTAGCGTTCTCGCTTTCCACGCCCGGGTTCCCGGGTTCGATTCCCGGCGGGGTCAGGGATTTTCTCTGCCTCGTGATGGCTGGGTGTTGTGTGCTGTCCTTAGGTTAGTTAGGTTTAAGTAGTTCTAAGTTCTAGGGGACTGATGACCATAGATGTTAAGTCCCATAGTGCTCAGAGCCATTTGAATTAATGTACGCAAGGTACTGCGCATTGGAAATAACGGACCTCGCCACTTAGTAAGAGCGAGACACCACAGACAATCTTGTAAAAAATGTGGGCTTCATTTACCGCAGGATGCGTCTTGTAGAAGCATATCGATGACAGTGATGCCTCCAATATTACGATCACGTGACAGAAAAATGAAAGAATCCACCCACTTGTCGTCACTGCAAGCAACATCACCCTCACAAAGAGTGCTCGAATCTATAATCGCTTACTCACACTAGCTACCAGTCTCAGCCTACGTACTTCCACAAGTACAAATCCCAATAGCCTTCTTTTAGGAGGTATGCCTGCCTGTGTGGCCGAGCGGTTCTAGGCGCTTCAGTCTGGAACCGCGCGACCGCTACGGTCGCAGGTTCGAATCCTGCCCGGGGCAGGGATGTGTGTGATGTCCTTAGGTTTGGTTTAAGTAGTTCTAAGTTCTAGGGGACTAATGACCTCAGATGTTAAGTCCCATAGTGCTCAGAGTCATTTGAACAATTTTTTTAGGAGGTATCCCCATACACACTGTTGATAAACTATTTCATAAACTCCATACAAACAACTCCCTCCTTCCTGCAACCAGTGCTGAAGATATCATCCTTTTCGTAGCGTTATCCAGAACATGCACCCTTTTGAAAGACCTATGTCCTACAGCAAATAATCCTCGCTATTCGCACCATCTGATCCATCAGTACATACGTCACCTATTTCAATAATCCAGCTTGTTTCATATTTGATGGCCTCTAGCACTCTTTTACATCTACGCATCAAACACCTCCTGAGTACCATCAAGTTTCGGGATTGCAGCTGGATGAAGTCGACTTGTTGCTGTGATATTTTTGGTGACAACCATTCAGCCATCTTAAGGTAAGTACTTTACACTAACTTTATACCAAAAGTTGGTGCGGAGATGTACGCGCGAAGGCAGCCGCTAGAAGAGCGATCTCTGTCGAGTTCCTTGCTCTCTTCGAATATTGCTCCATCTATGGCGCGCAGGCGCATGCGTAATCGAGATACTATATGGACGTTGAAAGTCGCCATCACGATTAATGTCTTCCGCGAAACATATTTCCACCGATTCTCTAATAATTGAATCCCAAAAGGGTATCGTCGTGGCCAATATTTCCGTGGCAGAAT
Organism: Schistocerca cancellata; assembly: GCF_023864275.1. Classification (NCBI taxonomy): domain Eukaryota; kingdom Metazoa; phylum Arthropoda; class Insecta; order Orthoptera; family Acrididae; genus Schistocerca; species Schistocerca cancellata. The sequence goes on along the minus strand of NC_064626.1, from coordinate 314,800,583 downwards.
AATCAATGGAATTGCCTGCGGAGATACAATGCTCGCCTATGGCTAACTTACTGGGCTGCGAAAGGCGATTGTGTTCATCACACCTTTCACGCATGTGCTTGTTATCCAATGTACGCTTTGCCACACAGGCAATGTATTCTGTAGACTCCAGCCCTTCGCAGTTCCAAATCGTCCTTTACCGAAGCTGTAAGAACACAAGTCATTGTAGGTGGGTAGAAGATTACTTCGACATAATGTTTCCACCAGATTAAGCCTAATTTCGACGAAATATTACCGACATATGGAATGACCGTCCTGGAATTGAACCGCTCGTTCCCCTCCTGATCTTGTGAGAGGTCACATTTCTTCTTCCTCAAGCTGTGCTTCCATCATCTTTGAACACAGATTGTAGATGGCCCAGCTCCTTTGCAAGGCTGTATCCATTAGGCATAACGGTTTCTGGTGCAACAACTTTCCAAGGACCACATAGTTTGCGATGGGTGGTGGCACCTAGACACCTGCTTTTCTTCCCCTTTATTGTCATTTTATACCTTATACAAGGTAGGCCGGCAGCGGCAACTACGCCGCTCTTCGGCCACAGACATTACAATTAGGACAGATGAAGATATAGAAAAGCAAAACAAAATGATGGATAACAAACGGTATACACACAAAGTAAAACACAGGGAGCCGTTCACAGCCGTAGCAAAAATTAAAAAAAAACGTTCAGTACTGATACACGAACATAGATGACAGAGACGACACACGTGAACGAGGAGCACGGGCGGTGAAACACTAAGGCACTAATACGATGTCACACAAAAAACCGATGGCGATGGTCTCCGGCGCGCGAATGTTCACTGGTCGTGTACGAGTCCGGGGACCTGGCAAGAGGGGAAGAAGGTGGGAAGGAGTGAGAGGGGAGGGTGTAGATGCCAGTGGCTGAGGAGAGAGGAGGGGGAGGAGAGAACGTAGGGGGGTAGGGGAGAGGAGGGAGGGAGGAAGGAAGAAGGGAGAGAGGGTGCCCTTGGAAAAAAACACAGGGGGTGGAAGGGGAGGATCAAAGTTGGTAGGAGGGGTAGATGGAGGGGATGAAAGCATCATCAGGGATGGGGAGTTGGCGGAAGCCACTTTTTTTTTCTTTATTGTTATTTAACACCCTACATAAGGTGGGCTGGCAGCAGCACACTACGCTGCTCTTCAGCCACAAGTCTTACAAAGGAAAAACAATAAAGACACAGAATATACAGAACAAAGTGGGGGGCAAAAAACAGTAGACACAGAAACAGAATAACACGTAGCCGTTCACACGCGAAGACACCTAAAGATGCCGTTGGCACTGCACACGGACACTGATGATGGAGACGACACGTGATCGATGGAGCGTGGGCGGCGAAAAACACTATGGCACAAACACGACGGCACACACACTAAAACGGTGGCGATGATCTCCGGCGCGCGAATGTCCACCTAACGTGTAGGAGTCCGGGGACCTGCCAAGAGGGGAAGAAGGTGGTGGGGCAGGGAGGGGGGAGAGCAAAGATGCCAATGGCAGAGGAGATGGTGGGAGAAATGAAGGTATGCGGGTAGGGGAAGCCCGGGGGAGGAGGGGGGAGAAAGGGAGGAGGGAGGGAAGGGGGAGAGAAAGGAGAGAGGGTGCCCATAGGAACAAACACGGGAAGAGGGAGGGAGTATCAAAGTTGGTAGGAGGGGTAGATGGAGGGGATGAGGGAATCATCAGGAGGGGGAGTTGGCGGAAGCCATCTCTAGACGCCTGCAAAAACATGTCTGTTTATATGTCATAGCAGAGCACTGGATCTCCAAAGGACATTTCACAGATTATTCTGCCACGGAAATCTTGGCTTCGATGGGATCCGTCTGGAATCGAATTATTAAGGAACCGGTGGAAATACGTTTGGTGGAAGACATTAATCATTTTGGCGACTGTCAAAGCGCAAGTAATATCACAATTACGCATGTGCCTGCTCGTCGTAGATGGAGCAATATTCGAAGAAGCCGCGAAACTCGACAGATGTCGCTCTGATAGGGGTGGCCTTTGCGTGTGCTTCTCCCCTCCAGCTTTTAGTGTAAAGTTATCAGTGTGAATTACCAATCTCCAGCTAAACACACTAACTTGAAGATTGCTGAATGGCTGCCAGAGAAATATTGTGGTAGGAAGTCGACATCATCTGGCTTTAATCATGAAACTTTATGGAATACTCCGTACACCAGGAAAATTTCATGAATCACCTCCCTGTCCTATGGGAAAGGACGTTGTGAACATAAAACAGACTATGTCAAAATAGCCCTTCCCTCCTCTCCAGTAAACAACTTCTTACGTAACCTCAGACAACAAGAAAGCCATGCCCTCCTCTTCAACGAAACCTTCTTCCAACCTCACCATCCCTTACAAATAACTCCTTATATTCTACACCGAACTTATAAAGCCGTTACTGCTTCTCATAATTCTTTGAGGTGCACCACAGTGGAAGTCTTGAATTCACCTGGGAGTGATCGTCTGCTGTTCCTCTCCAGATCTCATATCATGTATCAAACTCAACATAAACACCCCGACAAATCCAGGATTATTGCCGTGCAGACCGGAATCCTTACCGTCTCAATATGCATACCATAATAGAAAGCCACGACTCCAAATTTGAACATTCCGAAGAAATCCAGCCTGAGGCTGATTTCCTAGAAATACCATCTCAGATGACATTTACCTATCACATCAAGCTCTGCATTTCTATCATGACCGTTCCATTCTCTCTTCAAGGGCTCTTGCTCTGCTCTAACAATTCCGTCGTCTTTACAGAGAATTCGCTCGTGTTCGTGGCGAAACACACTCTTACATAAACGACAGCTCCAGTGAAATATTTGGTGTTACAAGTTCTAAAAGACGTCGGAAGCGGCATGTGATATACACCAAACTAAACGAAACAGCTATAAACTCTACACTGTACTGGCAAGCATTCCATAGGATCTCTTGAAAAAACCCACTCCAACGCATCGTATCCTACACAACAACCAAACGATTCCTGACAACCTCACCAAAGCCAACCACGTCGCATTTTATCTGTAAGACACTTCAATGTCCTACATAATCTCAGCGTTAATAATTCGTTTAATCCCTGTTTGTATGAAGTACAAAGATAGATATCCCACCTCTCGCACCACACTTCCAGTACTTACACAACACTCCAGGAACAGGACTAAAGACAACAACAGCTGAAGACATAACACAAACTCGCTTAAAAGTGAGACACTATTTCTGGTCACGATACGGTTACCTACTGCAACCTCAAGGAATGTCCCTGAGTCTGCCAATAAATCCGTGCGATCCGTTACAATCTATCCTTTACATAAGTTATTGCCCAGGAAAATATCCAAAGCCCTGCTCCTCCTGAAAAAAGATAAAGGATCGTCACAGACATAATGTCGACATATCAACCTAACGTCAGCTGTCAACGAAATTCTTGATATCATCCTCACTCAACGAATCCGTCAGCATCTTAAAACACGTCTACCCACCCACAACACCTAGTGCAGCTTCCATCCGAGCTATTAAGTCGAGGACCAACTTCTTTACCTTACCGATACTACTCCTGTCACCAAAATAAACGAAACCAAAAAGCCTTTGCCAAGATATGACACTCAGGACTGCTTTTCAGGCTACAAATCTATGCACTCCCTGTTAACTACGTCGCTTTATAGCAGTCTTCCTTCACCATCGCCCTATAGATCTGACAATGAACCACATCTGCACCGGCCTATTTCACTCAGCCGCCGGTGTCCCTCAAGGCTCTGACGTGTCCTCCCTTCTTTAGATCCTGTGCACGCCACACATTTCTAAACCACTACCATCAGATACCTCCTGCCGTATTCTGATAGCACCATTACCGTCCAATTCCCACGTGCCTCCTTCCAACGCTACCTGCATCTCCTGGACGAATGGTGTAATATGTGGAAACTTCAGGTAAATCCACAGAAAAGCCGGACCACCGCGTTTGGTTGCACCACTCGGCGTTTCCGTCGTTCTGATTTCCATCTCTCTATCTGCACCTAACGCATGCAACCCTGTATTTAGAACTGACTCTCGACAGAAGAGTGACATAGAACGTAAATCTCCTTACTATCTAACACACTGACTAAAATTGCTAACAGGCGGCATCTGCGGTCTGCATCACTCAACCATCATCCTCACCTTTAAATCCCGAATGGGTCCATCCTAAACCAACATTGCCTGTATCTCTGCCACTCTACAAATCCCCTGAAATCATAGAAGGATATGCACTCATCCTCATCTCCCTCATCTGCCTTCCTTCCCAAACTTGCGTCCTATACCAAATCACCCACGTCCCTAACCGCCTCTCATTACAGCACCGCTAGACCCAACAAATTAACTGCAAACCCAATCCTGGCACACAACATTCTATCCACAAATAACCAGTCTAGGTCTGCTGTCCCTCTACATGTATAGTCCATCTTCCATGCACATTTCTGTCTTATTTATCGTCTCCCTCCGGAACTCCGGCTCCAACTCTCACTACACAACGGTGAAATCCATCTCGAGATACACATTTCTTTCCAGCCCTCGTAAACGCGACCCACTTCACACCATGCTTCACTTTCCTACTTTCTATCCTCCCACTCCCTCTCGCGGAATGACTTAGCAGCTGCCTGTGGTTCCACAAGGTCTCATATTCATAGTAATTACTCCTTCATCATGAACATCATCATTTACATGCACCATTATACCACAGCATCATAACTGCAATTTAACTGCAATCTAAAATAAACATCTAAAGAATTTTAACCATAATAAAAATTAAAACTTCCTGGCAGATTGAAACTGTGTGCCGGGCCGACACTCGAACTCGGGACCTTTGCCTTTCGCAGGCAAGTCCTCGCAGAAGAGCTTCTGTGAAGTTTGGAAGGTAGGAGACGAAGTACTGGCGAAATTAAAGCTGTGAGGACGGGTCGTGATTCGTGCTTGTGTAGCTCAGTTGGCAGTCGCCTTTCGGCACGCTAGCGGCACGGACGTCTTGTTTACGCCCTCGCAGCGCAGCTCGCTCACAGAGTTGTTTACGTGATTCGGCCGTCTTAGCGCGCTGTATTTCCTTCGACAGAGAATGGCTTATGCCCACAGAAAATCGACACTGAAGGTTAGCTTTGCACTTGAATATGCCCGACCAATAGCACTGGAAATCGAACAGTTTATTAGAGATGAAGTCAAGGCTGATTTCAACGATCTTGTTGGCATCCACTTGTCTATAGTGAGCAGTGCGGTATACGTGAAATTGGTTAACGAAGACATATGTGACAAAATTCTAAGTGCAAGTCGAAGTGGTCTTAAGTTCCATTGCTCTGATGGATACATCGGTGACGTGACTGTGGAACATGCAGGACTTGGACTGCAGACGACACGTGTATTTGAACTCCCTTTCGAGGTGCCTTCAGAGGTAGTGGTATCTGCATTCCGCCCATATGGAAAGGTGATTAGTCATACAGCTAAAAAGTGGGTTCAGTTCACTACATACCCGGTTCTCAGTGGATTACGACAGATCCGCATAGAGCTAACCAAACATGTGCCGTCCTACTTATATATTATATGTTAAAAAATGACGAAATTCCTCCAGCTGTATTAAGGTGTTGGTTTTATTGGCAACTAGTTTCGATGTTGCTACAACATCATCTTCAGGCCCATACTTGTTGACAGCAGCCGTATGTGTCTGACTACTAGTGTTAGACACATACGGTTGCTATCAACAGGTATGGGCCTGAAGATGATGTTGTAGCAACATCGAAACTAGTTGCCAATAAAACCAACACCTTAATATAGCTGGAGGAAGTACGTCATTTTTAACATGTATTATACCAGCCGACGTCCCAAGTCGTCCGTTACAATTATGGATATACGCAGATTACTTACATATTTGTGGCTGCCATGCAATTATTATTTCTGATGGCCAACCGAAGACATGCTCGGGATGTGGCAAAGAAGGACACCTCAGTTCCAGCTGTCTGCAACGCAGAATCACACATTTACCTCCTGGGGACCTGCTGGCCACGACCGCTCCGACGACGCTACCACTGACGTTTGTCGAAGTTCTCCATAACGACCCCCGATCGCGATCACCACTGGCTCCTACTACCGCTACATCGTCGTCTCCAGTAATGCCTCAGGCTGTTGCGGAAGGACCGGCGCCTTCGCTTCCTCTTCCCGACATGTGCATTGGTGAGCAATCTCTAGGACAGGGGACGGCCGTTGACTCCATGGTTGTGCCTACCGATGCTTTTGTGCCCGAACATCCGGATCCGCAGGCGTCTTCGGACACTGAAGATCACGTGCGCAAGCAACGGTCGCCGAAGAGAGGTCGGAAACGGCGGATCGCCCCGTCTGACAACTGCACGACACAGTCTCAAGACGATGAGGATCACACCTATCAAGATGTTGCCCCGATGGACGATTCCGTGGTGGAAGCACCAGTCTGCACCCCGTCGGAGGTACAACCATCTTTCCATGCACCAGACGCTGTACCTATGGACGTTGAACAGCATCTGAGCCAGCACCACTCTTCCACAGCCGATTTGAAGCCGCCTTCAGACTCCACAGGTACTCCACCGGACGCACACCATCCACGTACCTTTTCGTGGTCTGACGATGTAGACGACGAAACACCCAGCGTTGAGACAGCAGCTCCGTGTACCGCAAGTCTCTAGAGGAACAGAAGGTTCCAAATGATTGGAAAAGAGCACAGGTAGTCCCAGTCTTCAAGAAGGGTCGTCGAGCAGATGCGCAAAACTATAGACCTATATCTCTGACGTCGATCTGTTGTAGAATTTTAGAACATGTCTTTTGCTCGAGTATCATGTCGTTTTTGGAAACTCAGAATCTACTATGTAGGAATCAACATGGATTCCGGAAACAGCGATCGTGTGAAACGCAACTCGCTTTATTTGTTCATGAGACCCAGAAAATATTAGATACGGGCTTCCAGGTAGATGCTATTTTTCTTGACTTCCGGAAGGCGTTCGATACAGTTCCGCACTGTCGCCTGATAAACAAAGTAAGAGCCTGCGGAATATCAGACCAGCTGTGTGGCTGGATTGAAGAGTTTTTAGCAAACAGAACACAGCATGTTGTTCTCAACGGAGAGACGTCTACAGATATTAAAGTAACCTCTGGCGTGCCACAGGGGAGTGTTATGGGACCATTGCTTTTCACAATATATATAAATGACCTAGTAGATAGTATCGGAAGTTCCATGCGGCTTTTCGCGGATGATGCTGTAGTATACAGAGAAGTTGCAGCATTAGAAAATTGTAGCGAAATGCAGGAAGATCTGCAGCGGATAGGCACTTGGTGCAGGGAGTGGCAACTGACCCTTAATATAGACAAATGTAATGTATTGCGAATACATAGAAAGAAGGATCCTTTATTGTATGATTATATGATAGCGGAACAAACACTGGTAGCAGTTACTTCTGTAAAATATCTGGGAGTATGCGTGCGGAACGATTTGAAGTGGAATGATCATATAAAATTAATTGTTGGTAAGGCGGGTACCAGGTTGAGATTCATTGGGAGAGTCCTTAGAAAATGTAGTCCATCAACAAAGGAGGTGGCTTACAAAACACTCGTTCGACCTATACTTGAGTATTGCTCATCAGTGTGGGATCCGTACCAGATCGGGTTGACTGAGGAGATAGAGAAGATCCAAAGAAGAGCGGCGCGTTTCGTCACAGGGTTATTTGGTAACCGTGATAGCGTTACGGAGATGTTTAACAAACTCAAGTGGCAGACTCTGCAAGAGAGGCGCTCTGCATCGCGGTGTAGCTTGCTCGCCAGGTTTCGAGAGGGTGCGTTTCTGGATGAAATATCGAATATATTGCTTCCCCCTACTTATACCTCCCGAGGAGATCACGAATGTAAAATTAGAGAGATTAGAGCGCGCACAGAGGCTTTCAGACAGTCGTTCTTCCCGCGAACCATACGCGACTGGAACAGGAAAGGGAGATAAGTGCCCTCCGCCAGACACCGTTGGGTGGCTTGCGGAGTATAAATGTAGATGTAGATGTAGAAAGGCTGCTTCTCCAACCCACGACTGCTAATCGACAGGGTTGCTGGATGGGGATGTGCAGCCTACTGGGACAACATTCCTGTTCGCTGCCGCTCTTCGTGCCTCCATGAGCGTCCCAGTAGTCACAATTCCACGACAAGCTTACAGGATTGGCTCCATCAAAGTCAACACCATTGGCACTCCTGTCAAACTAAAATTGCTCCGTGAAATGTTAAGGGTGTCGGAACTCGATTTTGCCTTTTTGCAGAAAGTTCGCCTGGCGACGTTTCCTAATATCTATGGCTATGTGTCCTACCTCACGCAGTGTGCTGACGGGGGCAGTGGGACAGCTATTCTTTTAAAGGAAGGCTTGAGGTAGACGACGTGGTTTACCTACCATCGGCTAGGGGTCTTGCTGTGACTTACCACGGTGTCCGAGTCATCAATGTTTACGCTCCCTCGGGCACGGCCAAGCGACCGGAACGGTCGCGATTCTATTGAGAACAGGTCGCTCTTTCGTTTGTAGCCCGCTACGACCATATTATTCTTGGCGGCGACTTCAATTGTGTGTTATCCCAGGAGGACCAACATCCCCATTTCACCACATGCCAGAAACTCAAGCTGCTCGTGCATGAATTGAACCTCACCGATACTTGGGACCGCGAGCATGGTGATCGGCCTGGATATACGTACGTCACAAGTCATTCAGCAAGTCATCTTGACCGTGTCTACGTATCTCAAGGATTCGTAACTGCCACTCTCGACACGCAGTTACGGCCTACCGCCTTTTCCGACCATATCGCCTACATTTGCACTGTTTCGCTCCAGAGGCAGAAGGTGTGGCGCAGTCGAGGCCTGTGGAAGCTGAATGTCGCCCATCTCAAGGATCCGGAAGGCAGGCTGGTCGTAGAGACGACGTGGAACAATTGTGTGAGACGCCTTCCAGCGTATCCTTCAACACTCCGGTGGTGGCTCGACTGCACCAAGCTTGCCTTACGTCGTTCGATGATGAATTACGGTCGCAACAAAATGCTGTGGCAACGACATTCCACGGAATACTACACTCCTGGAAATTGAAATAAGAACACCGTGAATTCATTGTCCCAGGAAGGGGAAACTTTATTGACACATTCCTGGGGTCAGATACATCACATGATCACACTGACAGAACCACAGGAACATAGACACAGGCAACAGAGCATGCACAATGTCGGCACTAGTACAGTGTATATCCACCTTTCGCAGCAATGCAGGCTGCTATTCTCCCATGGAGACGATCGTAGAGATGCTGGATGTAGTCCTGTGGAACGGCTTGCCATGCCATTTCCACCTGGCGCCTCAGTTGGACCAGCGTTCGTGCTGGACGTGCAGACCGCGTGAGACGACGCTTCATCCAGTCCCAAACATGCTCATTGGGGGACAGATCCGGAGATCTTGCTGGCCAGGGTAGTTGACTTACACCTTCTAGAGCACGTTGGGTGGCACGGGATACATGCGGACGTGCATTGTCCTGTTAGAACAGCAAGTTCCCTTGCCGGTCTAGGAATGGTAGAACGATGGGTTCGATGAGGGTTTGGATGTACCGTGCACTATTCAGTGTCCCCTCGACGATCACCAGTGGTGTACGGCCAGTGTAGGAGATCGCTCCCCACACCATGATGCCGGGTGTTGGCCCTGTGTGCCTCGGTCGTATGCAGTCCTGATTGTGGCGCTCACCTGCACGGCGCCAAACACGCATACGACCATCATTGGCACCAAGGCAGAAGCGACTCTTATCGTCGAGGACGACACGTCTCCATTCGTCCCTCCATTCACGCCTGTCGCGACACCACTGGAGGCGGGCTGCACGATGTTGGGGCGTGAGCGGAAGACGGCCTAACGGTGTGCGGGACCGTAGCCCAGCTTCATGGAGACGGTTGCGAATGGTCCTCGCCGATACCCCAGGAGCAACAGTGTCCCTAATTTGCTGGGAAGTGGCGGTGCGGTCCCCTACGGCACTGCGTAGGATCCTACGGTCTTGGCGTGCATCCGTGCGTCGCTGCGGTCCGGTCCCAGGTCGACGGGCACGTGCACCTTCCGCCGACCACTGGCGACAACATCGATGTACTGTGGAGACCTCACGCCCCACGTGTTGAGCAATTCGGCGGTACGTCCACCCGGCCTCCCGCATGCCCACTATACGCCCTCGCTCAAAGTCCGTCAACTGCACATACGGTTCACGTCCACGCTGCCGCGGCATGCTACCAGTGTTAAAGACTGCGATGGAGCTCCGTATGCCACGGCAAACTGGCTGACACTGACGGCGGCGGTGCACAAATGCTGCGCAGCTAGCGCCATTCGACGGCCAACACCGCGGTTCCTGGTGTGTCCGCTGTGCCGTGCGTGTGATCATTGCTTGTACAGCCCTCTCGCAGTGTCCGGAGCAAGTATGGTGGGTCTGACACACCGGTGTCAATGTGTTCTTTTTTCCATTTCCAGGAGTGTATTTCACAATTCTCCGGGAACCCTCAAATCATGTCCCCTCTGTTCAACGACAGGTTGAAATTCAACGTATTAAGGCGAAGATAATTTCTCTTATGCGTCACCGTTTTGAAGGCACAATAGTACGCGCAAGATGTCACGACTGTGTGCTAGTAGAGCCTCCGTCCATGCATAATATTATCCGAGAGAAGCAACGGTGTCGGAGAAAGCTGGTCAACGCCCTCGACATGGCAGATGGTCGTCTATTGACGTCAGAGAATGACATCGTAAAAGCCTTTGTGGATCACTACAACCAGTTCTATGCACCAGAGGACCAGAACATAGCGGTAACGACTGATGTGCTCCGAGCCTTGACGGGTACCCTGGATGAAGCTGCTGCTGCTGAGATTCTCACAGCGACAATTACGTCTGATGACGTCGCCGATGTTCTTCATAAGGGTGCGGTGAATAAAGCCCCAGGTGCAGATGGGTCCCCACTGGAGTGGCTCGACTGCACCAAGCTTGCTTTACGTCGTTCGATGATCTATTACGGTCGCAACAAAATGCTGTGGCAACGCACATTCCACGACATCACGATCTCACGCTGGACTGCGATGTAGTAGAACTGATGAACCCTGTCCTTCCACTCACACCCGAATTCGTAGAAGGCTTGCTTATCTCAGTTCCCTAGCCATCTGGAGGTCGGAGAGTTGGGCATTATCGGCCGTTGACCATGTTAAAGCGTGACTTCAAGATTTTTACCCGGATTCTTGCCGCTCGCCTTCTGCGCGTCATTCCTCGAGTCATCTCTCTGGATCAAACGTGCTTTGGTGGTCACAGTAACATTCAGACGGCACTCAGCGATTACCGTGATGTCATAGCACTGGCCACGACCTGCCGCCGTCGCGGTGCCTTAGTGACAGTGTGCTTCGACCACGCCTTTGATAGAGTGAGTCATGCCTTTCTAGAAAACGCACTCAGACGGATGGCCTTTCCCCACAGGTTTATACACATCTTCTTGCGGCTCCTCCGAGGTGCCACGTCACGAGTACTGGTCAATGGCCGTGTGGCGGGGCCTATTAATGTCATGCGGTCGGTCCGTCAAGGCTGTCCGCTGTCGATGCTGCTTTTCGCCATCGCCCTTGAGCCACTGTTACACGGTTTAAGGAGCCGGCTCACAGGGATAATAATGAGGGGGGAATGCTTTTATCTGCCGCGCCTATGCACATGGCGTGGTGTTCTTGGTTCTATCAGAGTATGAAGTGCGAGAGGCACTGGCATGGATCAACCACTACGGGACTGCTGCGGGCAGCCGTGTGAACCTGGCGAAATCCAGTGCTATGTCCGTCGATAGAGGTCTTCCAGCAGAGAGTGTGGTTCCATTGCCATTAGTGCACAAGCTCAAATGTTCGGAGATCACCTTCACGTGTGATATACAGCGCACGGTCTAATTTAATTATAAACGCCTGTTTCGAGCTATCCGCCCGAACGTTCGTGGCAACCTCCTGAGAGCATTGGACATGTTAGAAAGGGTGGATATTGTTAACACTCATCTACTATCGCGACTGCCCCATTTAGTACAGATTTTACCCATGCCAAAGGCAATGGCACACAGACTTCAGGCAGCGTTCGGCTACTTTGTAAGCGCGGGGCTTATCCTCAAAGTCCGAGACGACACGCTGGCACTTCCTCCACGAGATGGCGGTCTCGGCCTTGTTAACGTCCATGCGAGAGCAGCTGCCCTTTATGTAAGTACGATGGTTAAGTCGTGGCCCCTCCCTCTCGAGTGGTACCCGTTGCTGTAGCCCATATTTCTTCCTCTCTCTCACACGACAGGACCTTTTTCATCGAATACAGTTATGTCCATGCCGACTTGCCTAGTACCAGGAACCCTACGGCACGTGATGTTTACCGCATAATGATGAGAAATCATACTAGGAATGTTGTGGAAAGCCGACATCCTACGATCGCATGGCCCGTGGTTTGGCGTTCTGTGCACCATATCCTCCTCGACGCGAGCGCTCGTGCGACCTGGTATCTGGTCGTTAATGGAAAATACATGACACAACTTCTACATGTCATAAAAATGACAGATTCACCGCTGTGTCCTCATTATCACACGCTTGATACGGACGAACATCGACTGATGTGTGGTTCTTCTGCAGAGGTGTGGCAGCTGATTCAGAAGATGCTTACCTTTCTTCTACGTACGTCTCCCCATGCCATGACACCGCAATCTCTTCTGTTCCCAGATGAGACATTCTTCTCACGTACGAAGACCAACGCTGTGATCTGGATAAAACGCCTCTCGATCTCTTATTTGTTCCACGAAGGTGATAAGAGTGTTCTTGATTTTTGGACGTTCCTGCAAGATCGCTTTACTTTTCTCGTGCACCACCCGCGATACCGTCAGTGATGATGATGGGTCCGTCCTTTACAGAGCGTAGGGGCGACGCGGGAGACCCGCGCAACCTTACTAGGCAAGGTCCTAGTGGAGGTGGTTTGCCATTGCCTTCCTCCGACCGTAATGGGGATGAATAATGATGATGAAGATGACAACAACACCCAGTCATCTCGAGGCAGGAAAAATCCCTGACCCCGCCGGGAATCGAACCCGGGACCCCGTGCTCGGGAAGCGAGAACGCTACCGCGAGACCACGAGCTGCACTATGCCAATTTTTTGGGTAGTGCCTTCTTCGATTCCCCCTGGAGCAGGGGTGTCCCAGGTACGAGAAGGTGATTTCAGTGAGATTATGTAATACCTGGACTCGGACCAATGCACCGGCAAAATGCAATATTCTTCGTGAAGACATGCCTGACTGCCTTGATATTCAGAGCGGGTCTACCCACAAGTTGGCGGGAAGCGGATGCCATTTTGTCCGTTCTGCCAGGAGGGCGTTTTCTTTAAATTCTATAATTCCCTTTTTATTTTTTGTGTTATTGATGGTTATGACACATAATTGTTTTTCGTCTGGAGGGCGTCCTACGTGATCTCAACAAATATATAGAAATAAATAAATAAACAAATTAGTATGATACATGTGACTTATGAAATTTTCCCGGCGTATTTTTTTTCTAATAATTTCCAAGTATGCAGTCGGGTCCCGTCGACGAGATCCGGCTGCATACCCGGAAATTATTAGAAGTAGTATGATACATGATCTGAAAAAAAAAAGTTGGTAGAGCACTTGCCCGCGAAAAGCAAAGGTCCCGAGTTCGAGTCTTGGCCCGGCACACAGTTTTAATCTGCCAGGAAGTTTCATATCAGCGCACACTCCGCTGTAGAGTGAAAAACTCATTCTGGAATCATAAAAATTGTCCATCAGACTGTGTTTTAAGACAAACATTTATTTTCATTTACTTTTCACATATTTTAAACCATGTGTTAAGCCTTAGGCAGAATGGTACTTTTATCCTCTGCCAGCTCGCGCCTTCGTGGGTCACTGAAACAACAACAAGTAAAAATATTATAGCTTCAGTTTGTCGGATCACTCGGAAAATGGTGGAAAGATAGATGGTCAAAATGAGATTTCAGCGGTTGCTCACCCGAAATCTAATGGATAATCCATTTCTCGGCGAAAACTTGAAAATAGCACGATGTCCCCGTGGATCAGAGAGAGGTCACAGATCTTGTAAATATAAGACACCAGCGAGCAATTACAATTGTTACCTAATCGCAGTGTATTGCCATTCTGCCAAAATAACAGAAACAGCACAACTGAATCCCGCAAAAATTGGTAGAATCCTGCCAGCATATAAATGTGCAATATTGCAAATGAGCTTTCTATTTTAATTGCTGACAGGAGATGCATTTAATGGTAACATGGTACAAGATTTTATGACCTTAATATATCCATCTTCGTATTATAGCTGAAGGAACATTACTAAATCACAGAGTGAGGTAGCGCATTCCTAAGACGCTTGATTCGTATTCAGAACTGCGGTTTAAATCGCCATCGGGCTATCCAGATTGAGGATTTACGTCTTTTCTGAAAATTTCTTAATACAAATGTCGTGATTGTTTCTTTGAAAAAAAAAAAAAAAGACACATATCTTCTATCTTCCCACATCCTTCCCTAACCCTAGCTCGTGAAATGCCTCTAATAATCTCATCCTCAACAATACATAAAGCTTGTGGTACAGGTTACATCGTACCTTCCGCCACGCGCAATATGTTCTTCTATGAAGTTTACCCAAAAAGGATGAAGTACTAGTTAGCAAGATGATTTGGTGAGCCTGAGTGCAATAGTTAAAATCATTCAATATTATCTCAGTGGGGAAATCAGGATTCTGCTTTTAGTGGACAATGGAAGAAAGTTGCTTGCGCTGTGTGCATTGTGAAATTCAGCATCGCGCTTTGAATCCACGGGAAACAATAAAAGAATAAAATCCGTTAAATATGCAAACCATAACTAGAAGTAAATTCTGTGTTTCTATTTATTTCTTCTTTTCCAATATTTCAAGAACGGTAGCAGTTGTTAATGATCGTCGAAGACGTGACTCGTTTATGCAGGGAAGACACGTAAATTGTGCTTTAAGGGGGGGGGGGGGGGGGTAGGACGTCAAACGGGTCGACTTGGAGCAGGAGAGGCACCACAGCACATTTTGATTTCCACTGTCTATACTTTTACAAGTAAATTCATAAAACTTTGTCAGCCTGACCAGGAAGGATTCAGGATTCACACTCGGAGCAGCGGAAGTTCAAAAACATAACAAAATAATTGTTTTTACATGTGAAATTTCATCATTATTTCACTTACTATTGGCTGCATTTGTTGCTATAGGTACACTTTTCTTCATACGTAAGAGAGACTGTTCAGTGCATTTTGCAGGGCACACAAACCACACTTACCGGTGTCTGAAACTCTAAAATCTATTTAATTTATGAAAAAATGAATGAGCTGTTATGTTTTAAACTATGTTTAGAAAAAAATCAAAGTTTGTAGTTAATTATCTCAATTTTTACCACAGTTTTTAATAGACTTGGAAAATTCTAGAGTTTCATACACCTGTAAGTATGGTTTGTATGCTGTGCAAAATTCATCACAGAAGTCTCTTACTTGTGAAGAAAAATGTAACTATAGCAACAAATGCAGCCAACAGTAAGTGAAAAATGATGAAATTTCATATCTAATAAAAAATTATTTTGCTATGTTTTTGCACTTCCAATGCTATGAGTGTGAATCCCGAATCGTTCCTGGTCATGCTGACAAAATTTTATGAATTTATTTATAAAAGTATAGACAGTAGAAAATAAAATACCTGTGGTGCCTCTCCTGCTCCAAGTCGACCTGTTTGACGGCCTACCCCCCTTAACGTAAAAAGGTAGGCCGGGTGTGAGCAGGGCTTACGCTTTGAGGGTTCCGTACAAACTTAATTATTTACGACGGTTGCCCAGAAAGTAATACCCCGCGTTTTTTTCTCGGTCGAAAACAATGCTACGAATGTGAAACGTTACGTATGTATTACTTGAAGCCTCCTGAGTGAGGGCGCCAAGATTCCGTCACATCCGACGGACAGCGTAGCTGCAGGACAGTTTCAAAATGACGTCTGTAGGTGATGTTCAGTCGTGGACAAAACGAGCGAGACCCCTCGCCTTTTCGTTATGCTGATCCGCTGCTACACAGCATAACAGGCAAGGCGACGAAGTGCTACCAACATATTATGCACAGGCGTGAATTTGACAAACTATCTGAACTTTTTTAGACTGTTTTCCATAATTTGTAAAACTATATTAGTGCTGATTAATGTGTTAAACACAACACGTAAATTTAAGACAGAAATGAAAGAAGAAACGCTAATTGGTATGAACTGTACCAATAAAAATGAATTTCAACTTATCGAGAAAACATAACTGTTTTAGTAAGACAAAGAACCCCAGATCGTTACGAATTAGCAAAATGTTATCCGCATTCGGCCGCGAAACGGTCTGTGTCAACGTTCAGACCAGTCATACTGGATTACTGTTGCTGACCTACCACGAAAGTGTGCAAATTTAGCAATGCGAAAAGATTCATAACGAAATTCAGTTAAAAATCATTCAGTGCCACACTTAAGTCAATTCCATTATTGACAGAAGCGGAAAAAGTAGGCAGTAACATGTACTAAATTCTACAAAAGTGTCATATTGACATCCACAGTATAGAATAACGGTAGCGATGAAACGTATTGGGGGCGCGAGAATTTCTTAAAATTGCTTTACTGATATTCTACTTGCCTCCATCGAGATTAGAACCGAAAACAAACCCGACCTTCCTTTCACTACACTAGCAGACAACCCAGGCAAACAGCCCTCTATTATTACCCCTGACATGAATAAACCAGCAATTTCGCAATGAAAATGGCAAAATGAACTGCACTTTCTGTTGCATAGAGCTTTCTGGACTCAAAAACATGAATTTTCTACCTTTATGTCACCGCTTATCTGACAGTCATTCGGGATGTTTATCGAAATAACAAAATACTGTTACTATCGAGTAAATTTAGTAGGATAATTCCGCACCACCCCAGGAAATAAACGGCTACATAGCTGCCAAACGTATTATACACTGTTTAGAATTCTCCACTAGGCTCGCCACAGCCAGAAAATGTTCATTAGCCGAAGTGTTTCTTAAGCTAGCTAGTAATGGGAATGTTCGCACTTCTAAAATGCGGTGGCATTAATACTGGGATGTGAATTACCACGTGTATAGGCAAATGGATTCTATTTGCATTCTTGTAAACGTGATTTGGATCGAAAGCGTAGCTACGATTAATATGCCGATGTATCGACTGCAACTAGAACATTTCGAATAAAGAGCAGGGGGTATTATTTATGCGGCCCTCATCTTCAGTAGCTGTCGTACCTGTTTTCGTTGTTAGGATTTCGTCACCTAAACCGGTAAAAACGGAACCCTACTAGTCTCACTTTCTTGACCGTCTATCGGTCTATCCAACCCTTAGAACCCGTTTACCTCGAGAACGGGTAGACATAATAAGCGGAGATGTATCGCACTTCTTGCGGTAACCGGTCACTTGGTGGTGTAAAAAAAGTGAGCTTCTATGTCAACGCAATCTAAAGATACGGCCGTTTATGTAAAGAAAGTTTACGTGAAAGGTCAAAAAATGGCTCCAAGAAATGTGCGACCAAACTGCTTAGGTCATCAGTCCCTAGACCTAGAACTACTTAAACCAACCTAACCTAACACACATCCATGCCCGGGGAAGGATTCGAACTGACGGCGCAAGCAGCCGCGCGTTCCGCGATATGACGTCGTTGAAAGCACGGCTAACCCGCGCCGGCAAGCAGTTAATATCTTCTGATGTTGCTAAGAAGTAATTTACTTCTGGTGAATGATTTTTATGCGCAGTTCATTTAAGATAGAATAACTAAAGTATATTTGATGTTACGGAAGACGAAGGACGCCTAATTCATTTCCATCACTTTATTTATGATGTTAGATTCGCAATCTGAGCATACGTATTATCCATAACCACACTTTAGCGCCACATAGATATGTGATTGCAACACATTGGCGTACACTTGAGATATTTCGTTTCCCACGAAGTGGTGGCAGACGATGCTGTGGCGTCTTCGAAGCGCGAGCTTCGTCAGTGCCAGATATCTCAGCACAGCTGAGCGAACGTTTTCTTCCTGCTGCTAGTCTAATGGACATTGGAAATACGGTAGAATACGTTTGACAACTATGTGACCATCGATTTACGTTCGTGAGTCGTTCATAATTATGTTAGTAAATTCACTCGATATTTTTATGTTCTTTAAATTACATTTGCTACATGATTCGCATTGAAGACGTAGGAAATGTATGTTATTTCGTCCAGGAAGCACGTTCCAATAGAAATTGATGCTTACATTGACATTTATGTTGCGAATTAGTCGTCTTATCCATCACATGGATAACGAAGATGCTTCGTTTTGCTACAGTTGTTTCGTAGCTTACAAGGGAACCTCCCCATTGCACCCCCCCTTCCTCCCCCTCAGATTGCCTTTAATTTTATTCTCACGGATGACATTGAGACAGTAAATAACAAGAGAAATAACAAAACTCTCACAATCAATATAGAGAATTCAAGTGTCCAGTGGATTCAAAAGTTTGCTATAATAGCGAATAATTGCTTTTACTGACTCCCTCATTCCTACGTTTTCTGTCACACAATGTTTGAAACTAGGACTAGCAAGATAAACAAAGCCTGAAGAGTCACAATTTTTCCACAAATTGTCAAATTGGAAGTCGAAGAGCCAGTTACATAAATTACGATGTCAAAAAACGTTTTTCAAGTGAACTGATCACAGGAGGCATCCAATGCATTTATAGTGTTTTACATGCACAGTATGTAAACTGGCAACGCCACCAACACACAATACCACTAACAAGGGAACCTCCCTATCGTACCCCCCCGCAGATTTCGTTATAAGTTGGCACGGCACAGTGGATAGGCCTTGAAAAACTGAACACAGATCAATCGAGAAAACAGGAAGAATTTGTGTGGAACTATGAAAAAAATAAGCGAAATATACAAACTGAGTAGTCCATGTGGAAGATAGGCAACATCAAGGATAGTCTGAGCTCAGGAGTGCCGTGGTCGCGTGTTTAGCGTGAGCAGCTGCGTAACGAGAGGTCATTGTTTTAAGTCCTCCCTCGAGTGAATAGTTTAATTTTTTATTTTCAAACAATCATCACCACACGTACTGTTTATCAAAAAATGTAGGAAATAATCCTACAAATGTTCGACAATCGTTCGATCCCTTAAGGAACTTTCCGTTACCTTACAGTTCGGAAAATATTCATTCACCTTGTTATTGAAGTCGCGAGGTATATTTTCTGGATTCATATTGCCCACGGAATACATCTCACGTATTTAAAGCACTCTCGTCCAAAGTAGCGAACAGTCAACTGCCAGCCAGGGAGCCACGTTAGCAGGAATACTCTCTCTTCCGTGCGCTGTAGTCGACTGACGTCCTGTGTTTCGACGTTTGTTTAGGTGTAGCGTCCCCATACTACGGCGCAGTTACCTCGTTTCGGACGGACGGACGGACAGATAATAATTGGATGAAAATAAAAAATTAAACTTTTTACTCGAGGGAATACTTACACCAAGGACCTCTCGTTCCGCAGTAGCTCACCCTAACCACGCGACCACGGCGCTCGTGAGTACACACCGTCCTTGATATTGCTTATCTTGTGCATGGACTACTCAGTTTGAATAATTTGCTTATTTTTTTCATAGTTCCACACAACTTCTTCCTGTTTTCTCGATTGATCTTTGTTCAGTTTTTCAAGGCCTATCCACTGTGCCGTGTCAACTTATAACTAAATCTGAGGGCGTGGGGGGTGCAATGGGGAGGTTCCCTTGTAAGCTACGAAACAACTGTAGCAAAACGAAGCATCTTCGTTATCCATGTGATGGATAAGACGACTAATTCGCAACATAAATGTCAATGTAAGCATCAATTTCTATTGGAACGTGCTTCCTGGACAAAATAACATACATTTCCTACGTCTTCAATGCGAATCATGTAGCAAATGTAATTTAAAGAACATAAAAATATCGAGTGAATTTACTAACATAATTATGAACGACTCACGAACGTAAATCGATGGTCACATAGTTGTCAAACGTATTCTACAGTATTTCCATTGTCCATTAGACTAGCAGCAGGAAGAAAACGTTCGCTCAGCTGTGCTGAGATATCTGGCACTGACGAAGCTCGCGCTTCGAAGACGCCACAGCATCGTCTGCCACCACTTCGTGGGAAACGAAATATCTCAAGTGTACGCCAATGTGTTGCAATCACATATCTATGTGGCGCTAAAGTGTGGTTATGGATAATACGTATGCTCAGATTGCGAATCTAACATCATAAATAAAGTGATGGAATGAATTAGGCGTCCTTCGTCTTCCGTAACATCAAATATACTTTAGTTATTCTATCTTAAATGAACTGCGCATAAAAATCATTCACCAGAAGTAAATTACTTCTTAGCAACATCAGAAGATATTAACAGCTTGCCGGCGCGGGTTAGCCGTGCCTTCAACGACGTCATATCGCGGAACGCGCGGCTGCTTGCGCCGTCAGTTCGAATCCTTCCCCGGGCATGGATGTGTGTTAGGTTAGGTTGGTTTAAGTAGTTCTAGGTCTAGGGACTGATGACCTAAGCAGTTTGGTCGCACATTTCTTGGAGCCATTTTTTGACCTTTCACGTAAACTTTCTTTACATAAACGGCCGTATCTTTAGATTGCGTTGACATAGAAGCTCACTTTTTTTACACCACCAAGTGACCGGTTACCGCAAGAAGTGCGATACATCTCCGCTTATTATGTCTACCCGTTCTCGAGGTAAACGGGTTCTAAGGGTTGGATAGACCGATAGACGGTCAAGAAAGTGAGACTAGTAGGGTTCCGTTTTTACCGGTTTAGGTGACGAAATCCTAACAACGAAAACAGGTACGACAGCTACTGAAGATGAGGGCCGCATAAATAATACCCCCTGCTCTTTATTCGAAATGTTCTAGTTGCAGTCGATACATCGGCATATTAATCGTAGCTACGCTTTCGATCCAAATCACGTTTACAAGAATGCAAATAGAATCCATTTGCCTATACACGTGGTAATTCACATCCCAGTATTAATGCCACCGCATTTTAGAAGTGCGAACATTCCCATTGCTAGCTAGCTTAAGAAACACTTCGGCTAATGAACATTTTCTGGCTGTGGCGAGCCTAGTGGAGAATTCTAAACAGTGTATAATACGTTTGGCAGCTATGTAACCGTTTATTTCCTGGGGTGGTGCAGAATTATCCTACTAAATTTACTCGATAGTAACAGTATTTTGTTATTTCGATAAACATCCCGAATGACTGTCAGATAAGCGGTGACATAAAGGTAGAAAATTCATGTTTTTGAGTCCAGAAAGCTCTATGCAACAGAAAGTGCAGTTCATTTTGCCATTTTCATTGCGAAATTGCCGGCTTATTCATGTCAGGGGGTAATAATAGAGGGCTGTTTGCCTGAGTTGTCTGCTAGTGTAGTGAAAGGAAGGTCGGGTTTGTTTTCGGTTCTAATCTCGATGGAGGCATGTAGAATATCAGTAAAGCAATTTTAAGAAATTCTCGCGCCCCCAATACGTTTCATCGCTACCGTTATTCTATACTGTGGATGTCAATATGACACTTTTGTAGAATTTAATACATGTTACTGCCTACCTTTTCCGCTTCTGTCAATAATGGAATTGACTTAAGTGTGGCACTGAACGATTTTTAACTGAATTTCGTTATGAATCTTCTCGCATTGCTAAATTTGCACACTTTCGTGGTAGGTCAGCAACAGTAATCCAGTATGACTGGTCTGAACGTTGACACAGACCGTTTCGCAGCTGAATGCGGATAATATTTTGCTAATTCGTAACGATCTGGGGTTCTTTGTCTTACTAAAACAGTTATGTTTTCTCGATAAGTTGAAATTCATTTTTATTGGTACAGTCCATACCAATTAGCGTTTCTTCTTTCATTTCTGTCTTTTATTTACGTGTTGTGTTTAACATATTAATCAGCATTAATATAGTCTTACAAATTATGAAAAACAGTCTAAAAAAGTTCAGTTAGTTTGTCAAATTCACGCCTGTGCATAGTATGTTGGTAGCACTTCGTCGCCTTGCCTGTTATGCTGTGTAGCAGACTAAGCCGTGCGGATCAGCATAACGACCGTACATTACAAGCAACGTGCCGTCATTATATTTCACACTGCAGAGAAAGAAACTGTGGGGAATATTAACAAACGATTGTGCAAAGTCTATGGAGCATCTGCTGTCTAGTGAGGTACAGTTAGTCGCTTGTCACGGAGGATGAGGTCATCAGAAGGCGGCTGGGCGGAGCTCCACGATTTGCAGCGGTCGGCTATCACGCCTCACGTGTTCCAGCGAGCTTCCACTTGTCTGGGCCATTCGAGGAAGACATTTTGTGTGCGATGAGGAGGTGATTCACACAGTGAAACACTGTCTCCGCCACCAGGACAAGAATTGGTACCGACAGGGCATACACGGCCTTGTTTCGCGCTGGAGGAAGGCAATAGAACGGGATGAAGATTACGCGAAAAAACAGGGTGAAATTGCAATGAAATGAAAACCCTTGGCTGTTTACAGGCGTTGACATACGTCAACGGGGACAGATGGAAATGTGTGCCCCGACCGGGACTCGAACGCGGGATCTCCTGCTTACATTGCAGACGCTCTATCCATCTTAGCCACCAAGGACACAGAGAACAGTGCGACAGCAGGTGTTTATCTCTGGCACGCCTCCTGCGAAACTCACATTCTCAACGTATTGTCCCGCACTACATTCGTAGTGCTCCCGCCTATTATACTCATTACTCGCGGCGCGTTGCCGATTGCCGTAAGAGTTCGGGCACCGTTTGTGCATCCGCACAGAAGAAGAAGATGGTCAAGTGGCCGGTGAGTCTTAACTAATATATATATATATATATATATATATATATATATATATATATATATATATATATATATATACATACTCCTGGAAATGGAAAAAAGAACACATTGACACCGGTGTGTCAGACCCACCATACTTGCTCCGGACACTGCGAGAGGGCTGTACAAGCAATGATCACACGCACGGCACAGCGGACACACCAGGAACCGCGGTGTTGGCCGTCGAATGGCGCTAGCTGCGCAGCATTTGTGCACCGCCGCCGTCAGTGTGAGCCAGTTTGCCGTGGCATACGGAGCTCCATCGCAGTCTTTAACACTGGTAGCATGCCGCGACAGCGTGGACGTGAACCGTATGTGCAGTTGACGGACTTTGAGCGAGGGCGTATACTGGGCATGCGGGAGGCCGGGTGGACGTACCGCCGAATTGCTCAACACGTGGGGCGTGAGGTCTCCACAGTACATCGATGTTGTCGCCAGTGGTCGGCGGAAGGTGCACGTGCCCGTCGACCTGGGACCGGACCGCAGCGACGCACGGATGCACGCCAAGACCGTAGGATCCTACGCAGTGCCGTAGGGGACCGCACCGCCACTTCCCAGCAAATTAGGGACACTGTTGCTCCTGGGGTATCGGCGAGGACCATTCGCAACCGTCTCCATGAAGCTGGGCTACGGTCCCGCACACCGTTAGGCCGTCTTCCGCTCACGCCCCAACATCGTGCAGCCCGCCTCCAGTGGTGTCGCGACAGGCGTGAATGGAGGGACGAATGGAGACGTGTCGTCTTCAGCGATGCGAGTCGCTTCTGCCTTGGTGCCAATGATGGTCGTATGCGTGTTTGGCACCGTGCAGGTGAGCGCCACAATCAGGACTGCATACGACCGAGGCACACAGGGCCAACACCCGGCATCATGGTGTGGGGAGCGATCTCCTACACTGGCCGTACACCACTGGTGATCGTCGAGGGGACACTGAATAGTGCACGGTACATCCAAACCGTCATCGAACCCATCGTTCTACCATTCCTAGACCGGCAAGGGAACTTGCTGTTCCAACAGGACAATGCACGTCCGCATGTATCCCGTGCCACCCAACGTGCTCTAGAAGGTGTAAGTCAACTACCCTGGCCAGCAAGATCTCCGGATCTGTCCCCCATTGAGCATGTTTGGGACTGGATGAAGCGTCGTCTCACGCGGTCTGCACGTCCAGCACGAACGCTGGTCCAACTGAGGCGCCAGGTGGAAATGGCATGGCAAGCCGTTCCACACGACTACATCCAGCATTTCTACGATCGTCTCCATGGGAGAATAGCAGCCTGCATTGCTGCGAAAGGTGGATATACACTGTACTTGTGCCGACATTGTGCATGCTCTGTTGCCTGTGTCTATGTGCCTGTGGTTCTGTCAGTGTGATCATGTGATGTATCTGACCCCAGGAATGTGTCAATAAAGTTTCCCCTTCCTGGGACAATGGATTCACGGTGTTCTTATTTCAATTTCCAGGAGTATATATATATATATATATATATATATATACTAAGATGGTATCTGTTCTTCTGGACAGATACCATCTTAGTATATAAAAAATAGGGTGGTTGTAAATCTGATTATGTTCAATAAAGAATTGCTGAAGAAAAAATACAGGGTGAATTATTTTCTGGGCAACCCTCGTATATAGACAGTTCATCCACCTGGGACTGCAGAACCTCGCTGATTTTTGCTGTTATTGACATTGATACTGGCTAGATATCGGTCGCGGGAATTCCGAGGAAGTTTTAGTTTTGAATTCGGATAATAAACAACAGTTTTTCTTCATGTCATATAATAACAAATTAACACTTTTCCGGGTTTTTTCCCTTTACTTGTCCCCTATTAAACCTTGCCTCCTTTCAGATTTAATGATCCTACGTAAAAGGTAAGTACCCTATAGGTTTTGATGAGTGAGTTAGCGAGTATTAAGTTCGCGATCATCAAAATATGTGAGATAAATGGCCGAATCTTTTGACTGCAAAGACGTATAAGCTTCAATTTTTTCGGTGTTTTTTGAAGGTTGAAATGGGAAAGTAGGCTACAGCTAAATTGCTTGTTTTATAACAAGTTTTATGGTAAGAATAGTGAGGCTGTTATGGTGTTCCTCATTGTCACGCTTTACTGAATTAGTGTTATGCTTCAGTCATGAAGAAGGCGTGCAGTAGTTGAGCAAAGAAGCTAAACTTCCCGTACAACCTGCAACAAGAACGCCTGTTTACAACCAGGTGATGCTTGCAGCAACTCGCAGCTGTCGTCCTACACAAACAAGATCCGTTGCAGTCTAGACTTAACCCTCCAGGGCTGTTTGAGCAACGTCGAGGCTTCGTCCAGCGCATAACGCGAGTTGATGTTCTAGTGTTGCAGATACCTCTATTAAATGACCGAGAGGTTTCTTACAAATAGCATACTAGATGAGAATACAGAAGTCATGGCCGTTTGTGTACTGAAAAAGTATATCTTTTGTGGTATCTCTATAGTGAAGGGATATTAATTAACTGCAACACTTACCCTTCGTAAAAATGAATACGCCCCAAATTAAAAAAATGCACTCTAACTATTCTCGGTTATTATTCTAGAGAGATCTATACTTCTATAGAGCAACTTAACATTTCGTTTAATATCTGTACTACTTTAGTATTGCTTCCTGGTCAACCTTCCCGCTGCTAAATCCAACTTGAACCCTCCTATCAATATTTAATATTTTCGTAATAAGCACTACAGGAAACCAGATTTATTCTTTTATTTATTAAGTTCTTATACTTCGTTGAAATGATCTTGCAACAACCACAGAATGGAAAATCTAGTAAATAAAATGTCGAGTAGCCGCCGTCTTGAAACACTCTAGGTCACCTACCGTCGGTCAGAGGAAAATAATTCACCAGTCCAAAGAGGGTTCTTTCTGAGCGTCTACTACAAGCAGAAATGTTTTTAACTGAGAAAGCTGATTTGGGTTAGGCATGAGAATATTTAGTTTAATTACTTCCACGTAAGTATTGTTTTAGGCATCATTGCCGGCCGCGGTGGTCGTGCGGTTCTAGGCGCTCCAGTCCGGAGCCGCGCTGCTGCTACGGTCGCAGGTTCGAATCCTGCCTCGGGCATGGGTGTGTGTGATGTCCTTAGGTTAGTTAGGTTTAAGTAGTTCTAAGTTCTAGGGGACTGATGACCACAGCAGTTGAGTCCCATAGTGCTCAGAGCCATTTGAACCATTTAGGCATCATTGGTGCTCGCTTCTACTATCTGATAAAATTAGTACTCCTGTCACTTAAATTTATGACAGGTATGACTCCGAATTCAGATATGAGATTGGTACTGACTCTACAATTATTTCTGTCTTTCAAAATTACAAAAGAATTGCACAGTAAAAACCGATAAGGGTTACTCAAAACCAGTTACTCTCACCGCAATCATGCAAGGACGAATTCGTTAATACGTGTTTGAAACAGCATAAATGCCAAACCTATTTGGTGAATGAGTTATCGGCTCGCGAATCAGAAACAACGGATAAACAAAACTTTGATTGCAACCGCGAGCAGCGCTCTGCTACTCATTCTAAGAGATTGCTTAAGCCTCCTACTACCCCACAGGGGTCATATGGATGTACTGGCTGTATGTCAATGAACTAACATACAAACATACATTACAATTGTTCACTGTAACAGTAATGATTCTATTTCATTAATATTACTTTCGAGAAACAACAATTTATTTATATTGGGGACATATTGGCTCTAGTGGTACCCAGTGCAAAAAACTAAAAAAGAGAGAGAGAGAAAATGTCGTCTACTTTGAAAAAAAACATAGCTTTGAGAAAGGGTAGATATGATTTTGCAATGCGCTTAAACAAGAAACCATAATAATGAGTTCAAAAATAAACAGAAAACAATATTTTCATTGTTGCAGGTGTTTCGTGCAACAATTGTTCAACATAACATTCATCATTCTGTTTTCATTAATGTTACATTCAAGAAACAAACAAGCAATCTAAGTTAGAGTCATATTGTCCCCAATGGTACTCAGTGTAAAAATCATGAATAAATTTTAATTTGTTGTAGACATAAAAATGAACGAAACATCAACAAGGCTCTGAACATTATGGGACTTAACTTCTGAGTCAGTCCCACGAAACATTATTTGATACAATTTACTCGAAGGGTAAGAGTAACAAATTTTGAAAATAATAGTTTTGAAAACAAGAGTGATATGTATTTTCATTATGCATATGTGGTGTAAGTAGTCTGTTTAGATTTTTATATTGGCAACGTTACGTAGCGCTCTATATGAAAATCACTGGCTGTGCTGTGTGCAGTCTGTGGCTAGTTTGCATTGTTGTCTGCCATTGTAGTGTTGGGCAGCGGCAGCTGGATGTGAACAGCGCGTAGCGTTGCACAGTTGGAGGTGAGCCGCCAGCAGTGGTGGATGTGGGGAGAGAGATGGCGGAGTTTTGTAATTTGTCATGAACTGCTATATATATTATGACTATTAAGGTAAATACATTGTTTGTTCTCTATTAATATCTTTCATTTGCTAACTATCCCTATCAGTAGTTAGTGCCTTCCGTAGTTTGAATCTTTTATTTAGCTGGCAGTAGTGGCGCTCGCTGTATTGCAGTAGTTCGAGTAATGAAGATTTTTGTGAGGTAAGTGATTTCTGAAAGGTATAGTTTAATGTTACTCAGGGCCATTCTTTTGCAGGGATCTTTGATAGTCAGATTGCGTTGCGCTAAAAATATTGTGTGTCACTTTAGTGAATGTTTGAGTACGTTCAGTTTTGCTCAGCTGTTTGAAAAGCAAATAGTGTAAGAGGTTTATCAGCACAGTCGTGTATAATTGTTTTAAGGGGACGTTTCAGTGGTCATATTGACCCCAGTGGTACTAGCCACTACTCTCTTCCAGTGTAACTCGCCAGGTCGTAAAATAAAATAAAGGAACACATTCGTCTTGTGTTGAAAATTAAGTGCACAGACAGGAGCTGCATGCGCTTATTATTATTATTATTATTATTATTACTAATACTTCGTCAATTCAAGGACATTGTTGGTTTCGTGTTTGGTTCTCTTTCCTTCTTTCAGTACATGTTAATGCAACCACGCTCGTTAGCATACCATGTCACATACGAGCAAAACACAACTTCGTTCCAGAGCAGCACAAATGGAATGAACGTGAAACAGAACGCTTTGTTTTAAGCACTGTATGGCGACCATAGAGTTTGGCCGAAGCCACTCTCTCGTCAGAGAGCTCAGGCGGATACACCGTTTCAGCCGAAGTGGCTGTGAATAAGTGGAAGTCGATTAATGTGCTACAGATATTATACCAAAGACTACTCGCGTGACGAAGCTGTGTAAGCGCAAAACTCATGAAATATAGCCGATTATAATGGGCATCTTTCAATCTCTTCAATAGAATTTCGAAGATAGAAGCAGATAAGAATTGAAATTTAATTAAGTAAGGTGCGAAGCAGCTTTTTCTGTATTTTTCTCTAATGGCCTGCAGCACACCTTGGTCCAAAGGCTGAAGAATGAAGTAACACTCGTGGCAGAAAAACTGCTTCGATGTCTCCACAAACAAGTTTAGTTTCGTCTGCGTGGGGTGGAGCATTGTCTATAAACAACATAGTTTGATTACGCAATCAATTTTCTCTACTGAACACAGTCACTTTAGTGACAAATTGGTAGAACTATTCCTTGAACAAGTCGCGCTCCATCCACTCCGTTTTTCGATTCTTATAACACACAGTAAGTGAGTTGATGTTAATGTTTTTGAACGCTCGTGGTTTCGCCGATTTGCCTGTTCACCACCAGCGGAAGTTTGTTTGTCGCCGAGGCGTCACTCGGTTACACATTGTTTGTTATTCCGTCCAGCCTCGTCGTTAAATATACACTCCTGGAAATTGAAATAAGAACACCGTGAATTCATTGTCCCAGGAAGGGGAAACTTTATTGACACATTCCTGGGGTCAGATACATCACATGATCACACTGACAGAACCACAGGCACATAGACACAGGCAACAGAGCATGCACAATGTCGGCACAAGTACAGTGTATATCCACCTTTCGCAGCAATGCAGGCTGCTATTCTCCCATGGAGACGATCGTAGAAATGCTGGATGTAGTCGTGTGGAACGGCTTGCCATGCCATTTCCACCTGGCGCCAAAGTTGGACCAGCGTTCGTGCTGGACGTGCAGACCGCGTGAGACGACGCTTCATCCAGTCCCAAACATGCTCAATGGGGGACAGATCCGGAGATCTTGCTGGCCAGGGTAGTTGACTTACACCTTCTAGAGCACGTTGGGTGGCACGGGATACATGCGGACGTGCATTGTCCTGTTGGAACAGCAAGTTCCCTTGCCGGTCTAGGAATGGTAGAACGATGGGTTCGATGACGGTTTGGATGTACCGTGCACTATTCAGTGTCCCCTCGACGATCACCAGTGGTGTACGGCCAGTGTAGGAGATCGCTCCCCACACCATGATGCCGGGTGTTGGCCCTGTGTGCCTCGGTCGTATGCAGTCCTGATTGTGGCGCTCACCTGCACGGCGCCAAACACGCATACGACCATCATTGGCACCAAGGCAGAAGCGACTCTCATCGCTGAAGACGACACGTCTCCATTCGTCCCTCCATTCACGCCTGTCGCGACACCACTGGAGGCGGGCTGCACGATGTTGGGGCGTGAGCGGAAGACGGCCTAACGGTGTGCGGGACCGTAGCCCAGCTTCATGGAGACGGTTGCGAATGGTCCTCGCCGATACCCCAGGAGCAACAGTGTCCCTAATTTGCTGGGAAGTGGCGGTGCGGTCCCCTACGGCACTGCGTAGGATCCTACGGTCTTGGCGTGCATCCGTGCGTCGCTGCGGTCCGGTCCCAGGTCGACGGGCACGTGCACCTTCCGCCGACCACTGGCGACAACATCGATGTACTGTGGAGACCTCACGCCCCACGTGTTGAGCAATTCGGCGGTACGTCCACCCGGCCTCCCGCATGCCCAGTATACGCCCTCGCTCAAAGTCCGTCAACTGCACATACGGTTCACGTCCACGCTGTCGCGGCATGCTACCAGTGTTAAAGACTGCGATGGAGCTCCGTATGCCACGGCAAACTAGCTGACACTGACGGCGGCGGTGCACAAATGCTGCGCAGCTAGCGCCATTCGACGGCCAACACCGCGGTTCCTGGTGTGTCCGCTGTGCCGTGCGTGTGATCATTGCTTGTACAGCCCTCTCGCAGTGTCCGGAGCAAGTATGGTGGGTCTGACACACCGGTGTCAATGTGTTCTTTTTTCCATTTCCAGGAGTGTATGATGTCTAGGAAACCTGCATTCTCGGTTCGCTAGACAAACATTCAAACAAATCATATTAATGAGTTTTATTACAAAAGGGAAAGATACAGTACTTAATACAATCACACAGATGTGTCGCAAGCAAAGGGCGACGCACAATTCTTCAGTATAAACTATCCCAAGTGTGTGCTACGTGTAGAGTACAAACGACGTAGCTAGTGTTGACGTTTCTATCCATGTCGCTAGTCTTGAAGCTGCTACTGACCTGGGGCGTCGCCAGTCGGTCGTGGCGCATACGTCCTCTTCACATAGGGGCCGCCGCTGTCATCCTGGAGAGGGGTCGCTCAGCGTGCGATTGGCTCACGTCTTCTGACGGCCATCTCTCCTTTGTCATTCGCAACTGGCATGCCGGCGCTTGACTTATACTTCATAACATTTGTCCATTTTAAACACTGGGGCAGATTTCTCTTCTTGCTGCGGTGAGCAGTTTTGAGA
The DNA here is from genome assembly GCF_023864275.1 of Schistocerca cancellata. Classification (NCBI taxonomy): domain Eukaryota; kingdom Metazoa; phylum Arthropoda; class Insecta; order Orthoptera; family Acrididae; genus Schistocerca; species Schistocerca cancellata. Next base: position 314,769,836 of record NC_064626.1, on the reverse strand, counting down.
CGAAACATGATCTTTAAATTCTCTTAGGTAATTGGCAGCTGCTTCGATGACAGCAGACAGCTTCTCTCCAATTCCAACTTTTTTCTTCCAATGATGAAAAGAAACACAGCTAGCTGAAAATGATGAGTTACCATTCGTAAGCTTGTTCAATTGAAGCGACTTTTCTTTTATCGAAGGACCAGAAATGGGGATTCCATTCTGTCTTTCTTGACTGAACTACAAGAATACGGCCTCGTCAAGTTTTTCCTATGAAAATACAGTTGTTCTTTGCCGCTTTTCAAGAGTCATTTCACTTCAAAAAAACAACAAAACTATTTAAGTCTATTGCGATTTTTTTCAATCACTAATCGTTGCTTTTCCGACACCATATCCGAACGATAATGTAGTAGCACTTTCGCCCTTGTCCAGTCTTGTTAAGACTTCAAGTTTTTGTTTTTAAGCACACGAAGAACTTTATTCCTTGCAATGTTTAATATTGGACAATTGACGTCATGAACAACGAACATAAATAAAAAAGGCACAGTAACTCGGTAAAGTAATTAAACATTCACAAAAGCTTAACGGTAAATTTGGAATAATGTCTTTGGAACGCGGGAGAGAGAGGGATAGGTAGGGCTTCTGCGCCTTGAGCCGTCGAAGGTCGCTAGCAGATGTCCCCGCATTTAATTTACGCCTTCATGAAATCCGCCTTTTCCGAATTTCCGCCAAACCGAACAGTGTTCCGTCCCTGTTAGTTCGGAATAGCAGGAATCTATTGTACTTGAGCATTAGCATACACGTTTTCATCTATATGAACATGGCCACTCGGCAGACACTGGAAAGATGTTGGTTAATGACACGGAACTGTTCGAAATACGTGTAACGGAAGAAAAGCAATTGGCGTTGAAATTTGACTCTAAGCTTTATTATAATACACTACTGGCCATCAAAATTGCTACACCAAGAAGAAATGCAGATGATAAACGGGTATTCATTGGACAAATATATTATACTAGAACTGACATGTGATTACATTTTCACGCAATTTGGGTGCATAGATCCTGAGAAATCAGTACCCAGAACAACCACCTCTGGCCGTAATAACGGCCTTGATACGCCTGGGCATTGATTCAAACAGAGCTCGGATCATGTGTACAGGTACAGCTGCCCATGAAGCTTCAACACGATACCACAGTTCATCAAGAGTAGTGACTGGCGTATTGTGACGAGCCAGTTGCTCGGCCACGACTGACCAGACATTGTCATTTCGTGAGAGATCCGGAGAATGTGCTGGCCAGGGCAGCAGTCGAACATTTTCCATTTTCTGTATCCAGAAAGGCCCGTACGGGACCTGCAACATGCGGTCGTGCATTATCTTGCTGATGTGTAGTGTTTCGCAGGGATCGAATGAAGGCATGGGTCGTGACACATCTAAAATGTAACGTCCACTGTTGAAAGTGCCGTCAGTGCGAACAAGAGGTGACCGAGACGTGTAACCAATGGCACCCCATACCCTCACGCCGGGTGATACGCCAGTATGACGATGACGAATACACGCTTCCAATATGCGTTCACCGCGATGTCGCCAAGCACGGATGCGACCATGATGATGCTGTAAACAGAACCTGGATTCATCCGAAAAAAATGACGTTTTGCCATTCCTGCACCCAGGTTCGTCGTTGAGTACACCATCGCAGGCGCTCCTGTCTGTGATGCAGCGTGAAGGGTAACCGCAGCTATGGTCTCCGAGCTGATAGTCCATGCTGCTGCAAACGTCGTCGAACTGTTCGTGCAGATGGTTGTTGTCTTGCAAACGTTCGCATCTGTTGGCTCAGGGATCGAGACGTGGCTGCACGATCCGTTACAGCCATGCGGATAAGATGCCTGTCATATCGACTGCTAGTGAAACGAGGCCGTTGGGATCCAGCACGACGTTCCGTATTACTCTCCTGAACCGACCGATTCCATATTCTGCTAACAGTCATTGGATCTCGACCAACGCGAGCAGCAATGCGCGATGCGATAAACCGCAATCGCGATAGGCTACAATCAGACCTTTATAAAGTCGGAAACGTAATGGTACGCATTTCTTCTCCTTACACGAGGCATCACAACAACGTTTCACCAGGCAACGCCGGTCAATTGCTTTTTGTGTATGAGAAATCGGTTGGAAACTTTCCTGATATCAGCACATTGTAGGTGTCGCCACCGGGGCAACGGTGTGTGAATGTTCTGAAAAGCTAATCATTTGCATATAATAGCATCGTCTTCGTGTCGGTTAAATTTCGCGTCTGCAGCACGTCATCTTCGTGGTGTAGTAATTTTAATGGCCAGTCGTGTACAAGAGTATTCACGATTATTTAGTAATTTGTCGTTGAAAAGGAAATTATGTGAGATGTCTGCATTTACATCTACAATCCGCATGCCACTTTGCGGTCTATAATGAATAGTACTTAACTTTCCACTATCATTTACCCACTTTTCTGTTTCATTCAGAAATGGTGTGCCAGAGGAACGACTGTCGATATAATCTGCCGTAGAGCATGAATTTGACTGGTTTTTCCATCGTGATCACTTCCAGTGATGTAAATGGAAGGAAGCTATATCTTGCTTGACTCTTGATGGGACTTCGCTATTTCAACTGCAAACTTCTTAGTGATACACATCGCCTCACTTGTAGCGTCTACCACTAGAGATGAATGAACATCTTGGTGATATTCTCCACGTGAAAAGAACATTCTGTAAGCTACCTCTTTCGTGGGTGAATTACGTTTCCCTTGGACTGTTCCAGTTAATCTGAGCGTGATACCTGCCTTGCCTACAACTGGTTTTATGAGTCAATAGAGCCCTACTCTATAAATTCGCTTTGTGCAGATACCCTTAGGTTTATAACTATGGTAATTGTTTCCACTAACTCATAAGCACTTGTGTAATCAAAATATAATGACTTGTTCCAGCTATTTGTGCGCATAGCCATCCCAAATGACTGCTTGTCAATTAAGAGAGAAACAACTAAACGACAGCGCACACGTGCGCGGGATCGTTATGTGGCTTTAGCGGCGTTATGACCTAAACTGTCGAACAATTTCTAAAACGCTCCATAGTAAGAGGAAGAGTTGCCTACTCATAGACCCATGCAGAAACTATTATTATTACTGAACAAATTACTTAACAAATATCTTTTGCCTAAGTGATTCTTAGCGTTTACAGGGAGATAGGATTCAGCATCCTTTTTGGATCTGCACCTGGGACATAAGTACTTCTTCTTCTTCTCTAAAAAAACCTTGTAGTCATTGCCAAGGCGAGCAGTTTACTGCGATGCGCCTTGACAGCAGGCGCAAGGCTTTCAGATGGCATATCAAAAGAGCCATAATGATGTGGTCACGTGCAAAAAAATGTGATGCGTTTTGTCTAGCCGCATTAGTCTTTGTTTCACACTAGGATGCGTGAGTAAGTCAAAATAAAGCAGAATCATTTTTATGATCAGCCTGTAAAAGTCTGGATCACACTCGAGTTTTGAAGTGATGCGGTAGTGTTTTGACTAGCTTCGGCACAATTTATTTTGTTCTTCCACAGGAATCTAAAACTTCCATTGTTATAGGTGAATCTGGACGCAAAGTCAGAAAGTAATTTATTTTTCATCGCAACATGGCGGCCCGCAAGTACGAAGTTCTCCGGTCGGTGTGGTCTACGTTCGGACAGCTGCAATTCGACATCAAGAATACATAGAGACTGCATATTTACCTTTTTTTACAGCTGAACTATCCATGTGAATATTCGGTCTGAATAATAAAATTTTTGTAATTTCTTTAGTTAAAAAAATGAACAAACGAAAAGCTACAAGGAAACTAAAGTGCCATCCCCACCAATCAAAAGCAGCTGATGAATTTAAGTACGTCAGAATTAATAAATGTAATTTGAGAGTTGCGATGAATGCCAGTACAAAATTATTTAATAACAAAATTGCTTTCAATGATACATTACCTTGCTTATCTATTCTGTTACCTTTATTGTGACGTAGACGGAATGTCAGAGTTAGGATAATTTTAATATAAATATTTATCAAGTTATTCTTCATGTATGCTTTACATACCTGCGCTAACGTTCGTAAATCTGTTACCCATTGGTGCCATTATATGTATTGTGCTTGAAGCTGCCGTATCGCAGATTCACTCATTTCTTCGAAATGCGTGAAGTTTGTTAATGAACAAAAACAGGCTGGAAGAGCACAAAGGAATATCTCTCGGCTGTATACGTAACGGCACTGCGTTGACTCCAGCTTCCGCGACTGCCACGTGTTATGTGAAGGACATAACCAATGTTCAAACTGGATGGCACAATCTCCTAGTATATGATCGTGAAGTTAATTCAGCAATGGAAGGAAGGACGACAGCCAAGGTGGAACAACAATTATACCAACATCTCAAATTCTTTTGCGGCATGCTTCTGACCAGTAACGACCAGTTTGCAGGACAGGTTTCTTGCAGCTGAAGCCGATTATTCGAGTATTGCTGGCCGTTTTCCTAACGACGTGCAGGCGGTGGAGCTTGTATAAATGACGTTTTTAAGTATAGTTTTGAGTTCAGGGTCGTAGCTAATGCCCACACAGTTGGACAACGTGTCTAACATTACTTGTCCGTTACATTCGTGCACCTAAAAACTTGGTTTGCTCAGAGACGTATCCACACGTTGTTCAAGTGATCTCTCGCTATTGCGACTGCCTGCAAGACAGCTATTTCGGAACTTGTGCTAGACAGACAATTAAGAACTCTGTGAGCCGGCCGCTGTGGGCGAGCGGTTCTTGCCGCTTCAGTCCAGAACCGCGCTGCTGCTACGGTCGCACACCCGTGACGGCGCCCCAGGCTCACCCATGCGTTGGCATAGCCAAATTAGGAAGCCGTCTCGAAAGGGTTTTGACATTATGACAAAATGAATCATTCACACGTTCATCACTGTTTCCGGAATCACGTGAAAACACTACCACCTTATGCTCCTTTAGGGTCAAGTATGTTGTTGTTGTTGTTGTGGTCTTCAGTCCTGAGACTGGTTTGATGCAGCTCTCCATGCTAGTCTATCCTGTGCAAGCTCCTTCATCTCCCAGTACCTACTGCAACCTACATCCTTCTGAATCTGCATACTATATTCATCTCTTGGTCTCCCCCTACGATTTTTACCCTCCACGCTGCCCTCCAATACTAAATTAGTGATCCCTTGATGCCTCAGAACATGTCCTACCAACCGATCCCTTCTTCTTGTCAATTTGTGCCACAAACTTCTCTTCTCCCCAATCCTATTCAATACTTCCTCATTAGTTATGTGTTCCACCCATCTAATCTTCAGCATTCTTCTGTAGCACCACATTTCGAAAGCTTCTATTCTCTTCTTGTCCAAACTATTTACCGTCCATGTTTCACTTCCATACATGGCTACACTCCATACAAATACTTTCAGAAATGACTTCCTGACACTTAAATCTATACTCGATGTTAACAAATTTATCTTCTTCACAAACGCTTTCCTTGCCATTGCCAGTCTACATTTTATATCCTCTCTACTTCGACCATCATCAGTTATTTCGCTCCCCAAACAGCAAAACTCCTTTACTACTTTAAGTGTCTCATTTCCTAATCTAATACCCTCAACATCACCCGACTTAATTCGACTACATTCCATTATCCTCGTTTTGCTTTTGTTGATGTTCATCTTATATCCTCCCTTCAAGACACCATCCAGTCCGTTCAACTGCTCTTCCAAGTCCTTTGCTGTCTCTGACAGAATTACAATGTCATCGGCGAACCTCAAAGTTTTTATTTCTTCTCCATGGATTTTAATACCTACTCCGAATTTTTCTTTTGTTTCCTTCACTGCTTGCTCAATATAGAGATTGAATAACATCGGGGAGAGGCTACAACCCTGTCTCACTCCCTTCCCAACCACTGCTTCCCTTTCATGTCCCTCAACTCTTATAACTGCCATCTGGTTTCTGTACAAATTGTAAATAGCCTTACGCTCCCTATATTTTACCCCTGCCACCTTTAGAATTTGAAAGAGAGTATTCCAGTCAACATTGTCAAAAGCTTTCTCTAAGTCTACAAATGCTAGAAACGTAGGTTTGCCTTTCCTTAATCTTTCTTCTAAGATAAGTCGTAAAGTCAGTATTGCCTCACGTGTTCCAGTATTTCTACGGAATCCAAATTGATCTTCCCCGAGGTCGGCTTCTACTAGTTTTTCCATTCGTCTGTAAAGAATTCGTGTTAGTATTTTACAGCTGTGGCTTATTAAACTGATTGTTCGGTAATTTTCACATCTGTCAACACCTGCTTTCTCTGGGATTGGAATTATTATATTCTTCTTGAAGTCTGAGGGTATTTCGCCTGTCTCGTACAGCTTGCTCACCAGATGGTAGAGTTTTGTCAGGACTGGCTCTCCCAAGGCCGTCAGTAGTTCCAATGGAATGTTGTCTACTCCGGGGACCTTGTTTCGACTCAGGTCTTTCAGTGCTCTGTCAAACTCTTCACGCAGTATCGTATCTCCCATTTCATCTTCAGCTACATCCTTTTCCATTTCCATAATATTGTCCTCAAGTACATCGCCCTTGTATAGACCCTCTATATACTCCTTCCACCTTTCTGCTTTCCCTTCTTTGCTTAGAACTGGGTTTCCATCTGAGCTCTTGATGTTCATACAAGTGGTTCTCTTATTTCCAAAGGTCTCTTTAATTTTCCTGTATGCAGTATCTGTTTTACCCCTAGTGAGATAAGCCTCTACATCCTTACATTTGTCCTCTAGCCATCCCTGCTTAGCCATTTTGCACTTCCTGTCGATCTCATTTTTGAGACGTTTGTATTCCTTTTTGCCTGCTTCATTTACTGCATTTTTGTATTTTCTCCTTTCATCAATTAAATTCAATATCTCTTCTGTTACCCAAGGATTTCTACTAGCCCTCGTCTTTTTACCTACTTGATCCTCTGTTGCCTTCACTACTTCATCCCTCAAAGCTACCCTTTCTTCTTCTACTGTATTTCTTTCTCCCATTCCTGTCAATTGTTCCCTTATGCTCTCCCTGAAACTCTGTACAACCTCTAGTTCTTTCAGTTTATCCAGGTCCCATCTCCTTAAGTTCCCACCTTTTTGCAGTTTCTTCAGTTTTAATCTACAGGTCATAACCAATAGATTGTGGTCAGAGTCCACATCTGCCCCTAGAAATGTCTTACAATTTAAAACCTGGTTCCTAAATCTCTGTCTTACCATTATATAATCTATCTGATACCTTTTAATATCTCCAGGGTTCTTCCATGTATACAACCTTCTATCATGATTCTTAAACCAAGTGTTAGCTATGATTAAGTTGTGCTCTGCGCAAAATTCTACCAGGCGGCTTCCTCTTTCATTTCTTAGCCCCAATCCATATTCACCTACTACGTTTCCTTCTCTCCCTTTTCCTACACTCGAATTCCAGTCACCCATGACTATTAAATTTTTGTCTCCCTTCACTACCTGAATAATTTCTTTTATTTCATCATACATTTCTTCAATTTCTTCGTCATCTGCAGAGCTAGTTGGCATATAAACTTGTACTACTGTAGTAGGTGTGGGCTTCGTATCTATCTTGGCCACAATAATGCGTTCACTATGGTGTTTGTAGTAGCTTACCCGCATTCCTATTTTCCTATTCATTATTAAAGCTACTCCTGCATTTGACTTTGTATTTATAACCCTGTAGTCACCTGACTAGAAGTCTTGTTCCTCCTGCCACCGAACTTCACTAATTCCCACTATATCTAACTTTAACCTATCCATTTCCCTTTTTAAATTTTCTAACATACCTGCCCGATTAAGGGATCTGACATTACACGCTCCGATCCGTAGAACGCCAGTTTTCTTTCTCCTGATAACGACATCCTCTTGAGTAGTCCCCGCCCGGAGATCCGAATGGGGGTCAATTTTACCTCCGGAATATTTTACCCAAGAGGACGCCATCATCATTTAATCATACAGTAAAGCTGCATGCCCTCGGGAAAAATTACGGCCATAGTTTCCCCTTGCTTTCAGCCGTTCGCAGTACCAGAACAGCAAGGCCGTTTTGGTTATTGTTACAAGGCCAGATCAGTCAATCATCCAGACTGTTGCCCTTGCAACTACTGAAAAGGCTGCTGCCACTCTTCAGGAACCACACGTTTGTCTGGCCTCTCAACAGATACCCCTCCGTTGTGGTTGTACCTACGGTACGGCTATCTGTATCGCTGAAGCACGCAAGCCTCCCCACCAACGCAAGGTCCATGGTTCATGGGGGTCAAGTACACTCCTGGAAATTGAAATAAGAACACCGTGAATTCATTGTCCCAGGAAGGGGAAACTTTATTGACACATTCCTGGGGTCAGATACATCACATGATCACACTGACAGAACCACAGGCACATAGACACAGGCAACAGAGCATGCACAATGTCGGCACTAGTACAGTGTATATCCACCTTTCGCACCAATGCAGGCTGCTATTCTCCCATGGAGACTATCGTAGGGATGCTGGATGTAGTCCTGTGGAACGGCTTGCCATGCCATTTCCACCTGGCGCCTCAGTTGGACCAGCGTTCGTGCTGGACGTGCAGACCGCGTGAGACGACGCTTCATCCAGTCCCAAACATGCTCAATGGGGGACAGATCCGGAGATCTTGCTGGCCAGGGTAGTTGACTTACACCTTCTAGAGCACGTTGGGTGGCACGGGATACATGCGGACGTGCATTGTCCTGTTGGAACAGCAAGTTCCCTTGCCGCTCTAGGAATGGTAGAACGATGGGTTCGATGACGGTTTGGATGTACCGTGCACTATTCAGTGTCCCCTCGACGATCACCAGTGGTGTACGGCCAGTGTAGGAGATCGCTCCCCACACCACGATGCCGGGTGTTGGCCCTGTGTGCCTCGGTCGTATGCAGTCCTGATTGTGGCGCTCACCTGCACGGCGCCAAACACGCATACGACCATCATTGGCACCAAGGCAGAAGCGACTCTCATCGCTGAAGACGACACGTCTCCATTCGTCCCTCCATTCACGCCTGTCGCGACACCACTGGAGGCGGGCTGCACGATGTTGGGGCGTGAGCGGAAGACGGCCTAACGGTGTGCGGGACCGTAGCCCAGCTTCATGGAGACGGTTGCGAATGGTCCTCGCCGATACCCCAGGAGCAACAGTGTCCCTAATTTGCTGGGAAGTGGCGGTGCGGTCCCCTACGGCACTGCGTAGGATCCTACGGTCTTGGCGTGCATCCGTGTGTCGCTGCGGTCCGGTCCCAGGTCGACGGGCACGTGCACCTTCCGCCGACCACTGGCGACAACATCGATGTACTGTGGAGACCTCACGCCCCACGTGTTGAGCAATTCGGCGGTACGTCCACCCGGCCTCCCGCATGCCCACTATACGCCCTCGCTCAAAGTCCGTCAACTGCACATACGGTTCACGTCCACGCTGTCGCGGCATGCTACCAGTGTTAAAGACTGCGATGGAGCTCCGTATGCCACGGCAAACTGGCTGACACTGACGGCGGCGGTGCACAAATGCTGCGCAGCTAGCGCCATTCGACGGCCAACACCGCGGTTCCTGGTGTGTCCGCTGTGCCGTGCGTGTGATCATTGCTTGTACAGCCCTCTCGCAGTGTCCGGAGCAAGTATGGTGGGTCTAACACACCGGTGTCAATGTGTTCTTTTTTCCATTTCCAGGAGTGTATATCACTGTGATTTGACTCTTCCTGACAACTATAAAATAAATCATATACCGTCACCTCGATCTTCATTCTCGCTAGGAACATCCGAAGAATCATCTTCAACAACCTCTGAAAGCACTTAAGATTCGTTCATTCCCTTCTGATTTTTTGAACAGGGGCATCTTTAAGTGCAGTTGGAAGTTCAAGACGAAAATAGTAACTATTTGGAATGTCAAAATACAAAAAAAAGTGAATGAATGGAATCGTGTTTGATATATTGTCTGCTGGTGTAAATACCTTAGTGACTGAAGTAGTTAAAATATATCACTGCAGATGGCGTCTACAAACAGCGTGTAGAAAACAGCAGTTGTATGGATATACTTCGGTAACAAATGGGGTGCGGAATACGAGTAAACTCGAGATCCGTCTGCAGTGCGTTATTATCAAGACAGAGTGTAACGTACAGTTAAACCAACAGGGATAATTTATGTGTTTGTACGGTCTCATATTTACGAGACAAGTGGCAGATAAGTTCGTTAGTGTGAGAACGTGCTGGCAGTCAGCCAACTGAATGTATACACCTTTTGTGCAATTTTCACCAGTAGAGAAGATTTACATTCGGCAGTTTGAGTAACTGTCTCCGTATTATACAGATCTCCAAACCATTTTGTTCATTTTAAAGCAGCCACAATAGCAAATAGTATTATTAGTTTGTACGCAGTGGAAGCTGAGTATGTATGATAGATTCCTGAAAAATGAATTAAAATTAAACCAATGGGTTGCAGTAGGTACTGGGAGATGAAGAAGCTTGCACAGGATAGAGCAGCATGGAGAGCTGCATCAAACCAGTCTCAGGACTGAAGACAACAATAACAACAACAACAACATCAAACCGTTACCAAAGTTAAGTACAATACTGTATATACTCTTCATAAATGTTATTGGTTATTTCTTAAGGTGTTGCCGTATTTTTGTTCTAGTGCCGCCTTATCAACCAAGTGTTCGAATTGATCGTTATAGCGTAGAACCTGCATCGTTAAAGCACTAAAATAAGTTTTCTACTGTCTTGAATGTTTGCGTTGACTTAATAGTAGCATTGCATTAGAACATTTCCAGCACTCTTGAATGCTAGTTCGCCGTCAGTACATTTAAATGCTGTACAAATCCTAAAACAATAGTGGTAGTTATCCCTTCCAAAGTATTACCGGCATCTCAGCTGTGATATTTCTCGCAAACAAGCGAAGGGAAATCCCCTTGCATTTATGTCTTAAAAACTTTCAGCCATGTTCATTCCAGATATTAAATACTAATTGTAATATTCCAATGAAGCACGTGGAGAAAATCCACGGACTTTTGAGCAAGGTGTGCCTGTAGTAGCGATGTAACGCCAGGCAAGAGTTCATATCGATAAACCTTACGCTGCACCGTAGTCATGTGACTACTGGAGATAATAGATGTTGATGACAAAAATTGATTTCTACGCCTCTGAATGCTCACTATATACATTTTTATACTTTATGACAAACGCCTGGGACTGGTTTTCAGACATCAATATAGTGACTTTGTCCTATTTTTTTGCCTTGTGGAGTAACATTTGTGGCAGTATTTAAGTATGTATTTGTTGTGGTCTTGTGCTCTTTGACATTACTTTAGTGACGTGAATGTTTTTGGGCAGCCATCGATGTCACAAGAAACTTTGGATATCATACGACACGCGTCGACACGTCTTCTCAGCCGGATACACGGCATCCTAAAGTGCACTGCGTGGGAGACCTCGCACTTCGTACTGAAGAAAAAGGTTTTCCCATCTTGGTGCTCCAACATACTGAATCTCAATCGCCACAAAATTACATCGCCATAGAACTGAAACGTAACACTCCAAAGGTAAAAGCGTGGCTGGGTCTCACGCAAAAGCGCATTTTCGATTCTTTCTGTTCTGAAGAAGCAACAATCACATCAACATCGTACCTGACCATTCCAGAGCAACTGCTGCAGTCGCAATTGTTTGTTTACAGCATTATGGATTCTCTGGCGTTTGGATAGGACGGCGCCCCAATACACTTTGCGCACACTGTGCGAAATTACCTCAACGAGACATCACCAGGACACGAATTGGTCAAGGTTCAACATACTTCTGGACTGCACGCTTGCCTGATCTCACGCCCCTGGACTTCTTTGCGTGGGGTCACATCAATAGCCAGGTGTAAAAGGAGAAGATTCGGGATTTACAGCACTTGTGTGAACGCATTTCCGCAGCTGTGCGTACAATTACCCCAGCAAAGCTACAGCGTGTTATCAGGTGCACCGAGAAGAGAGGGCGGCTCTGATTGGGTATGGAGGGCAGCTATGTTAAACAGCACTGATTTCATTGAATTACGGCGTTTTCTTCAACTGCTGCAGCCGCAATTGTTTCTTGACAGCATTCTGGATTCTGTGGCGTTTGGATAGGACGGCGCCCCAATACACTTTGCGCACACTGTGCGAAATTACCTCAACGAGACATCACCAGGACACGAATTGGTCAAGGTTCAACATACTTCTGGACTGCACGCTTGCCTGATCTCACGCCCCTGGACTTCTTTGCGTGGGGTCACATCAATAGCCAGGTGTAAAAGGAGAAGATTCGGGATTTACAGCACTTGTGTGAACGCATTTCCGCAGCTGTGCGTACAATTACCCCAGCAAAGCTACAGCGTGTTATCAGGTGCACCGAGAAGAGAGGGCGGCTCTGATTGGGTATGGAGGGCAGCTATGCCAAACAGCACTGATTTCATTGAATTACGAGGTTTTCTTCCATGCTATATTTATATTTTTGCACACTTTAAACATTTCATTTGAATTGAAGTGTAATTTTGATAAGACCGTTTTTTGCCGTAACTCCTTTATTTATAGGCACGGCCGTTTTCTCAGTATTTTAGCCGCATCATTGGGTGCAATCTGTACAACTGGTAGACGCACGTAATGTAGCAAGAAAATATAGCTAAAATAAAAAAAAGTATATAAGGATTGAACATACAAATTCATATCATATTCAGATGGATAAAAGAGAGTACGGTAATCCAGCCTTCATAATCAGCAAATTTTCTCAATGTTGCAGACTCAAAAAATAAAACCACGTAGAACGTTCCATGATCACTAGGAAGTAGGAAATCTACGGGTATACAGTCCCGTTGTTTACTTCATATGAATTGCGTGCTAAGCTTTAAAATAATTTTATATCGGAGCTTAATGGGGGAATTAAGTACAATATCAATTTAACAACCGGGTCTTTGCCAATATCTTTTTTAATAAATTTTAGGCACATGGAAAACCGTTAGCGGCTCAATTTTTACATTATTCCGTAGATGATCAGATGCGGTCTATGCTCTGATCGCCATTCTGGCATATGGGGACTCCTCCAGCTCACCAGATAGTTCTGACGGTGAGCAGAATTTATTAGTACTTTACCCACATGAATTTCTTCGTACTAGTTTTTCTCCTTTTTAAGTGTCACATGACTTCATTTTTGACGTCCGCTACTTAATGAAAATTTGCTGATTATGAAAGCTGGGTCACTCCATTTTCTTCTTATGATCTGAACGTGACTTGATTTTGCGGGTATGTTCATCCCATATATACTTTTTCATTTTAGCTATGGTCTTGTTCTACCTTTTGTGAGAATTTGTCAACCAATTTGTACAGATTGCACCTGACAATGCAGCTAAAACCGTTAGTGTCTATAAATAAAGAACTTTCAGCCGTAGCGGTCTTATCTTTTCAAAATGATATATACAGGATATGGCTGCCCCGACTTCAAAACCTGTTGTGCATTAAGTACACCTTTAACAGAAGTGGTTGGGGACGTTTTGGCCATCCTGCTGGTTTGATTGGAAGCATTTCTTCCGCAATAGCGTACTGAAATTTGAGAGAGTGTTATACCAGGCGCTTTTCGCTTTTGTTGACAAAGCATCGTCAGTGGTGACTGGTGTTTATTACAAGATCTGCTTTTTACCTACTTTGAAGTCACCAAACTTTTCCCATCTTGCTAGCGGAAGTTGTAATCGAAAGAGGTTGGACGCAGTTTCACCCATAGCGATTTTTTTGTCTCCTAGGATCGTGTAATATTTCTGGCTGTCAGCCAACGTATTAGGCTCCAAGAAGCTGTTCCCAGAGCAGTGGAGATGCGAGAAGTATATAAATGCAATGTGGCGTGAGGTACCATTCCCGTGAGAAAGACCGCCTGCATAATGCTACTGCTCTGTGATTGGCTGCTGTGTTCGGACCAAGGGCGCCAAAACGTTGAAGTATAGTTATTATTGTTTAAACTACTCATTGGAATGATGTCACTTTTTAATATAAATATCTCTCAACAGCTGACTATCAATCAGTCATTTTAGAATTATTAAAAACAATTTAAATCAGAAACAAAAGACTGACGAAATTGCAGACGAAGCACTCCGGGAGCGTCCGGGTCACCCCTTTTCTGGTATGGCGCGCGAACTGTTTCGGGCTGTTCGTCACTCTGGATTAGGCAGTCAAGAGGTACAGTCATGTTGTCTGTCGTAGGACGCGTTTCCAATTTTTATTCAAGTTCCTGTTCGTCACTCTGGATTAGGCAGTTGAGAAGAACATACATGTTATCTGTGGCAGGATGTGTTTGTCAGTATTCAGTATTAAAAGATTCACTCCGGTAGTCATGAGGCACAGACACGTGCCACAGATAGTGTAAAGATACATTTCCGTAAACATTGTGTTTGATCATGTACGTTGGTGTATCAGAAGGTGTTGGATTAATATCATGTAGTCTTCTCGTGTGGCTATCTTAAAATACACGAGTGGCTTCCCAAAGAAGTGATACATTATTTCAGAACAGAACCTCTCTGAAAGTCAGTTTCAGCCTCAAGATACAGAACCTACGACCGGCGTGCTGTTTTCTGCGCTGGCGAGGTCAAATTGAAGACAGCAGGTTAGTGAACTATAACAGAACCTTCGTATTCCACACACTGCAGTGGAAACAACTAGGCGCTTCACGTGTACTGCATGCACAGAACAAATGTGCTCAGTGACACGTCATCTGGAGTAATGCAGAGGAGGTAAAGGAGGATGATCGTTATTAACATCAACAATCAATTCATTCTTCCTTTCTTGCCGTAAACATGTTTCCTCTTTTGCTGCATTTGTGTCCTTTGCATTCTGATTCACTTTCTTACAGCTTCACAAATTTGTCTTGACAGAAATTTTGATGTTGCTTCGCCTGTTTTTCATTCAGCACAGTGTTGAACACGAACACTCATAAACACAGTGGTCCGAAGCCAAAATGGGTATTTCTAGAAGCCATATATATCCGAGATTAAGCACTCTGAAGCTATCACCGCACCAAAAATTTATACAGTTGGCCGGTGATGGTAATAGCGAACCACGAAGGGAAATCCAAATCGTCACAGCAACGTCAGAGACAGAAAAGAAGAGGGAGACGTAGAGAGAAGAAACTGAGTTCACGTATTCTTTACCAAGCAATATTTTTTGTTTACTGGCGAGGCAGTAATATGATTTGGAGGTGGATGCCGGAGAGAATAGAAACCGATAATACTACGTGATTGTTGTGCGGTCTGGCCAATGAATAAACGATATCTCAAAATGAGCTCAACTCGATATTGTTCTCCGTCCAGACATATGGCGTTATCGACTAATTGCGGTACACGCTAAGCAACGCACGAACATGGAAGCTGGATCCAGTTTGGAGCAAATAAACTTCTGCCCTAGATGATGTTTGGCAATACAAAAGCCCATTCTGTTCCATTATCTGTGAATACCAATGTAAGCACTATCTCGATGAGATTATACGAGTGCAAGGTGAGAAGTTTTCGGCCTAACACAGAGATGAGATCGATGTCGATGATAACTGGTTTTTGTTGTGGTAGTGCCTAAGCCAAGCCTTTTTTTTTGTTTTGCTGCTGTTAAAATGTACTGAGTGTAATTCGTTCAGAGGGGAAGACAGGGAATATGCTTACGTCACAGAATGGTTTGTAAGGTTTATCGATGACGTAAGTTCATCCAGAGTTGTTCAACATTAAAAGGAGTTTGGTCCTTCGTGTTTAAATATAGATAATGACCGTTGGAATCAACGTGGTCGTAAGTTCCCATATCAATGATGACATAAACACAGAAACTCAAACGAAAACTTTGAGAAAGTGCTCGCTAATTAGTATCGCACTGGACGTTCGGCGGTAAAAGTTGACGCAACTGGCATGAAAAAGAAAGACTGCAGTATGTTTTACATAAAGAATGAAGTATGAGAAAGCTTTGTGCAGAGATGGGCACCAAATGTATTGGGTATGGACCAAGAGTACACCAGGAAACAATTTTCTCACTCAGGAAGACAATGGCCAGTGTTTTCTGGGATGCAAAATGAACTCTTCTTACTAATCATCCTGCAAAGCGTAAGGCTTTAACTGACGAATACTAAACTAATCTTTTAGATCGGTGAATAAAAAAAAAATTGCTTGAAAAGAGATCAGAATGGAAAAAGAAAAGAAAATCACCTCTCGCCAGGACACTGCACTTGTGCTTCAATAACAGCAAAAGAGAGGGATCTTAAACAATAATTACTCCAGTAACTACCCTATTCGTCAGACTTGCATCCATTTATATCTCTTCAGGAACTGACGGCCACAAAGAGTTTTGAGCCCCGGAAGTGTTTGTGAGGGTCTTGCATGGGTATTCCACAGCCCTTCTGCAATCGAAGTTTAAGGACGGACTCCAGGAAATGGAAAAAATATCGATTTAGTGTATTAGTCTAGACCAGCAAAACCCCATATTCATTAAAGAATGTAACTCACACGTATGAAATATTTTTAAGCTTCGAACTGAATTACAAATGAGCTAATGTATCAAAGTTTTGTCGTTAAATATGTGAGAGAAAAAGATTAGGAAATATTTGAAATTATGTGTAAAGTTCGTTGGAAACCACTACGTGCCCTAATTATAAAACATTAGATGAGTATAGTTTATATAATTTGCGCCCTGTTGTAAGCGAAAGGTAGTTTTCCATGCATCTAAGTGTTTATGACACCATATTTCCCGAACTATGCGTCCTACATCGGCATAATTTTTCAGGTATATTCAGTGGTATATGTGCATACAAAATGGCTCTGAGCAATATGGGACTCATCTGCTGAGGTCATCAGTCCCCTAGAACTTAGAACTACTTAAACCTAACTAACCTAAGGACATCACACACAACCATGCCCGACGCAGGATTCGAACCTGCGACCGTAGCGGTCGCGCGGTTCCAGACTGTCGCGCCTAGAGCCGCTCGGCCACTCCGGCCGGCTATGTGCATACAGTCTGCAAAATGTGGTATGGTTGGAGTTAGTATAAGGGAAGTTCAAAAAGTTTTCTTTTGAGAGTGTTGCTGCCGTGTATATGCACCATAGCACGACTCCGATGCGGGTATATAAGCACCGACATGTAGGCAATGGACTAGTAAGGCATTCATGTCTCTCCGACGTGCATGCGCTAAATACGGAAACGTGAACTATGGCGACGTTGTTATCAAACGCTTTCAAACGGGAGCTTTCAAACGGGACCCCCCGTGCTGTTATTCTTTTTTTGGCTGCCGAAGGACAAACACCGGTAGACGTTTACAGGAGAATGAAGAGTATGTAAGGGGCACCATGTCTCTCGAAAACCACCATTGTGGACTTGTGCGACAAGTTCTGTATTAGTATTCGACACAAGATACAAGTCGATATGGGAGACATGGAGTACGCGCCCTATAATCCTGACTACTCCCACTGTGATTATCACGCCTTCGGTCCCTTAAGAAAGGACTTGAAGAGTTGACGATTCCTGTCTAAAGAGGATGTGCAGCAGGCAGTTAGGGACTTTTTCACGCAGCAGGACGCGGAATTCTGCCAAACAGATATCTTCAACCAGGTGCGTAGTTTGGACGGTTGCCTCAATGCTCACGTGATTTTTCCTGATTGTACAGCTTTGGAACGGAAACTTTTAAATAGCATCTTATAGTAAAGAAGTAACGTCATTTCTGATGCTGAACTTTGACTGCATGAACAACGAAAATGTAATAAGTGATAAACGTTTTCCTTCCACAGCGTTGGGGGGCGGGGAGGTGGAGCTGTCAGCGACAAGTAATTTCGTAAAGGTTTGAAATTATGCGTAATGTTTGATGGAGGTCGGTAAGTGGTCTCATTCTGTAATAGTCGCTCAATATAATGTGCATAATTTGTGCGTCTGGAGCTCAAGACATATACATCGATTCTAAGTGTAATACTTGCCTTACTGCGTTAAACCTTCGGCATGAGGTTATACCTCTTAATGAACAGTTTATGACAGCATTTTAAATTTTTAAAATCGGTCAATAGTTACACGAAATTCTGTAAATTAAATTTTGGTTGACCCTGGTTGCCATTAGACAAGTAAGCTGGTGAGACCTGGTGACCGTGCACTGAGTTACTCCTTTAGTAAATTAGATAGAGAAAGTGTCGGAGACAAAGTGCGTTTTTGTTCCAATAACAATCTTTCATACTCAAGTGGAGAACGTTTACCTTCCCTTCGTAACTGTATAACCATACGGACGCAGAAAGCCGCTTCTTAGTATTTTGCAGTAACCAATAGTGAAAGGACATTAAAATAATTAGTACTCAATGTCTTTTGTGCATGATTATTTTAATGTTTGTTACAAAGAGTCTGATCAATTTTTCGTACGTTCTGCTTAAATTATTGCCCCAGTGACTGACACTTAATCAAAGCTCTCTGTGCAGCCAATGAGAATCGTAATACTTCGAACACACATTTAGTTCTGCCAGAGCTATTAAAATCGTCAGTTTTGCTTGCGTAATGTAATGTCCGCAACACATTTTTATAAATGCTTTTAGATTTATGTGTCGGATTACCGCTCTCAGGACTGAGATGTGTCAGAGAAATTAATTTTTATTAAGTCACTCTTACTGGTGTTGGTCTCTAATTACAAACTGGTAATTTGAATTTTAGAAACTGGAACCGAACGTGAGTGACTAAAGGCCACGTGAAAGTACATGATACGACAGTTATTGGTAGTTACCTATTTCGGCAGAAACTCAGAACATTCCAAGAAAGAACAACCTGGTCTCATCATCAATAGCCAGCTAAAACACGCTGACATCACATCTTTTGTTGAGAAACGAGCGGAACTTAAGAGGTATTTAGGAATCCACATTTATGATTTATTTTCTCAAATAATGCGAGAACAGAGAACTTATGTATTGTCAGTACTACCTACATGTAACATATCGAGGATATGGATATGGTGTCTGTTCTTTCGGACATGTCCGAAAGAACAGACACCATATCCATATAAGTATATAGTTCTGGTAACACCGGCCATGACCTTCTTCTGTGAGGATGCACACACATTCCCCGAAGTCTTACGGGACTTGATAAGAATGTCCTCCACAAGTAATGACGATGTTGGGGTTGGACACTACGAATGTAGTGTGTGGACACAAGGTGAGAATGTGGGTCTCGCGGGAGGCTTGCGCCAGATAGTCCCTGCAGTCGCGCTATCCTCTGTGCCCTCGGTGGCTCAGATGCATGCCGGCACGGTAGCTCAGCGTGTTCGGTCAGAGGGCTAGCTGCCCTCTGTAATAAAAAAACTGAGTTAATGGATCAACAACGAACTGAAACGGGTGTCTTTCGACGTCCGCCCAGAGCAGATACAACGAACGAAAACGAACAAAATGAGATTTTCTTAAAAAAAAAAAAAAAGATGGATAGAGCGTCTGCCTTGGAAGCAAGAGATCACGGGTTCGAGCCCCGGTCGGGGCACACATTTTCACCTGTCCCCGTTGATATATATCAAGGCCTGTTAGCAGCTGAAGATATTAACATAATTCTAATTTCATATCGAGTAATGGTGGTTGTTCTTAAATACAGCCATATGCTTTCCGGAAGTTGTCTGAATTTCTTTGCGCGCCAACTGTGAGTAAAATAGGTCTAGATGCTCAACAAGACCGCCACTGTAGCCATGCGTGTTAAAACCTCAGTTCCGGGACGAGGAGATGGGCCGGTCCCCGATCGAATCTGCTCGGCGGATTAACGACGATCTGTTACTGTGCAGGCCAACCTGGATGTGGATTTTAGCTAGTTTCCCACTTCTCACCATGCGAATACCGGGCTGGTTCCCATGTCACGCCTCAGTTGCACGATTCACAAACATTTACAGAACTTTCGTTCACTTTTACACGAACAACACTGCACGCAGGCGGTTAGGGTCACATATTTCGTCCCGGGGGTTACGGGATGGCAACAGGAACGACATCAGGCCACCCCTTGAATTAACCATGCCCTCCCTGCGCCGATATAGGACAGAGGGACAAAGAAAAAGGCAGAGGTGGTATAGTTACCCAAGAGAGGGCACTGCGAACCTGCCTTTAAATTCTTTTGCCCAACTTGGAAAATTTCTATAATCAACTTCACTTAATTAGGATGTCGACTGTCTTAACTAGCTTTCGTCTTTAAGCCATGGGCTTAAACAGCTGGCTCATAGCCGGCCTTAGGTTTCAAGTCGGTTGTTACATTGTTGACTGTTAGACAGGCCGAGCAGCTTTTCTTAGTGTTTCTTCTTCTCTGTAAATACATGGCATGACGCGTTATATACCACTGGAAAGATGGGAAATCGATCTGTTTAGTGATGTATAACACACTTGGTTTCTTTGCATAACTTGTGGATTATAAGCAATTGCTTTCAGTTTTTGTTAGATTTATCCCTCCCCCCCCCCCTAACCTCAAAAAGAAAACACTCTCCTGAAATTGTGCAGAGTGCAAAGCAAGGAAGAAGAATAGTGATACAAGGAATGAGTGTGAGAAACGTCTAATGGCGTTGCACATGCCTGTATTATTCTGGTGTACCACACTAACAAAAATTTATAAACGAGTATTATCTTCACTTCTCGTCACTTCAGTAAATAGTAATGATAGATTTATAAAAAAATTCTATCAAAAAATTACATAATTTTGAGAAGAGCGTATAGGATGAAATGTGCTGATTTTCGTAAATTTAAATAGTAATTGTAGGATCAACTACAGGGAAAAATATTAGTAAGTCAATGGGGTAAATATGCTCGTTTTTAGTTTTGGATTATTGGCGGGCAACGACATGATGAAATTAGATTTCTAACAAAGATACTTCATCGCAGTGTTTGAAATGCGAAGTTTGTTAACTGATACTTTTAAAGGTCAATGTCAGAAAACTCACAAATTTAATGGTGGCTACTTTCTACCAAGCCAAAGTCACATTGAGAACTAACCTTAGCATACTGAAACTTACAACAGCGAAACATTTCACTATCTGCAACATTCTTCGAAGAGGAACACTAAATGTGCGGTGCGAATGGCAGGCTATTATAACACATAAATTTATTTTCAGAAGTGATCTCATAAGAAAATAGTAATTACCTAATTCTTTGCGTTAAGAGTAAAGCAACACACTAAACTTACAGTCACAATTTTTCTACAGCAGAATTCCAAACTGATCAATCTAAAAAACGGCGGAACATTTAATAATAAACATTAAACTGTGACGTTTTCTTACATTAACACATTATCATTTACCAAAAAATACACTACATAATATACTTACGTGAGAAGATCAATGTCAGCGTCTCAACTGAATAGAAGAAACGTTGTGAAAGACGACATTACAGTCTGTTCAGTTAAGTTCTGCAAGTGAAAAATCCAGTGAAAGATGATCTATAACATGAAACTGTTCTGGTTTTTCCACATTTTGCACTCATTCCTCTCTGTCCTGTGAGGTTGTATACACGGTAGTTCTACATACGCTACTGAAGTATGAAGCTGTTGTGGTAATTAAGCTGCTGGACGTAATCTGTGGAGTAGTGTAGAGTTCATCTCATCTCCAGATAGTGCGCACAGAATGGACAATTGCGAGATATTAGAAGAGGATGGAAGAGAGTGTGCATTGTTTCCATCTGATGCATCGCAGTTCTGTAATGGCGAACATCTGTTTCAGAGATTGTCGCGACTTGCAGTACTCACGATTAAATTTTACGAACACGTGCGAGGAAATTAAGCATTGTACGAGGGCGTGCTTAAAAGTAATGCCTCTGAACCTTTTATGTGTAAACTCTTAATGCTTTTGAAGTAAAAAAAAACTTTACCGACATTCTACATCTTTATTCTGTCTGTCTTTCTTTCTTCCTTTCTTTCGCTTACGCCATAGTCCTGCAGCGATCGCAGGGTCGGTGTGGTTAGAACGGATTTGGCATCGCAAGGTTAGTTTTAGTGGTGGCCGGATGCCCGTCCTGCCGCCACCCCGTATCCCCAGGGATGGAATCAGTGTACCCCAGCTTTCTGCAACTAGTGTAAATCGTGAAATAGTGCGGATGTGTTTCAAATGGCTGCGACGCGTGTAACTGAGGTGGAACGTGGGGACCAGCCCGTTATTCACCTAGCGGGCTGTGGAAAACCGCCTAAAAACCACATCCAGGTCGGCCGGCACACCGGCCCTCGTCGTTAATCAGCTGGGCTGATTCGATCCGGGGCCGGCGCGCATACCCGAGTCCAGGAAGCAGCGCGTTAGTGCTCTCGGCTACCCTGGCAGGTTACATCTTTATTCTGTATGCCTACATATTTATTTCTCCGACTAGTCACCATGGCGACGAACACAGTTAACCCAACTAGAGACCAGTTTGTCGATACCGTCATTGTACAATGTTTGAGTCTGTTGACGAAGCCACAACTTCACCTTTGCTTGGAGCGCTTCATCACTGTGAAAGTGAAGTCATCGAAGTATTCTTTAAGTTCTGGGAACAGATGAAAATCGGATGGGGCCAAGTCGGAACTATGTGGAAGAGGATCCGATGACAGAACCCGTGGCGTCAGATTGTTGTAGATGTAGCACAGCTCGATTGTGGTCTGGCTTTGTCGTGCTGAAGGAGAGAGTGCTCCATTTGTGGACGAACTCTTCGAATACTACATAATACATCGGTACGCGTTATTTCTCATGTTGTCGGTTTCATATTTACTATCTGGGTTCCAGCGCTTGATGCTGGATCCATCCTTACCCGACGCACCCACCAACATCTCAGCCAGCACTGCCTCCTTCCCGTTACCCAGTGTGGCTTTCGACCGTCATTCTCTACCGATGACCTTCTCCTTCACCTCACTCATCTCCTCTCCGAACAGCTCAACTCCCATCGCTCCGCCATCTTCCTCTCTTTCGACCTTGAACGCGCTTACGACCGTGTATGGCATTCTAGTCTCCTCTTCAAGCTCCAAACCTTCGCCCTACCTATCAATTACGTCCGTCCGACCGGGTCCTTTCTTTCCCAACGTTCTTCCTATGCCACCATCTATAACACGGATTCCTACACCTTCTACCCCTCCGCCGGAGTGCCCCAAGGTTGGTTCAAATGGCTCTGAGCACTATGGGACTTAACATCTGTGGTCACCAGTCCCCTAGAACGTACAACTACTTAAACCTAACTAACCTAAGGACATCACACACATCCACGACCGAGGCAGGATTCGAACCTACGACTGTAGCAGTCGTGCAGCTCCGGACTGAGCACCTAGAACCTCGAGACAACCGCGGCCAGCGCCCCAAGTTTCCGTCCTCTCCCTTCTGTATACGGCGGACATGTCACCGCCTTCACCTCCCATCCACCTTCTCCAATACGCCGATGACACCACCTTCCTAGGCCTCGCCCCTACCCTGCAACGCTCCCAACACCTTCTCCAATCCCATCTTGACTGGTTCACTGTTTGGTGTAACCAGTGGTTGCTCAAGTTCAATCCTTCCAAGACCCTGGCGATCACTGCAGGCAAAATCACCGCTTCCTTCCTTCCGTCTCCTCGACTTCTTTGTCACCATTTATGGCCGTCCTATCACCCTCACTCCTACCCTCAAGTATCTTGGCGTCTCCCTTGACCGTCGCCTCTCATGGACCCCCCACCTCTGGACAATCCCAGCCAAGGCACCCTCCTGCCTCCATTTCCTCAAGCTCTTTTCTGGCTGCACATGGGGTCTGGACGCCTCCACCATTCTCCACACCTATGAATCCCTCATCCGCCGTATCCTCTGCTACACCAACCCTGCATGGATCTCTGCCCCTCCTACCTTTTAGAAATCCCTTCAAATCCTAGAATGCCATGTGCTCCGCCTCCCCTATCGCATCCACCTACCATCCCCCATGCATTTCCTATATGACCTCATCCCGTTCCCACACCTAGTCCTTTTCCTCAAACAGATACGGATCCTCTACACCTCCCGCAAATTTGATCCCCGTCACCCACTTGTCTCTCCATCCTCTTCCATCCTCATCCAGTGCCGTGCCTCCATTCCCACATCCCACCTGCTCTCCATCTCTCCACTCTCCATACCCTTGCCCAAGGTGGCTTCCACCATCTCCCCCTCCCTGATGATGCCCTCATCCCCTCAATCTACCCCTCCTAGCAACTTTGATCCCCCCCTCCATCCGCCCCCTGTGTTTTTTTCAAAGGGCACCCTCTCTCCCTTCTCTCCCTCCTCCCTTCCTCCCTCCCTCCTCTCCTCCGGGCCTCCCCATTACCTTATTTCCTCTCCCTAGCATCTCCCCTGCCACTGGCATCGACACCCCACCTCTCCATCCTCCCCCACCTTTTCCCCTTTTGGCAGGTCCCTGGACTCGCACACATATAGTGAACTTTCGCGTGCCGGAGATCATCGCCTAGTGTTTGTGTATGTCGTCGTGTTCGTGTTCCAGTGTTTCATTGTGTGTGCTCCAGCGTGTCATCTCTGTCATCTCTGTGCGTGTCCACGTATCGGAACGTTTTTATTTTGAACATTGCGCCCGCTAACGGCTCCACGTGTTTTAATTTTGTATGTTTATGTTTGTATATCCACCATGTCTGTTCTGCGATTGTCTCCTTTTGTATCATTAGTCTTCTCTGTGGCCGAAGAGCGGCGTAGTTTGCTGCTGCCGGCCTACCTGTACAACAATAAAGAAAGAAAAATGCGCATGATGTGCGTTAGCTTCTTTTTCGAAGGAGAGATATTATAGTTTTGATGTAAGTAAATCAGAGAGTGTAAATCAGGCCCCCAAATATAGTTATTAACAATGCAAACGAGTTACATGTGGTTTTCCTCAAGCCATTCATGACACTGATTACGTTGTTAAAAGATTCTCACCATCGCTAGGATAAAGTTGTTAAAAATTCGTCTCATTTTCTTTATTCGTTAGTGTCTCTGCTTATTTCTGCTATCACGAGGATGCCACACTTGCAAAAATAGTTTACTAAAATTCAAGACATTCAAGACACGGATGAAAATTTGATTTTCACGCGTTGGTATTACGTATCATCATAATCAGTTATGTTAATTTAAACACTGGCACGTCACAAATCTCTGCTACAATAATTTGAGAAAAATCCACGTTAACTTAATTTGGAGTGCAAAATTCCTGAGTTGTACTGCATAAGGACCAAAGATATTCTAAACTAATTAGCGTCGACACAATTCACAGATGTGGCATGGAAAAAAGTGAAGAACCTTCCCATTACAGGGCTGAGGTATGCAACACGTAACTCTGCCCTTATCTAAATCCTTCTGGTTGAAGAATCTTCCAGCGCTTCCAAAAACTCGTAGCTTCTCTCAGATATTTATCTTCGTCTCCGCTGAACTACGACTTTAACGACTTTGTTTGGCAGGAACAGGTTTTGCACCTGCGTTTGCTCAAGTAAACCGTATGAGTAGCAAGTATTTAGTTTCTCCCCAGGACAATCTATACATGTAAAGAAGAGTGTCTGCTTGTTTGTTTGTTTGCAATCAACAGTTTGATTCCGATCTTGTTGAAATTTAGCACGCTTTACTCTGAAGACAGGAGGAAGGTCACTATCTACATAAGATTTCGTAATCTGACTTGCCACATATGTAATATATAAAGTGTATGAGGCAAACATAGCATTTAGGTCACTGTGTAAATTCTCTTTCTTACAGCAATCTCGATATGCATTGCTCACACAGAGAAAAACCACATGGCTAAGTAATCTTTGACTATTGCTACAGCGTCTTTGAGTTGCTGAATGGCCTCTACCTCAGAGTGTTAACAAAATTACACGCATTCTAGGTTGAGCACTGTCGAGTAGCAGACGTATTTTGGAACATGGCCAGGAAATTTTCTTTATAAGTGTGATATGAGATTGATGGAACTGGAGTATGAATATTTTTATTCAATTATGAAGAGAGAAGCTAAGGAGCTTATTTGTGAGTTTTTCTGGAACTCTAAGAGACTGAGGTAACCACACCAGCGCATGTCATTTTTTGTGTTACTGAAATTTTATCAAAAATGGCTCTGAGCACTATGCGACTTAACTACTGAGGTCGCAAGTCGCCTAGAACTTAGCACTAATTAAACCTAACTAACCTAAGGACATCACACACATCCATGCCCGAGGCAGGATTCGAACCTGCGACCGTAGCGGTCGCTCGGTTCCAGACTATAGCGCCTAGAACCGCACGGCCACTCCGGCTGGCCTGAAATTTTAGTACCGAAGCACGGGTACTAGGATTTTTATATGGATTTCTCTGATAATGAGATGCGATTACCCTTGCTTGCAATTATTTCTTAATGTCATTTTATGTAAATGATGTTGTGAACGTTCAACTGATTTTTAAAGCATTACTTTTGAATACAAAGTTTCATCTGAATTTTGTCATAAGTCATTTCTTAACATTTGGAATTCCCACTCTTCAATCAGTTTATTATGTGCGTGCGCACATTGCAACTGGTGATATGGAATTTTCTGTCGTAGTTTTTCTTTTAATATTGCTTTGCTGCTGTGCACTATGCGCTGCTTTCAAAAAATCGGCTAAAATGTTTATCAAGACACGAAGTAAGTGAAACTACAGTTTAGGGCCAGGAATTTGTTTGTAAGTCCAATTGCTCATTTATTTCAGAAGTCACGTTGCATTCAGGGTAGCACTGCATTTTTATAGAAACAGTTAGCTTCATTTTTAGACAATTTAGAGCAAATCATATTTGGTCTCTGTATAACTCAATACAGTAAAAATCTTTGGACAGTAGACGAGTTCAAGTTCGGAATTAGTTTGTTTGGTAATCATTTCTGAGAAGTTCTGGTAGACGGTTTGGTAGGCAGCTCAGATACAGAGAAGCAGGCCATCGGTTAAGTTACAAGGGAGAAGGTTGTTACCGAAAATCTGAAGAAGTTCCTGGCCGTTGTACTTCATATTTGTACACGAACCCGAATGTAAATGTATGTATAAAGAGTAATGTTGTTACCAAACATCTAGAAAAGTACTTGACTGATGTACTTTGTGAGGCAGATATTAAACATCCCGGGCAGTTCTGGGCACTGCAGCTAGTTTTCACATGTTGACGTCGAAAACCATCGGACACCCGAAAAAGAGTTAACCAGTGGTTGATATTTCATCTATTACCCTGATTCGTTCTTTGGAACTACTGGTCTCTTCCTCAATAATCTCTCAAAGCCAAGCATTTCCGAGAAACATGTCCTGATGAGCTGCGCGTCATTCCAACACAATAAAATAATAAAAGGCACAAACTGTGTTGACAGAAAGGATAAGTTCAATAAAGGAAATAAGTTTCATGCATGAGTCAGCGACAGTTGTAGATTTTTGTGATCAGTTAACATATTTCTTTTTTAATAACGAAATTTCGGCTGTTGTCATCATCAAATCAAAACAAAGACTTTGTAAAATAACGTTTAGTGTCAGTTTTAATTTAACCTATTCCTCAGCGAGATGTCAACTGCCAACTGCCGGGGCTTTCTTCGATGCGATGTATTTGGAATGAGTACATGAACACCTTGTAATAGAGTCTCCGAGGATCCGAACTGCAGGTATGGGCTTGAGGGCAGTACATTACAACAAGTGTCCCACATCGTTACAAGTCAAGTGAAGACAAGCTTCAGCTCTATTCTTCGTCGATGCCTGACGCGTTCAAAAATCCCAGATATGTTCCGAATGCATTCACAACACGCCTCTGGAGTTCATCGACACTCTCAATTGCGCTGGAATGCACTAAAGTTTTTAAAAGAAAAACAATCCACCTGGTTTAATTCTGGGGACGTCACGAACAACGAGCAATACACTTGAAATCGAAGATACGAGCTACTAATTCCCAAACAGCCACATGAAGGTGTGCCAGTACACCATTATGCATGTACCACACACACGTCCTTTCAGCATAAGGAAGATCATTCAGGTCGGGGATTGGCTTGTGTTTGACTGCACTGGTGCATATGTCGTATCACAAAATCATTTGTTTGTGGATCTATGTATACTAGGATTATTCCCTCTATATAGGATGTAATAAAAAGTTGTGACCAAAGGTTCAGAACACATTCCCCACACGTAAAAGACGAAATATTATGAGGACATGTGTTCGGTGACGCTTTATATCCATGTTATAAAAAGTTGTGACCAAAGGTTCAGAACACATTCCCCACACGTAAAAGACGAAATATTATAAGGACATGTGTTCGGTGACGCTTTATATCCATGTTAGGCCGCATTTATCTAGAGCTGTTCACCAGTAAACACATCATGGACAGCATGAAATTAACGTAATGTACCTGCACGCCTGATGGCACTGTTTCTATGTATATGTAGCGTATGTTCTTTCGGATATCAATTTGATTCAACAGCCACTATTAACCAAGACACAAAGCTACTAGTGGGCATAGATTTATGTCAACAGGGCGAGTTGAAAATCTATGCTAGACTTGGATCCAAACCCAGGTCTGCAGTTACTAGGCAGACTCGCTGACCATATGCTGTCTGGACGCAGTGATCACAACAACCACAAGGACTGCCTTACCACACTTCCCATCATATCCAAATTTTCAACTTATACCACCCATTACTAATGCATACCCATGCTGGTTAGCCTCCTTAATCACGGCATCTTGCATATTCCCATAAGACTTTTAGCTTGGTGTGCATATGCACTGAAGGGATCACCACATACATAATTACAACGACGAAAGCCTGAGGCACACCAAGCTCCAAGTCTTACGGGCAACGGTGAGATGCCGCTAGTAAAGAGGCTATCGAGTAGGGGCACGTGTACGGTTAAGTTGAGAATTTGGGTCTGATTGGAGTGTTGTGACCACTGTCTTCAGATGGTGTATGGTCAGCTTATTTGCCTAGCAATCAGGAAACTTGAATTCGAATCCCAGTCCAGCAGAAATTTTCAACTTCCCCCATGGATAGTACTCAATGCCCACTGTCAGCTAATGTCTTTAATTTCTTTGTGTCTTGAAACTTTCTTACATGAAATGAAAATGTTCTCTTATCAATGTCTTGTTAAATTGTAATTGTTTTGTTTACCTCCAGCGGCAGTTGGACAGGAAAGGACGGACCATTTCTTGGTATCCCGTTTCTACTGACCGAAACACACTACAGATTTGTCTGTACCGTCATTTGGAAGCTATTGTTATCGAATACAGAAAGATGCTGGAAGTCTTCTTGCCGGTACTTTGGAGGGTTACGAGAACTTTCGAATCTCCCCTGGGATACAACAGCGCTATCAGTTCTTGTTACACTCTGAAAATTTTGTATCTATTAACTACTGCAGTTCAACAGTCGATAAACTTTAGGTTGCGGAAAAAGTTGCCGTCGTATTAAAACCGAATTGTTAAGAGAAAATTTGCTGAAACAGCAACCGAGAACCAGGTGAGACTGGAAAGGTGGTGTCGTACTGGAAAGAAGTGACTTAAAACCGCAATCCACCCATCCAATTTCGGTTTCAAGTGGTATCTCAAATCACTTAGAGCAAGAGCTTATGTGATAATTTTCAAACTGCTACTTAAAGGCAAATATTGAAAAACGTTTGAAGCCACAGGTCCAGACTCACAGCCTCGAAACAGTGATTTCTCTATATGAAAACAACTATATATGGACCCGTGCAGTGATTCGATATGCTTTCGCAAGTGTGGTATGATCTCTTTGCCTGCGTAGCCAAGCAAACACCTCATTCGATTCTCGTCAGGGGCATGCACACTCTCCACCATTCCGGCATGCTGCTTAATGGCGTTGCGTCAGTCATGTGTTGCGGGGATGTTATGAGCATTGCCGAAGTGGAGTATGATTTTTAGGGTGTGTGTGATTCGATTCTCTATTTTACCAACCTACATGCCCGAGAAGCACACCGCTTGATTTGGTGGGGACGGGCCTGGAACTTTGTGTGTTATTTATGGCTACAGAATTCACGAGGAAAGTGGGATTAGACGCAAAGCTACTTCTTTTGGCTGATTATACAAGTATAATAATCACACTCAAAAAAACAAAAATTATTTGAGTAAATTGTGAATAATATTTTTCAGAAAATTATGAAGTGGTTCTTTGCAAAAGGACTCTCATTAAATTTTAATAAAACATTTTCAGAAAATTATGAAGTGGTTCTTTGCAAAAGGACCCTCATTAAATTTTAATAAAACACAGTCTATGCAGTTCTGTACAGTAAATGGCGTAACTCCATTAATATAGAGTATAAACAGATGTCTGTTGCTAAGACGGAATATTCTAATTTTTGGATGTGCACATTGATGACCTACTGAAACGATTGAGTTCTGCTACTGCTGTGATTAGGATTACTGCAAATTTTTGTTATAAATATATCAGTAAATTAGCATACTATGCCTGTTTTCTTTCACAGTTTTCTTATGGCGTCATATTTTGGGCTAATTCATCATTAAGGACAAAGATATTCATTGCACAAAAGCATGTAATCAGAATAATAGCTGGAGCCCATCCAAGATCATCTTGCACACATTTATTTAAGAAACAGGCGTCAGTTATGAAATCTGTTGTTAATAACCCACTCCAACTCAAATGGAATAGCAACGTGCACAGTTACAACACTAGGAGGAAGGCTGACTTTCACTATTCTAGGTTAAATCCCACTTCGGCACAGAAACGGTTTAATTATGCTGCAACAAAAGTCTTTGCTCATTTACCAAATTGTATCAAAAGTCTGACAGACAGCTAACCAGTATTTAAAATAAATTAAAAGAATTTATGAAGCCGCCCACTGTGGCCGAACGGTTCTAGGCGCTTAAGTCCGGAACCGCGCTGGTGCTACGGTCGCAGGTTGGAATCCTGCCTCGGGCATGGGTGTGTGTGATGTCCTTAGGTTAGTTAGGTTTAAGTAGTTCCAAGTCTAGGGGACTGTTGACCTCAGATGTTAAATCCCATAGTGCTTAGAGCCATTTGAACCATTTTGGAATTTATGAATGACAACTCCTTCTCCTCAATAGACTGATTTTTAGATATAAATTAATAATCACACAATTTTAAAAAGAAGTTGATTTGTGACATGTAAACAAACTTTTGCTAAAAAGACACGTTCCACATCACTGTGAAGTGTCGCATTCATGATCTATGGAACAGGAATTAATATAACGTAATCTAATCTTAGTGAACTTTAGTCATTGGCGTTTGTTGGACTTATTTGGTGAGCATCTTAGTGTAGATTGTACAAACAGTTATTCGCAGCTACCCACTGTGCCGTTGGGTTCTTTACACTATGTGTGATGTTTTGTGTTTCAGTTAACCCGGATTTTAGTTAAAGAGTTTACCGGTTCTATATTGGCTAACTTACAATGCTAAAATTGTTTATGCCACCGAGGAGTAGATTGTCCAGGTCCTGTCTATCGGAGTAGAATCCTGATGGTAATTATTTGTAATGTATTTGGTAATCAGGATTTTTGTAAATTCAGTTTTTCTACACGTTTCTTCTGTATAAGCCGTGTAGCCATTGTTGTTTAAATCATATTTATACATTCTGCTATAGAACTAGTGTGAGTCATCACAAATTAAACCCAAGTTACATATGTTAGTTCTCTCTCTTTAATGCGTTTTGCAGTCTACCTAATTCTATTTTTTTTTTTTTGGCTATTTGTTCCCAATCTCGGGATTTTTACGAAGGCAACCGATGTCTATGAGAGTTGAGTCTTCCTCTGATTTACCTAAAGGTTATAGTTTACATTGCTTATTCTGTTGCTTATTGCCTATTGTGATTAGGTGTGTTTAGAGGTGTTAACTGATTTCTTACCCAAATGTTTATTCAATGGTGATGTATAGCTCTGAAACATTTGTTAACTCATATGTTCTTGTGTCTGCTCTTGTAGTATATGAGTTCATACTATGCTTTATTGAATTTATTTTTAGACAGATCCCCTTGAGTAAGGTGAACCTCTACACAAGATCACAATTTGAAATCTAAAATTAATATTAATAAAATTTGAATTGGTAAAGGTTTATTACTGATTGTTTTGGAATTGTTACATATAATTGCATTTATGTAAGCTTAAAAACAATTCATAGTAACAATGCGCACAAGTAAAATAATATTAATTTACCTTTTCTGCGTGACGAGGTAAACTTTCTGCGGCCTGGCACCTTACCACTCCCAGCTCCTCGCTCGCTGATGTTTACGGCACAGCACCTGCCATTCTCGTCCAGGACAAGGGACAAGAGAAAAAGCCACGAAAACGCGGTGAAAAAAGTGCTGCTCTATAGAAGGTGAAAGCTCTTGTTTTTTATACGGTTCCATCCATTCCGAAAGGTACAGAAACGCTGTTGTTATAGTTTTCGAATGCTTACACGTATGATTTCTGTAATAGTGTATTCGTTGCTATCGACAACTGACAGTGTTCATTTCAGGGGAGTCTCCAGCACACAGATTTGGAGTTCTCGGGAGTTGATCGACATAACAAATGCAGAAACAGTTTTCTGGCGGGGAAATAGAGAACCAGACACATGAGCTGCAACGAAAACTACATGCGGTACGTGCATTTGTAGACTCGCAGAATAAACGACAGAAAAACGGAGTTGAAAATTCTGGCAATTCATACATAATTTCAGTTCATTTATTTTAAGTTCGAGAGGAAGAGGGAAGAGGAAGGTTTCTAGGAAGCAATAAAATGAATGAAGTAACTATTCCTTTTAAAAAAGATAGTATCGTAAGTGTAAGCTACACAATGATAGTCATAAGCAGGAAACGAAGAATGTTACGTTTTTGACGGCTTGAATAGGGGGTGTACTTATTCCTTATCTTAGTTATTTGCAGGTCTCCAGCTCGATGGAAGCCTATCTTAAATTTTACGGTTTAAAGAGAAACATGTACTGACAACATATTGATATTATTACAGCACTAACGACGTAAAGGAAAGAAGAAAGGCGAAGGAGAAAAAATAATAGCGGTTGGAAGCATGTTTTTGACATGTAGAAACGAGAGACTGAAAACTGAAGTGAACACATATACAACGGGAAGACTGACGCTCAGTTGTATCAGTAAAAAAAAAAAAAAAGTAAAGATTGATCTCCAATTTTAGGGGTTGATTAATTCACAAATGAGACAAGAGAGAGCTCGCAACACAGAAAGCCTTATTGTCTTATTGTGTGTCCCTGATGTATACGGGTGTTGGCCGGAAGTAATTTAAAGTGTAACGATCGACCACCTTCAAATGATTGTTGAGAAAATGCTATATATCATGATGAAGCAGTTATTGCGTGTTACTAGAACACCGCTAGGAATATAGGTTAGCAGCAAAGAGGTTACATAGTTTTTTAATTGCTTTATAAAAACTTAGATACGACTAAAACAAGTATTACACATGGTAGGAAAAAGATATCAGGCCCTTTGAACAGAATGAAATAGATGTCACAAGTGGACGTCTAGTATCAGTGTTAGTAAACTATTAAGTATTCAAGCAAATCATTGTTATGCAATCAGTTCTTCCTGAAGCCGTTTGAGCTACGATAAGTGTTTGTACTCAGTGTCAACCAATGTTCCTGTACGGAGCAACAGCGACCGAAAGAAGTGGTACACAAGAGCTGCTGTCTACCATTCAGTTTTGAAGGTTTTACTGCAGATAAAGCTTTTCTCGTTCGGGATGAAGATGTGCACGTTCTGTGTTTTACGTAATTTTCTTGTTGTGCAGCACCCGGAATGTGATAATGGAACGCAGTAACTTCGATATTGGCACATCTCATGAGATAACGGTAATAGCTTATGATAGTAGGTAA
Organism: Schistocerca cancellata; assembly: GCF_023864275.1. NCBI lineage: Eukaryota > Metazoa > Arthropoda > Insecta > Orthoptera > Acrididae > Schistocerca > Schistocerca cancellata. The sequence goes on along the minus strand of NC_064626.1, from coordinate 314,736,107 downwards.
CTCACGTCGTCGCCCGCATCTCGTGGTCGTGCGGTAGCGTTCTCGCTTCCCACGCCCGGGTTCCCGGGTTCGATTCCCGGCGGGGTCAGGGATTTTCTCTGCCTCGTGATGGCTGGGTGTTGTGTGCTGTCCTTAGGTTAGTTAGGTTTAAGTAGTTCTAAGTTCTAGGGGACTTATGACCACAGCAGTTGAGTCCCATAGCGCTCAGAGCCATTTGAACTCACGTCGTCCATTGCTTATTACCCGTTGTTGCCGTCGGCCTTACAATGGGCGCATGAATAGTCAATGACGAGAAGGTCGCAAACAGGTCGCCCTGTCCGACGAGTCTTACTGGCTACGGGTACAATGATGGCCCTGTTCACTTTAGGCATTATGTTTGACATAGGAGCCTCATTGAAGATTATTAACACTCGTGATGATTTAGTGTGCTCTGAATAGCAGAGGTATTATTCACCGCTAGAAAGACGTGCACTTAAGAAGGAGGCCGCGCAATGCATTCCGCTTTGAAAGAGACGGAGAATACTCGATCAGATCACAAATTTCCTCCCCGTTCCTGACCATGTGATGCAGCTGACCTCTTTCCTGGTAACTCCTAAATCTGGGGTTTGTTCCCTGTCGGGACACTTGCTGCTTCCGGTGCCCCTCGAGAATTTCCTACCTGCCGAACGCTACCACTCTCATTTGTTCATACAATGATTGTTCTGTTTTCTGTGTGCTACCCAAAACGAATTCTACAATAGCAAAATAACCGTGAACATTCATGGATAGATATGAAAATCAAAGCTAAAGTTCCATGCACACCATGAATAACAAGCTACAGGCCAATGCAGATATGGCGCTGTTGATGTGTGTCGTGGTACAGTGTCTCTCGCCCTGTACATCTCACCACCACCTGCCTTCTTAGACATACACCACCATCTCCTGGTGCATCTCATAAGAGTTGAGACCTTTCTAAAGCTGCACATAGAAAATATGAATACAACACTGTAAGTAGGCTGTTTATGTTTTCTTATTGGCAACGTTACGTAGCGCTCTGTGTGCTAGTTTGCATTGTTGTCTGCCATTGTAGTGTTGGGCAGCGGCAGCTGGATGTTAACAGCGAATAGCGTTGCGCAGTTGGAGGTGAGCCGCCAGCAGTGGTGGATGTGGGGAGAGAAATGGCGGAGTTTTGAAATTTCTAATACTGGATGTCATGAACTGCTATGTATATTATGATTTTTCAACACTATTAAGGTAAATAAATTGTTTGTTCTCTATTATCATCTTTCAATTACTAACTATGCCTATCAGTAGTTAGTGCCTTCTGTAGTTTGAATCTTTTATTTAGCTGGCAATAGTGGCGCTCGCTGTATTGCAGTAGTTCGAGTAACGAAGATTTTTGTGAGGTAAGTGATTTGTGAAACGTATAGTTTAATGTTTGTCTGGGCCATTCTTTTGTAGGGATTTTTGATAGTTAGATTGCGTTGCGCTAAAATTATTGTGTGTCAGTTTAAGCACAGTCATGTATAAAATTGTTCTAAGGGGATGTTTCAACACCTAATGAAATCTCTACCAGAATATCGCAACTACCTCTGTTGCGCAACTGGCAATTTGTTCTCACTTTCTTGATTTTTAATGAAAGACGGCCATCACGCTGCTCATGGACCCATTCCAGCGTAGCTGTATCTGAATTCGAACCACACTCCATACTAATTCAAGTTCAGTATCTTACCGCTACGCCATCTGTGACGTTTGATCCGAATAATCTGCTGGATTCATCCGTCATCGACACATTAGGTTACGTAGTGATGAACTGCAAAATGGCAACAGTTGTCTGCGACAGATATTGATGAAGGATACTGGATAATACCTAATAAATATACTAAGTGCCTTTTCGATTTGACTCCTTGACGGCGAGTAAGGTCAACTGCATTCAGGTTTTGGCAGAAGTTCAGTTGCATAATCTGAAACACTAGCCACTATAGTGTGTCACCGTCAGCTGTATATGGTGTAAATTTTATACTCTTCTACAGATGCCTTTATAGTGACACATCTTTTGTTCAACTATTTACTTCCTCTGTAGATGAAATGTAGAAAATTTCCCTATTATGTGAAATATGCTGACGTATTACCACATCTGGATAACAGATAAATTCTTCATGAACAGCTGTGACTGAATTTGGGCTATAATAATGATAATGTGGTGTTAAATACGACTTCAAATTCCAGTAAAAGAAACATCAGTTAAAAAATTCCTCTGTCGACTAGAACGAGTTAGCAAGAACTAATATCGTATTTCATTTTAATGATTCTTATCATCCCTTACAAAGTTAAAAGTGTCCAAATATTGCTATGGCTCAATTTCCGAGATTTTACCGACATGATTGACGAATCTTCGGGCCATGGATACCGAAGAAAATTCCACCTATTTTAATAACTTCACACATGTTTTCTAAGTCTTGCATGTGGATAGTTTTGTACTTACATCACTCTGGAATTATATTTATGAAAGTTGTTCTCGAACATAAGCAACAACGTATTGTTTAAAATATCTGGAAAGACTGGTACTCAAGTCTGGACCGGTGCTCTTTGCGGGCATCCGCTTATCTTTTAGGCGGACAGTTTAAATCTGTCAGGAAATGCCACAACAACGCAAAATCCTGAAAGAAACAATCTGGAGATAACAGTCTGTGGCCAAACCGTTTCTTTGCGATATTACTTCGTTCTTTGTCCAGCAATGTATACAGGAGACACTGTGCGATGTTTGAAACGTAAGAGAGAGATTCTGATAAGACTGAAACTGTGAAGGCGCGTAGTGAGCTATTATTGAATGGTACTGTCTGTTTGAGAACAGCCCGCGAATGGAAATGGGGCTGGGTGTGAGATCCGATTCGGCATTCAGCATCAATCAGCTAAGAAACTTCATAGTACCACACAAACCGCTACACAGTGAAACATCGATCATGGAATAACGTATCACTCAGAAGGGTGAAAGAGTTGGACAAGGACGTTCCAGTTACGCACAGTTATTATAGAGCTTCGTATTAGATATTAGAATATGCACATTGTCGAACGATGTACGCCACACAAACTACAGCTTCGGTAAGACTGGTTAGGCTTCTCATGCACGTCTTATGAAAGTTCGTACACTAAATTAGTTGTATGATGAGGTTGGTCGAAAGATCAATAATAAATCCCATTACAGAGAAAGCAACAGAAGAGTTAGTAACTGATATTTCCAAAAAAATATTAAGCGACTCGCTGAAAATTGAATCTCCCTAAATTTTGAAAAACCGTACTACGTTCAATTCTGTACAACAAATACGGTGATAACAACAACTGATGTAACACCTTAGCAGAAGCAGTAAGTAAGGTGGAATGCTTCAAATTGTGGGTGTACCTGTTGATGAAAATCTGAACTGGAAGATGCATATCACTGAGCTTCTCAAACAATTAAGTTCAGTTACTTTTGTTCTTCGTATAATTGCTCATCTTGGAAACAATCGTATCAAGTTCGTGACATATTTTTCATATTTACACTCAACGCTGTCATATTGAATATTTTTTTGGGGTAACTCATCACTTAGAGAAAAAGTACTGATCGCACACAAAAGCGGGCAGAGAATAATATGTACGAGGTTTGTCAGGAAAATACGTATAAAAGTTGAATAATAACATTATTTTACAATTATTCAGGTATTACAACATGGTCTCCTTCAAAGTACTCGCCCTGAGACGCGATACACTTCTGCCAACGCCGTTTCCACTGTTGATAACATTGCTGAAAGTCTTCAGTTGTGATGTTGTTCAGTTGCCGTGTGGTTTCCGCCTTGATGGCTTCCACATCTCCCAAGTGCCGCCCCCGTAGCACCATTTTGCATTTCGGGAACATGAAGAAGTCACACGGGGCTAAATCGGGTGAATAAGGCGGGTGGTCTGTCATGGTGATTGAGCTTCGGGCCAAAAACTCGTGCACAACGAGCGAGGTGTGAGCGGGCGCATTGTCGTGATGAAGGATCCACCTGCCAACTCCGGTCGAACTCGGGCCACACGAGCTCTGAGACGTGTCAGAACTTCAACGTAAAAATTTCCGTTCACTCTTTGGCCGGGAGGGACAAATTCCTTGTGAACAATGCCCCTAGAATCAAAGAAAACAATCAACATTGTCTTCACATTGGACCTTATTTTCTTGACTTTTTTGTTCTCGGTTCTCCTGCTGGTTTCCATTTCTTGTTTTGAGATTTGAGCTCCACATCGAATTCGTAAAACCAGGACTCGTCTCCAGTGATGACTCGGTCGAGATGGTCCCCTCGTTCCTCTGCTTCCAACCAATCCTCACAGCACTCAACCCTCTTTGCTTTCTGTTCTGGCGTCAAGAGCTTCGGTACGATTTTCGCACACGATTTTTGTGTCAGGATTTCGTGAACGATTGTTTTGGGGATTGACAGCTCGTCAGCAATCATTCTGACTGTCAATCTACGGTCTTTAAGAACACAAGCCCGAATTCGTTCAACATTTGCATCGGAACTCTATGCCGACGGGTGTCCTGGGCGAGGGTCATCGTTCACTTCTTCTCGGCCATCCCGGAACCTTTTTAACCATTTGTTCACGGTTGCTTCCTTCAGAGAATTGTCTCCGTAAACCTATTTCAAACACTCAAAAATCTCACGGCCATTCTTGCCTAGCTTTACAAGAAACTTGATGTTGACGCGCTGTTCCTCAATCAGAGCTTCATGCCAACGGCAGGTGAAAAAGGGTAACTGTCAACAAGCTGCCGCACACTTCCACCTTCACGCAGAGTGCTCTGACTCGAACTGAGCGTTGATGGGATTGTTTACAGCAGTAGTCCCACCTGGCGGTGACTGCAACTTGTAACATAAAGAAATTATTCAACTTTTATACGTATTTTCCGGACAAGCCTCGTAGTGTTCACCTCCGAATGTCATGCAGCAACCTCCTCAAGGAGCAAGATATTTTAAGTGCGCCGCCACAACATTTTTTTTTTCGCTGATAAAATTTTATCATGAATAATTCACCACAATTTGAGAGGAACAATGATGTACATATCTGAAACGTTAGAGAGTAAAATGACCTTTATTACCAATTGTTAAAGCTATCAGTGGCTCAGGGAGAAGTTGAATATGCAATAACAAAAAATTTTGATCATTTCCCCAGTAACATAAAATGTCTGACAGGGAGCGAATTAAGTTTTAATTCTAATTTAGAATCATTTCTCCTGGACAACTCGGTCTATTCCACAGACGAAATTCTGCTTAAAAACTGGTAGCCAGTAAAAAAAGACCTTGTTTGTAAGTGTAGTTGCATGAGTAGGAATAAAATGACAATGTTTTCATTAATTTTAACACTAGTCGTCTATACACATCCTGCTGACTAATTCCTTCCACATAATTTCGGTAAAAGAATCTTTCAAATGATCTGTAGAACATGTAACCTACTAAGTGGCTAACTATCACGGCCAGAGTTAGTAGCAACGTACTTTGACAAACTGCACAGCTGAGGAGCATCTGTAAAAATAGCACTACAACTGCAGGCGCTAAGCTCACTGTTGTGATGTCAGTTGAAATTTTGTTTACGAGAAGCAGTGCCTGATGTATGAGATCAGCAGCCTCCAGTCGGCCTGCCCTCCCTTTGTTAGTCATTCAGTGTACTCATGCCGTTCATCAGATTAGCAGTCGTACCTCGTATCTCAGCAGATGTCACTATGTCTGCCAGTCCCAACTCTCCTTATGTTTAACATCATTCATCAACAAGCACGTTTTGAGCCGCGCCTGCGCTGTTCTGTTGCTTAAGTAGTAGGTGGGCGTCAGTAGGCATACCAGTTTCGGAATTAACTTACGGACCGTTACCTTTTATTCTGGCGGTCGTTCCTCATGGCCTATACTGTGTTAGGATCAAGGTGTCGGAGAGACGGAATAATAATGTGATACTCGACGTCACCCTCCTCAGACGGTGATATGTTTAAATGTTTCCGGACAAAAAAAAAAATCTTAATCAAGGTGAACATGTTAGCAGAACCTTTCTGTTTTCTGCTTAGTGAACGATATATGTTTCTACAGCTCAGGCTTCAAAATACACTCCTGGAAATTGAAATAAGAACACCGTGAATTCATTGTCCCAGGAAGGGGAAACTTTATTGACACATTCCTGGGGTCAGATACATCACATGATCACACTGACAGAACCACAGGCACATAGACACAGGCAACAGAGCATGCACAATGTCGACACTAGTACAGTGTATATACACCTTTAGCAGCAATGCAGGCTGCTATTCTCCCATGGAGACGATCGTAGAGATGCTGGATGTAGTCCTGTGGAACAGCTTACCATGCCATTTCCACCAGGCGCCTCAGTTGGACCAGCGTTCGTGCTGGACGTGCAGACCGCGTGAGACGACGCTTCATCCAGTCCCAAACATGCTCAATGGGGGACAGATCCGGAGATCTTGCTGGCCAGGGTAGTTGACTTACACCTTCTAGAGCACGTTGGGTGGCACGGGATACATGCGGACGTGCATTGTCCTGTTGGAACAGCAAGTTCACTTGCCGGTCTAGGAATGGTAGGACGATGGGTTCGATGACGGTTTGGATGTACCGTGCACTATTCAGTGTCCTCTCGACGATCACCAGTGGTGTACGGCCAGTGTAGGAGATCGCTCCCCACACCATGATGCCGGGTGTTGGCCCTGTGTGCCTCGGTCGTATGCAGTTCTGATTGTGGCGCTCACCTGCACGGCGCCAAACACGCATACGACCATCGTTGGCACCAAGGCAGAAGCGACTCTCATCGCTGAAGACGACACGTCTCCATTCGTCCCTCCATTCACGCCTGTCGCGACACCACTGGAGGCGGGCTGCACGATGTTGGGGCGTGAGCGGAAGACGGCCTAACGGTGTGCGGGACCGTAGCCCAGCTTCATGGAGACGGTTGCGAATGGTCCTCGCCGATACCCCAGGAGCAACAGTGTCCCTAATTTGCTGGGAAGTGGCGGTGCGGTCCCCTACGGCACTGCGTAGGATCCTACGGTCTTGGCGTGCATCCGTGCGTCGCTGCGGTCCGGTCCCAGGTCGACGGGCACGTGCACCTTCCGCCGACCACTGGCGACAACATCGATGTACTGTGGAGACCTCACGCCCCACGTGTTGAGCAATTCGGCGGTACGTCCACCCGGCCTCCCGCATGCCCACTATACGCCCTCGCTCAAAGTCCGTCAACTGCACATACGGTCCACGTCCACGCTGTCGCGGCATGCTACCAGTGTTAAAGACTGCGATGGAGCTCCGTATGCCACGGCAAACTGGCTGACACTGACGGCGGCGGTGCACAAATGCTGCGCCGCTAGCGCCATTCGACGGCCAACACCGCGGTTCCTGGTGTGTCCGCTTTGCCATGCGTGTGATCATTGCTTGTACAGCCCTCTCGCAGTGTCCGGAGCAAGTATGGTGGGTCTGACACACCGGTGTCAATGTGTTCTTTTTTCCATTTCCAGGAGTGTATAACCCTAAAATAGCGTCCACTTTGTGGTATTAGGGACTAGTTTCTTTGAGATAGGAAGAGGTGCCATATGGGTACTAGCGTGAGTTAACGGAATAGTGGACATCCTAAATCATGGTGATTGGCTCCTTCCTGCTACGAGCTTGTCGCCAATGTGCCACATCACTCTAAAAAGTGCTTTCCCCGTAATATTTCGACGAAGCTAGTTCTCTATCCCCAAGGATTTTCTCTTTTTTGGAGGCTTGGCCTTCTTAAGGCAGCTTCGAAGTCTACTACCGTCTTCTGCCCTATGTGTTGGGAACAAAAGTAGAAAAGAAGCCCATATTTTTTTCCGAGAATGCGTCTAGTAGCGGTACCTGTGACAATACGACAGGCCTGACAAAAGTTTTAGGCACGGAGTATCCTGCTGACTTTATTCAATAATTGGACAAGACATTCTTCAAAATAAATTGTAACGACTATGACCCCTATTATATCGGCCAAACAGGTCGTTCATTTGACTTCGTACACTTAAAATAAAACAGCTTTTGGTTTGCGTATTAATACTAAAAAGCACACATTACAAGACATTACATGCAGAATGAAAGCATCACGCATTGCGCCAAACAGAAGCAGGTTAGATCTGTTAGAGGAACTGGAAATGTATAGCAGTAGAAAAAGCGCAATCAGAACTGTTATTTTAGTGTCTCTCACGAGGTGCTCTAATTGGCGGCAGTCATTGCAGGAGATGCAAGGCAACAGCGGCAACCTGAAGATCGTGGGCTATATTGCTATCAACATAAATATAGTGGCACCTGCAAACTTAACAACGGCTCTCTGTTGTCACGACCCGCCGGATGGCGCGTCGTTCTCATTAGTTGCATTTGATTTTAAACATACATTACTAATTGTTTCATGTTATGTACTAAATAATTAATTTATTAATTTATATGATTTTATTAATCAATGACGATGAACTACGTTGCACAATAAATTACAGCATCTGTTTGCTTCGTCTATTTTAGTCACACCCATTTATAATCTTGTTAAATCGTAAACTTCGTAATATGGTTTCATATTCTTCATCCTTTGTATTATGCAGTAACATAATTTTAATTTAATTACTTTCTGTTATATAACGAAGGAAAAGAAAAAGATTTTCTCACATTTGTCGCTTAATGCCAAATACCGGCAATTTCTATAACTGTTAACTTGCCATTTGCATGTAAGCACAACGGTCAGTACTGCTGTAACTATGAGTACATGGGGCTCACGTGTCACCCAGTGTGCATATGTCTTTACTTTTCGGATAAGTTACCCAGTGATGTAATGGTTTACTATGGACTTCAAGCACAGCTTACGCGGTATATTTCACTAAGAATATTTCACTGTTTTGAACAATCATATATCTTTTATGCACTGTTAACTTGACATGCTTCTTCCTTTTCATAGGTACATCTCTGCTTGCAGTTACTGACTGTAGCGGCCACGCTACTGGCCATTAAAATTGCTACGCCACGCGTGCTACAGACGCGAAATTTAACCGACAGGAAGATGATGTTGTGATATGCAAAAGATTAGCTTTTCAGAGCATTCACACAAGGATGGCGCCGGTGGCAACACCTACAACGTTCTGACATGAGGAAAGTTTCAACCGATTTCTCGTACACAAACAGCAGTTGACCGCCGTTGCCTGGTGAAACGTTGTTGTGATGCCTCGTGTAACGAGGAGAAATGCGAACCATCACGTTTCCGACTTTGATAAAGGTAGGATTGTAGCCTATCGCGATTGCGGTTTATCGTATAGCGACATTGTTGTTCGCGTTGGTCGAGATCCAATGACTGTTAGCATAATATGGAATCGATGGGTTCGGGAGGATAATACGGAACGCCGTTCTGGATCCCGACGGCCTCGTATCACTAGCAGTCAAGATGACAGGCATCTTATCCGCATGGCTGTAACGGATCGTGCAGCCATGTCTCGATCCCTGAGTCAACAGATGGGGACGTTTGAAAGACAACAACCATCTGCACGAACAGTTCGACGACGTTTGCAGCAGCACGGACTATCAGCTCGGAGACCATGTCTGCTGTTACCTGTGACGCTGCATCACGGACAGGAGCGCTTGCGATGGTGTACTCAACGACGAACCTGGGTGCACGAAAGGCAAAACGTCATATTTTCGGATGACTCCAGGTTCTGTTTACAGCATCATGATGGTCGCATACGTGTTAGGCAACATCGCGGTGAATGCACATTGGAAGCGTGTATTCGTCATCGCCATACTGGCGTATCACCCGGCGTGGTGGTATGGGTTGCCATTGGTTACACGTCTCGGTCACCTCTTGTTCGCATTGACGGCACTTTGAACAGTGGACGTTACATTTCAGATGTGTTACGACCCGTGGCTCTATTCATTCGATCCCTGCGAAACCCTACATTTCAGCAGGATAATGCACGACCGGCTCGTCACAATACGCCAGTCACTACTCTTGATGAACTGTAGTATCGTGTTGAAGCTGCATGGGCAGCTGTACCTGTACACGCCATCCAAGCTCTATTTGCCTGCCTTGATGGCAGTTATTACGGCCAGAGGTGGTTGTTGTGGGTACTGATTTCTCAGGATCTATGCACCCAAACTGCGTGAAAATGTAATCACATGTCAGTTGTAGTATAATATATTTGTCCAATTAATACGCGTTTGTCATCTGAATTCCTTCCTGGTGTAGAAATTTTAATGGACAGTAGTGTAATTATGTGGTCGTTTCACAGTATAAAATTTTTCACGACGCTGTACAGGTTTCTTGTTTCAACTGCTGCCACACATAGCGTGGTACGTTCAACGAACTAGTCTTTCTTCTAAATAATCATTTCTTATTCTTGCTTGTTTGACAGGACAACATAATATACATTTTTTCTTACGTTCGTTTTAGGCTGTACATATCACATTTTACCTGAAGATTTAAAATAAGACTGGTTCATATGTTGCAGCGGTGTTGTACAGTGCGAGTGCATTTACACTGAAGTCCCAAAGAAACTGGTACAAGCATGCGTACTCAAATACAGAGACCTTGCAAACAGGCAGAATACAGTGCTGCGACCGGCAACGCCTATATAAGACAACAAGTATCTGGCGCAATTGTTAGATCGGTTACTGCTGCTACAATGGCAGATTATCAAGATTTAAGTGAGTTTGAACGTGGTGTTATAGTCGGTGCACCAGCGATGGGACACAGCGTCTCCGAGGTAGCGATGAAGTGGGAATTTTCCCGGACGAGCATTTCAAGCGCGTACTGTGAATGTCAGGAATCCGGTAAAACATCAAATCTATGACTGAAGGGAATCGTTCAACGTGAAAGTAGCGCAACTCTTCCGCAAATTGCTGCAGATTTCATGCTGGGCCATCAGTAAGTGTCAGCGTGCGAACCATCCAACGAAACATCATCGACATGGGCTTTCGACGCCGAAGGTCCACTCGTGTACCCTTGATGACTGCACGACACAAGGCTTTACGCCTCGCCTGGGCCCATCAACACCGACACTCGACTGTGTTGACTGGAAAAATGTTGCCTGGTCGGATGAGTCTCGTTTGAAATTGTATCGAGCGGATGGACGTGTACGGGTATGGAGACAATCTGATGAATCCATGGACCCTGCATGCAAGCAGGGGACTGTTCAAGCTGGTGGGGATTCTGTAATGGTGTGAAGCGTATGCAGATGGAGTGACGTGGGGCCCCTGATACGTCTAGACACGACTCTGATAGGTGACACGTACGTAAGAATCCTGTCTGAACACCTGCAGCTATTCATATCCATTGTGCATTCCGACGGATTTGAATAATTTCAGCAGGACAATGCGACACCCCACAAGTCCAGAATTGCTTCAGAGTGACCCCAGGAATACTCTTCTGAGTTTGAACACTTCCGCTAGCCACCAGACTCCCCAGACGGGAACATTATTTAGCATATCTGGGATGACTCGCGTCGCACTGTTCAGAAGAGACCTCCATCGCCTCGTATTCTTACGGATTTGTGGACAGCCGTGCAAGATTCATGGTGTGTATCAGCTTCGTTTAGCACTGCTTCAGACACCAGTCGAGTCCATGCCACTTCGTGTTGCGACACTTCTACGTGCTCGCGGGGGTCCTACACGATATTAGACAGGTGTACCAGTTTCTTTGGCTATTCAGTGTGTAATACTACGTGTGGTATGTTAATTACCTGTAGATATTTTAAAGTAAGCCAATAGTAAGTTTTACATAACTTTGTTACTTAAGGCGATTTTTCTTTTGGTTTGTCTGTTCTCAGATCTTAAGATTGTAGTCTAGCTACCCAAATTGGTCATCACTTTGTAAGAAAAAAATGTTAATGCTATACATGATTGATACACTATATAGGAAGTTTTAGAAAGTTTTAAAAAGTTTTATAGTAAGTTTTTAAAATTTTTATAATTTTGGGATGGGATTTCCAGTTCCGCAGTTCTCGTGACGATCAAGGGAAACGTTCCCATAAATATTGGTCGGACTGTGGGATTGAAGCTATTTTAATTTATATTTAGGACAATGTTGACCAATTTAACAGACAAATATTAAGACACTGTGCATCAATATTTGTTTATGTATGTTTGTTTAGTTCAATTTACGCCCTTCCTTACAATATTTGTGACATACGTTGCGGCTGTGGAAAAGATTTACGAGATCGCCTTGTTTGCTTAATGTGCTTCTTCTGATTTTCCAGATAGTCCAGTGTTTCAGTAATTAGATTCCTGCTTCTTGGAGCGTCTCTAAAATCTCAGACGGTGTTATCCATGACAGCGGTAATAAAACAGAAAATGTCACAGCAACACTGTCTTTTTTTTTCCTTTCCGTCTTCCTTTCGGATGAAGATGAGATCCCGTCTCGATTAAAACGTAATATAAAGTTTAATTTTGTAGATTTCATTTCTAGAATGAACGTTTTATTCTGCAGGCGAGTGTGCGCTGCTATGAAACTTTCTGACGGATTAAAACACCGTGCTGGGGTGATATTTCGTTAAGAAAATAGTACAATGCCTGAAAAATATCTGCCTATTTATAAAATTTTTCTTCAGTCGAACACGTGCCATGATGATCCAGTACTAGAACACGTCATAGCACACTTAGAAGGGACACCCCGCCTCTCTTCCAAAAAGAAAAAAAATTAACAAAACGGATTAATTCAAAAGCGAACTCTGATATGGCACATTTAAAGTGCGACTGACATCTTCATCATCATCATCATCATCATCACCACCACCACCACCACCACCACCACCACCACCACCATCAGCATCACCGCCGCCACCAACACCAAAGAAAAAAATGACCATAAACATATGATTGTATAGAGGGATTCCTTTTGGCTCAAATATCGGAAGTAAAGTCACTGGTTTAAAGAGTATAATATTGAAGATTACGTCATTAACTGTGTAAGACGAGGAAAAATTTTGGAGAAAATAGTTGCACGCCAAAAAAATTAGTAGTGACTATAAATAGAAGTGTAATAGAAACAAAAGAGATTAAATTGTATCAATTTTCGTTAGTAATATGTTCAGAAACGGTGTACGTGACGGTCGAGAGAGTAAGCAATCAGTGATATGTTGTTTATACAGACTAAACACATGCATAAACTAAATACTAGCGGCCTATGCGAAGATGTCACAGAAGAAAGGTATATAGACACATGTTTAGGCAAGTGTATCCTTAAGAAATATTTCCAGACTTACTGCAGGCTGGTTCCCCACCGCAAATAGTTGTGAGAGGTGGACACCACGTTACAACCAAAGCTGACGAGGAACGCCATAGAATGAGTTTAGCGATGAGTCGAGTTCTCACGGTCGCCGTCGGACATCAAGTGTAAATCAGAATAGCACCATCGCTAATAGGAAAGTACTTTACAAAATAAGGTGCAAGGTGTCAGGCAAATCCAACAGCTTCCATGAAAACCCTGACATGATAAGCAAATCCAGTAGTATGTCACATAGCTCCGAATAAATCGTGACATTAAATTAACCAAAGTAATACGAGTAACGAGTGAGCAAATGGAATACCACAGACTAACACAAGAATGCCTAAAAGCATGTCATACCTTCCCACCGTGAGACGGACGCAGTTCCGAGGGGAGAAACGAGAACAGAAGCCGAGAGCAGAACCGGGTTCAGCTAGAAGGCCCTACGATAAGGGACGGACATCCACGTTTCCAGCTAACCACCAGGACCACCCCCCCCAGCCGATGTTAAAAGCTAGAGACCTCCAGAAGAACAGTACAGATCTTACGATAACACTAAAAGGGCCACACCACCCGCAGGTTTTAGCGTGAGACTTTTTCGCGTCTCTGTGACGTTACAAACTTAAAAAACATTGCCCCACCACGAAAAGTAACCGCTAGGACCACTCCCCAGCGCATGTTAAAAGCTAGAGCCCTCCAGAAGAACAGTATAGATTTTACGATAACACAAAAAGGGCCACACCAGCCGCAAGTTATAGTGTGAGATTTTTTCGCGTCTCTGTTACGTTGCAAACATTAAAAACATTGCCCCACCACGAAAAGTATAACGTTTCTCATTGGATAGACAGAATTTTTGTAGGCGGAGCTTAAGGTTAACATTGAGACCCTGATTGGTCAGATGAAAACACAGCCAGATAGCTTTTTTTTAAACCAAATTCGGTAAATTCTAGTAAGGAGAGTTTAGGAGAGAGTTGCTTCCAAGACGGCGAGGTGCGTGGAGCTGTGTCGTCTGCCGCCCCCTGACGAACACCGACAAGGTAATGAACGCACGCGATGCCGCATTTTTGAGCACATAAGGCTTCACTCAGAACTGCAGAAGTCTCATCTGTTACATCCCCTTTTTATGTAATACTAGTGTCGATCGTCAATTGAAGCTCATGGTATTCACATTTGCTACGTAAGTTAAAATCTGAAACGCGATGACTTTTCTGTTATATAATTATTGAGAAGCCCCATCAGCCACTGTAATTCACGACAAGTTGGATAAGTAATTAAGGATAATTGAGGATCACTGTAGACCATTTAGATAGTTTTCTCTTTTTTGAAACTTAATTTAAACCTAGATTATAGATGTAATATGGCATCGGTCATCTTTAGATCCATTGTAGAACTTTTTATTGAGTGCAGTTGGTTTTTATCATCCTGTATTAAAACATTTCCTTTTATCAAAAAAATGGTTCAAATGGCTCTGAGCACTATGGGACTCAACTTCTGAGGTCATTAGTTCCCTAGAACTTAGAACCAGTTAAACCTAACTAACCTAAGGACATCACACACATCCATGCCCGAGGCAGGATTCGAACCTGCGACCGTAGCGGTCTCGCGGTTCCAGACTGCAGCGCCTAGAACCGCACGGCCACTTAGGCCGGCCTTTTATCAATAGTGCAATTTATAAACAATGTTTTGTGAGTAGAATAAAATTTCCAATGGTAAACTTAACTGCTTTTTCGACGTTATTTTACCAGCTAACTAAAAATAGGAAAGCCTTGAACCCCTGCACTAAATTTAGTTAGTATTAAGATTCTTTTACAGAGAGCGCAGTGGAGCTGACGCTGAAACCATTAAGTATTTGGTTATATCATCGCTAGTCTCACTGAACTCTTCTGAACTCTCATGTGTGGTCTGGCGTCTCCTTACCAGCAACAGGTCCCAGGTTCAAACAAGTCAATTCCCTAAAAAAACACGCTCAGAGCGTCGTTGCGCGAAAGTGGTAGGGAGACACGTCATACAACAAGACAGACACCACGCAGAATGTTAGAAACGTACCGTTCAAGTGCAATGCTCATATTGCTTTAGAGGATTAAAAAAATGGGGAAGAACCACAACAAACTTGCAACCTCATATGAGGACAAAATTGAAAACTTAATCATTCATTCTTAGATTACGATACAAATAGAAAGTTGTTGACCTGCTGCCTGTCTCTTGATAATTTACCTTTCTCCGCTTCTACCCTTTGAAAATGGACAAGTGAACATGAAGAAATGAGTTCTTCAAACTCAGTTTTTATCCTTTAGCACTGGTTATTCGTAATGCCCAAATAGTGGAATGATCCTCGATTTGAAACACGATTTTGAGCAGAATTTCAAAACTTAAAATCAATAGGAGAGTACCGGCAGTTTTTGCAATATTCCACCACTTATTACTTTTCGAGAAAAGCAACAAAGTGTGGGGTAGAGACTGACTTTTCTGTTATTTGAATAGTTAATATTTTGATTGTATATATCTTGAAACTGAGGGAGTCAAAGGTTTTCAGTCTTTGTTCAATTTCTGCGTTCATTTCAGAAAGTAACAAGAATAGAAAACCGAAAATCGGTTATTTCAGAAAGCGTTTATTTTGAGTGGTTTTAACAGTCAGGTTAAAATGAAAATGAAAAGAAAAAACGATATAACGGAAAACCGGTTGTTTTAGCGATAACCTCCATCCCTACTTTGAGATACTGAACCATAGATGACAGTATTTAGCTGAATGTACCAAACTGTTCGTACTCTCGTCAACTAGTAAAGATTCAAAGAGTTAAAACGTTGATGAAAACTCTCTTTTGTAGTTCTTAAAAGACTCACTTGCCGAGATATAAGCATGTAGACGCTCTTCTACCGGAAGGACAGATGAGCAGCTCTAGGAGGAGGATTAGTAGAGCCTTCCTCGACCTTTTCGTAACTGCGTAGTTCGTGTTCCCCCGGCTGAGGTACGCAGGCATGAATTACGACCCACTTCATTTCATAAATCTGCCAATATTTCCCCCTCACGTTTCAAACTCTGCAGAGATCGTTCTGCGGAACTTGATGGGAGAATGGCTTAGCTATCGTCTGTGAACTGTTTCTGGAATGAGTCTTCCACTCGGAAGCGAAGTGTTAGAGAGGCACTGAAAACCCAGTTCAGATGTTCAGTCGGTAAGGACATCGTTCATAGTACCCAAAATCAAGATAAGTTTATAAAATTATGAAGCGATTATATATAACTACATCTACATGGATACTCTGCAAATTACATTTAAGTGCTGCCAGAGGGTTCATCGAACCACCTTGACAATTCTCTATTATTCCAAACTCGTATAGCGCGCGGAAAGAATGAACACCTACATCTTACCGCACGAGCTCTGATTTCCCTTATTTTATCATGGTGATCGTTCCTTCCTATGTAAGTCGGTGTCAACAAAATATTTCTACATTAGGAGGAGAAAGTTGATGATTGGAATTTCGTGAGAAGATTCCATCGTAACGAAAAACGCCTTTCTTTTAATGATTTCCAGCCCAAGTCCTGTATCATTTCTGTGACACTCTCTCCCATATTTCGTGATAATACAAAACGTGGTGCCTTTCTTTTTCGGTGCACTCCGTCAGTCCTGCCAGATAAGGGCCCCACACCGCGCAGCAGTAATCTAAAAGACGACGGACAAGCGTAGTGTAGGCAGTCTCATTAGTAGGCCTGTCACATTTTCTAAGTGTCCTGCAAATAAAACGCAGTCTTTGGTTAGCCTTCCCCAAAACATTTTCTATGCGTTCCTTCCAATTTAAGTTGTTCGTAATTGCAATACCTAGGTATTTAGTTGAATTTACGACTTTTAGATTAGACTGATTTATCGCGTAACTGCAGTTTAACGAGTTTCTTTTAGCACTCATGTGGATGACCTCACACTTTTCGTTATTCAGGGTCAACTGCCACTCTTCGCACCATTCAGATATTTTTTCTAAATCGTTTTGCAGTTTATTTTGATCTTCTGATGACTTCATTAGTGGATACATGACAGCGTCATCTGCAAACAACCGAAGACGGCTGCTCAGATTGTCTCCCAAATCGTTTATATAGATAACGAACAGCAAAGGGCCTATCTAACACTACCTTGGGGAACGCCAGAAATCACTTCTGTTTTACTCGATGACTTTCCGTGAGTTAATACGAACTATGACCTCTGACAGGAAATCACAAATCCAGTCACATAACTGAGACGATATTCCACAAGCACGCAATTTCAGTACGAGCCGCTTGTGTGGTACAGTGTCAAAAGCCTTGCGGAAATCCAGAAATACGGATTCGATCTGAAATACGTTGTTAATAGCACTCAACACTTCATGTGAATAAAGAGCTAGTTGTGTTTCGCAGGAACGATGTTTTCTAAACACATGTTAACTGTGTGTCAATAGACAGTTTTCTTCGAGGTAATTCATAACGTTCGAACACAATATATGTTCTAAAATCCTGCTACATATCAACGTTAACGATATGGGCCTGTAATTTAGTGGATTACTCATACTACTTTTCTTGAATATTTGTGTGACCTGTGCAACTTTCCAGTCTTTGGGCACGGATCTTTCTTCGAGCAAACGGTTGTATATGGTTGTTAAGTATGGCGCTACTGCATCAGCATAGTCCGAAAGGAACCTAATTGGTATACAGTCTGGACCAGAAGACTTGCTTTTATTAACCGATTTAAGTTGCTTCACTACTTCGAGGATATTTAATTCTACGTTACCCATGCTTGCAGCTGTTCTTGATTCGAATTCTGGAGTATTTACTTCGTCTTCTTTTGTGAAGGCATTTCGGAAGAATAGAAAGCACATGCTCCGAATCTAGCATATTTTATAAGTGGTGCGTTTAAGTTATTTTAAAAAATAAAAAAGAGAAAGATGAAGGAAACCAGGGAAGTCTCCAACGAATTATGCTGATTCTATCAGAAGAATTATAAAATGCAATTTATGAAAATACGAAGGCTATTTATAAAGTAACTTCAGTTTTCTTATCGTGCTTAGTAGTACAGAGAGTGGCACCGCCCTTGCGGTGGAATGCACCTTGAAACCGTACGCTGTGGGCAACGGAGAATCAAGGTCGTGTCTTCGTTCCTCTACGATCGACGTGCTTAGATAGTGTGTGCTGCCGTCACAAGTCCCGTTAATTGTGGGATATGCACTGTAATAAGTTTTTAGTGGCAAAAGAACTGTAAGCTAGCGGAACGCATCGCGAACTTTCTGACGCTTATGGACCAAACTTAACGTGTGATGGTGGTGTAAGATAATGCTGCCGCATGTTCAAAAACGGGCAAACTAATATCCATGAGGAAGAGAATATCGTTAATGCAGAACTGATTCGCTTCGTAGACTAAAGGGGTAGAGAAAACCCCAGCTTCACCACCACGGAGCTTTGTGTTTATTTTCCATAGATTACTCATACTTTTCTGAACAAAATGATTACTGAAGATTTTGCTACTGGGAAGTTAATGCCAGACGTGTGCCTAAACGTTCCGAAGAACAAAAGACTCAGTTTATGCCAGCAGCACTGTTCTTTCCTTTGCGTTACGAAACGGAAGGTGATGTTTTACTCGACCAGTTTGTAACAGTAAGTGACGCGATATGTGAATGCAGAAACAAAAATTTCAACAGTGCAGTGGGGCCACACTGGGTCACTAGAAAACCTCACAAAGTGGCGAGAAAATCAAGGCAACTATTTTCTGGGACAGAAAAATAACTTTGCTAGTGGAGTTCTCTGAGGAAAATACCACAATTAACGGCGAAAGTTACTGTAACTCTCTAAGCTTGAGAAGGGCCATCCGAAACAGACGTCGTGTAATGCTGAGCTCTGGCGCGATTTTCCTGCATGACAATGCCCGTCCACCTACAGAGTGACGTACTGTCACCAAACAGCGAGAGTTCAAATGGGAGTCACCGGATCGGCTCCATGCAGCCCTGATTTGGTGCCTTGCGATTATCATCTCTTCAACACATGAAGGAGTGGAATGATTCGAAGCTCATTGCCGATTACGAAGAATTGAAAACGAGCGTCGTAGGTTGATTTCAGGCGCAGTCGGCAGAATTCCATAACTGCGGAATTTCAGAGCTGGTCAAACTCTAGGACAGATGTCTCAGTGTCGCCGACAATTGTGCGAGAAAAATAAAGTAGACTGCTTATTGTCACAGTATTATAAAGCAAATTTTGTAACTTCATTAACATTTTTTAAATAAACGAATGTTACTTCATGAATAGCCCTCATAATGTAAGAAGTTTTAGGAAACGATATTTTGTTTGTGCAATTCAACAAATGGGCTTTCTTTAGTAGCCTATTGAACGTGAAACTACATAGTTTATATACAGAAGAAAGCAAAATCCCCAAGACTGGCTAAGTTTCACTGAAGCTCGAAATTTAGTGTGGACGTCAATGCGAGATGCTTTTAATAGCGATGAAAGTGTTACCGATGATGGTGCCACTAAAGCGGAATCACTAAATACAGTTTTCTGTAATTCCTTCACGAAAGAAGACGAAGTAAATATTCCAGAATTCTAAACCAGAACAGCTGCTAGCATGAGTGACATAAACGTAGATATCTCAGGTGTTGCGAAACAGCTCAAATCACTTAAAAATGCACGTCTTCCGGTCCACATGGTATACCAATCAGGTTCCTTTCAGAGTATGCAGACTCAATAGGCCTTTCTTAGCAATCATATACAACCGCTCACTTGACGAAAGGTCTGTTTCTAAAGACTGGAAAGTAGCACAGGCCACACCAATATTCATGGAAGGAAATAGGAGTAACCCATTGAATTATAGACCCATATCACTGGCGTCAATTTGCAATAGGATTTTGGAGAATATACTGTACTCGAACATTATGAATCCCCTTGAAGAAAATGACTTATTGATACATAACCAACACGGATTCAGAACATATCGTTCTTGTGCAACACAGCTGGCTCTTTATTCCCATGAAGTAATGAGTGCTGCCGACAAGGGATCTCAGATCGATTCCATATTCCTAAATTTCCAGAAGGCTTTTGATACCGTTCCTCACAAGCGACTATTAATCAAATTGCGTGCGTATGGAGTATCGTCTCAGTTGTGTGACTGGATTCGTGATTTTCTTTCAGAGAGGTCACAGCTCGTAGTGATAGACGGTAAATCAATGAGTAGAAGTGGTGTCTGGCATTCCGCAAGGTAGTGCCACAGGCTGTTCGTGATTTACATAAATGATCTAGGTGATAATCTGAGCAGCCCCCTTTGATTGTTTGCAGATGACGCTGTAATTTAGCGTCTAGTAAAATCATGAGACGATCAATTCCAATTACAAACTGATCTAGACAGAATTTCTGTATGGTACGAAAAGTGGCAATTGGCACTAAAAGAAATCTGATAAATTTTGGGTATACGACAAATCGCACAAATCTAAGGCCTATCAATTCGACTAAATACCTGGTAATTACAATTAAGAGCAACTTAAATAGGAAAGACCACATAAATATTGTGCGGAAGGCGAAACAAAGACTGCCCTTTGTTGGCAGAACACTTAGAAGATGCGACAAACCCGCTAAAGAGACAGCCTACATTACACTTGTCTGTCCTCTGCTGGAATATTGCTGCGCGGTATGGTATCCTTAGTAGATAGGATTGACGGAGGACATCGAAAAAGTGCAAACAAGGGCAGTTCGTTTCGTGTTATCGCGCAATAGGGGTGAGAGTGACACTGACATGATTCGCGAGTTGGGGTGGCAATCACTGAAACAAAGGCGGTTTTCTTTGTGGCGAGATCTATTTACGAAATCTCAAACACCAACTTTCTCTTCCGAATGCGAAAACATTTTGTTGACATCCACCTACATAGGGAGAAATGATCATCATAATAAATAAGAAATCAGAGCTCGAACGGAAAGATTTAGGTGTTGCTTTTTCGCATAGACCATTCGAGAGTGGAATGATAGACAAGTGGTATGAAAATGGTTCGATGAACCCTCTGCCAGGCACTTAAGTGTGAATTGCAGAGTAACCATGTAGATGTAGATGTAGTGGTTTCATAGTTGTGAACAAATGAAGAAAGATTCGGTATAGCTGACTTTGTAACGAAACAATAGAATTATTTATAGATGAATTAAAGTAAGTCCTTACTTACTCGTTTAATAAGGAAAAAAGGAGAAGAAATAAGAAAGGAGGCCTTTGGATCGTTTATAGAGAGCTATGTGCTTACAACTGGCTTGTTATAAAGTTACATTTAACCACGTAATACAATTTTGGTAAAAAAATTTTGAAACATTTATACTGCAAACGAAACTCGTATTAGGAAAAGAAAGTGACAGGAAGGTCCGACAGACTTTCGCAGTTAGTCAACGAACCGAAAAATCAAAATTCAACTTAGCAGTTCTCTAGTTATTACTGTGATAAGGCTTTGGACCGTCTTACCCTTTTCTCTTTACAAGCCTTTTAGATTTATGGTTCAAATGGCTCTGAGCACTATGGGATTCAACTTCTCAGGTCATTAGTCCTCTAGAACTTAGAACTACTTAAACCTAACTAACCTAAGGACATCACACACATCCATGCCCGAGGCAGGATTTGAACCTGTGACCGTAGCGGTCTCGCGGTTCCAGACTGCAGCGCCTAGAACCGCACGGCCACTTCGGCCGGCTTCTTTTAGATTTATACTTGGGTATGCTCTTAGCCTAATAGCAGACACAAATGCAGCTGTTCTCTTTGTTGAGTAATTTTCAAGAATGCAAAAGAAATTCTACTGTTAAATGTAGGCGAGAGCACAAATGAATCGAAAGAGAAAATTTAGGTTTCGGTGCAGAAGACAATGAGGATCTAGTATTTGAGTCAGGCTATGAAAGCTCTTAGGAAGTCTTGCGATCAACCGAAGTCCATGGCATTCATAGAATTCCTTAGAAATTTTTAGAACAACAGGGAGCAATTGCAACGAAACGAATATTTAAGTCAATGTCTAGAACATACGAGATTAGTGACATGCTGTGGGACTTTCGGAACAATATCATCTACCCTATCCCGAACATGTACCAGAGCATAAGAAGTAAAATAGCACTATCAGCGTAACAACTCAGACCTCGAAGATGCTGACAAGAATAATATGGAAATTATATGTAAAAGAAAATTAAGGATCATTTAGATCGGCATTTCTTAACCTTTCCCCATTTGGGGTCACCAAAGTTGGTTTCAAACTTTCGTGACACCTATTCACGTGATTTTTTTTTTTTTTCTAGATGCAAAAAGAAGCATACACATAAAATATGAGTGCATACAATTTTTTTTACTGTGGAACAACTATGAGATACAAATTTCAAAATTTATTACGTAAGACTTTTGAAGGAGAACAAATGAACATAAGCATGAGGGACGCAATAAAAGAAACTTATTACTCTTCAGCAGTAACATGAAAATCACGGGACAGGCTGATGCTTCGCGACATGGCCTTTGAGAAACGCTGCCATAGATAACGACCAGTTTGACAAAAATAAAGGCACAAGAGAGGCCGCTCTGATAAATGCAGGGAGAAGAAAAATCAAAACATATACACTAAATTTATCGCCCCATAAAAAGCGTTCGACAATGTGAAATATTGTAAAATGATCGAAATTTTCAGAAAAAAATTTAATAAGACCTAAAGATCAAGAACAAAGTGCATGAATTATAAAGGAAGACAAGGATCAGTTTTTCTCTCCTGCCGTTTAACTTTGGCATCAAAGAATCAATGACGAAAAAAAGAAACCTCCAGGAGTTGCTTAGCAGCGAACTAGGACTCACTTTAAAAATTATGATTGTCGAGCGTTAGCAGCCACTTGTTGCGCACTCTAACGGTGAGGGCCTAACCCCTAGATAGCTGAAGCTCGCAGACGCTCTCGGCACGTACTCTAGGAGCAGCGGCGATACAAGAATTGGCTGTAAAATTCAGAGTGCAAGGATGTCGGGTGTAGGATACGCTGATGACATTGCTATCCTAAATGAATATGATGAGCAGTAATTGAATCTGTTGATTAGAACGAACAGTTTAACGAGAACAAATATGAGCTGAGAGTATAGTAAAGGAAAGAAGAATAAAAAAGAATAACGAGTGGAAGAAGTGGGACTAACGCTAAACTTAGCATCGAAATTGCAGACCATGTGATGGACAATGTGAAGCGGTTCTGTCAGCTTGAAAGCAAAGTAACGTATGACAGAGGAAGCTAGGACCATCTAAGAAGCAGAATAGTACAGGCAAAGACAACCTTTCTTGCCAAAAGAAAGAAGTAATATCACACACAAGCCTTTACTTGAGTAAGACATCTGTGAGTGATTCATGGACTGCGAATAAAACTGGAAAAGAAGAGAATCGAAACGTTTGATGTAATAAAGTTACAGCTTCAGTTTTACGTCAGTGTTATGGAACGCGTAAATATCTCGTCTTTTGTTATGGAACGCGTAAATCTCTCGTCTTTATCCCTTTTATGTAAAGTGAAGGTGGAGAATCTGCATCGGGACGACAAGCAAAAATTTGTGCCAGGTTGGGACTCGAACACGGGACTTCCTCCTTAGGAGTCAGTGGCTTAACCACTTCGTCATCCGGGCACAGTGTTCGGCGAAAATGCGCGAACTATCTCCGCACGGTCCCCGGCCGAATAAAATTCCTACCGAGCTCCATCTATCTGCTGTCCTCGTCCACGTCCTCGATGCTAGCTGATTTTTAGATTCCCACTGGAGGTCGAACGTAAATGTGCATCCACGCTGAAGGTTTGCGGATTTATTGACCAACGAGACGAATCAGTTATAGGAGTGCGTAGTGTCTGTTCCTTCGGACATGTTTTATTTCTGAGCCATAACCGGTTTCGAGCATTCAAGGGCCATATTCAGACAGCTAACCTTTCGAGTTACAAAAATGTTTTCAGCAGCACCTTGTCGCCAGCTGCAGCACTGCACGAGGATATTCGAATATGTAGTGCCACCATTACGTTGTTTGAGGGCAAAAACACGCTAATATGTCCGCATTTATTTTGATATCAGGCGATTCAGTTTTACCGGTTCCCGTCAGATCAGCGAAAGCGTAGTTAAGCGCTGTTGGGCTCGGCTAGCGTTTGGATGGGTGACCATCCGATCTGCCTAGCGCTGCTGGCAAGCGGGGTGCACTCAGCCCTTGTGAGGCAACCTGAGGAGCTACTTGCTTTTAACTGTAGGGTTAAATGATGATGGCGTCCTCTTGCGTAAAATATTCCGGAGGTAAAATAGTCCCCCATACGGATCTCCGGGCGGGAACTACTTAAGAGGCCGTCATTATAAGGAAAAAGAAAACTGGCGTTCTACGGATCGGAGCGTGGAATGTCAGATCCCTTAATAGGGCAGGGATGTTAGAAAATTTAAAGAGGGAAATGGATAGGTTAAAGTTAGATATAGTGGGAATTAGTGAAGTTCGGTGGCAGGAGGAACAAGACTTTTGGTTAGGTGAATACAGGGTTATAAATACAAAATCAAATAGGGGTAATGCAGGAGCAGGTTTAATAATGAATAAAAAAATAGGAGTGCGGGTAAGCTACTACAAACAGCATAGTGAACGCATTATTGTGGCCAAGATAGACACGAAGCCCACGCCTACTACAATAGTACAAGTTTATATGCCAACTAGCTCTGCAGATGATGAAGAAATTGATGAAATATATGATGAGATAAAAGAAATTATTCAGGTAGTGAGGGGAGACGAAAATTTAATAGTCATGGGTGACTGGAATTCGAGAGTAGGAAAAGGGAGAGAAGGAAACATAGTAGGTGAATATGGATTGGGGCTAAGAAATGAAAGAGGAAGCCGCCTGGTAGAGTTTTGTACAGAACATAACTTAATCATAGCTAACACTTGGTTCAAGAATCATGAAAGAAGGTTGTATACATGGAAGAATCCTGGAGATACTAGAAGGTATCAGATAGATTATACAGGGTGTTACAAAAAGGTACGGCCAAACTTTAAGGAAACACTTGGTTCAAGAATCATGAAAGAAGGTTGTATACATGGAAGAATCCTGGAGATACTAGAAGGTATCAGATAGATTATACAGGGTGTTACAAAAAGGTACGGCCAAACTTTAAGGAAACATTCCTCACACACAAATAAAGAAGGTTGTATACATGGAAGAATCCTGGAGATACTAGAAGGTATCAGATAGATTATACAGGGTGTTACAAAAAGGTACGGCCAAACTTTCAGGAAACATTCCTCACACACAAATAAAGAAAAGATGTTATGTGGACATGTGTCCGGAAATGCTTAATCTCCATGTCAAAGCTCATTTTAGTTTCCTCGATTCACCGCCAGTTGGCCCAATTGAAGGAAGGTAATGTTGACTTCGGTGCTTGTGTTGACATGCGACTCATTGCTCTACAGTACTAGCATCAAGCACATCAGTACGTAGCATCAACAGGTTAGTGTTCATCACGAACGTGATTTTGCAGTCAGTGCAATGTTTACAAATGCGGAGTCGGCTGATGTATGGATTAGCACGGGGCAATAGCAATGGCGCGGTACGTTTGTATCGAGACAGATTTCCAGAACGAAGGTGTCGCGACAGGAAGACGTTGAAGCAATTGATCGGCATCTTAGGGAGCACGAAACATGCCAGCCTGTGACTCGCGACTGGGGAAGACCTAGAACGACGAGGACACCTGTAATGGACGAGGCAATTCTTCGTGCAGTTGACGATAACCCTAATGTCAGCGTCAGAGAAGTTGCTGCTGTACAAGGTAACGTTGGCCACGTCACTGTATGGAGAGTGCTACGGGAGAACCAGTTGTTTCCGTTCCATGTACAGCGTGTGCAGGCACTATCAGCAGTTGATTTGCCTCCACAGGTACACTTCTGTGAATGGTTCATCCAACAATGTGTCAATCCTCATTTCAGTGCAAATGTTCTCTTTACGGATGAGGCTTCATTCCTACGTGATCAAATTGTAAATTTTCACAATCAACATGTGTGGGCTGACGAGAATCCGCACGCAATTGTGCAATCACGTCATCAACACAGATTTTCTGTGAACGTTTGGGCAGGTATTGTTGGTGATGTCTTGATTGGGCCTCATGTTCTTCCCCTACGCTCAATGGAGCACGTTATCATGATTTCATACGGGATACTTTACCTTTGCTGCTAGAACATGTGCCTTTACAAGTACGACACAACATGTGGTTAATGCACGATGGAGCTCCTGCACATTTCAGTCGAAGTGTTCGTACGCTTCTCAACAACAGATTCGGTGACCGATGGATTGGTAGAGGCGGACCAATTGCATGGCCTCCACGCTCTCCTGACCTCAACCCTTTCGACTTTCATTTATGGGGGCATTTGAAAGCTCTTGTCTACGCAACCCCGGTACCAAATGTAGAGACTCTTCGTGCTCGTATTGTGGACGGCTGTAATACAATACGCCATTCTCCAGGGCTGCATCAGCGCATCAGGGATTCCATGAGACGGAGGGTGGATGCATGTATCCTCGCTAACGGAGGACATTTTGAACATTTCCAGCAACAAAGTGTTTGAAGTCACTCTGGTACGTTCTGTTGCTGTGTGTTTCCATTCCATGATTAATGTGATTTGAAGAGAAGTAATAAAATGAGCTTTAACATGGAAAGTAAGCGTTTCCGGACACATGTCCACATAATATATTTTCTTTCTTTGTGTGTGAGGAATGTTTCCTGAAAGTTTGGCCTTACCTTTTTGTAACACCCTGTATAATGGTAAGACAGAGATTTAGGAACCAGGTTTTAAATTGTAAGACATTTCCAGGGGCAGATGTGGACTCTGACCACAATCTATTGGTTATGAACTGTAGGTTAAAACTGAAGAAACTGCACAAAGGTGGAAATTTAAGGAGATGGGACCTGGATAAACTGACTAAGCCAGAGGTTGTACAGAGTTTCAGGAAGGGCATAAGGGCACAATTGACAGGAATAGGGGAAAGAAGTATAGTAAAAGAAGAATGGGTAGCTCTGAGGGATGAAGTAGTGAAGGCGGCAGAGGATCAAGTAGGTAAAAAGACGAGGGCTAGTAGAAAACCTTGGGTAACAGAAGAAATATTGAATTTGATTGATGAAAGGAGAAAATATAAAAATGCAGTAAATGAAGCAGGCAAAAAGGAATACAAACGTCTCAAAAATGAGATCGACAGGAAGTGCAAATCTGATAAGCAGGGATGGCTAGAGGACAAATGTAATGGTGTAGAGGCTTATCTCACCAGTGGTAAGATAGATACTGCCTACACGAAAACTGAAGAGACCTTTGGAGAAAAGACAACCACTTGTATGAATATCAAGAGCTCAGATGGAAATCCAGTTCTAAGCAAAGAAGGGAAAGCAGAAAGGTGGAAGTAGTATATCGAGGGTCTATACAAGGGCGATGTACTTGAGGACAATATTATGGAAATGGAAGAGGAGGTAGATGAAGATGAAATGGGAGGTACGATACTGCGTGAAGAGTTTGACAGAGCACTGAAAGACCTAGGTCGAAACAAGGTCCCGGGAGTAGACAACATTCCATTAGAACTACTGACGACCTTGGGAGAGCCAGTCCTGACAAAACTCTACCATCTGGTTAGCAAGATGTATGAGACAGGCGAAATACCCTCAGACTTCAAGAAGAATATCATAATTCCAATCCCAAAGAAAGCAGGTGTTGAAAGATGTGGAAATTACCGAACAATCAGTTTAATAAGCCATAGCTGCAAAATACTAACACGAATTCTTTACAGACGAATGGAAAAACTGGTAGAAGCCGACCTCGGGGAAGATCAGTTTGGATTCCGTAGAAATATTGGAACACGTGAGGCAATACTGACCTTACGACTTATCTTAGACAAAAGATTAAGGAAAGGCAAACCTACGTTTCTAGCATTTGTAGACTCAGAGAAAGCTTTTGACAATGTTGACTGGAATACTCTCTTTCAAATTCTAAAGGTAATGTACAATTTTGTACAGAAACCAGATGGCAGTTATAAGAGTCGAGGGGCATGAGAGGGAATCAGCAGATGGGAAGGGAGTGAGACAGGGTTGTAGCCTCTCCGCGATGTTATTCAATCTGTATATTGCAGTGAAGGAAACAAAAGAAAAATTCGGAGTAGGTATTAAAATCCATGGAGAAGAAATAAAAACTTTGAGGTTCGCCGGTGACATTGTAATTCTATCAGAGACAGCAAAGGACTTGGAAGAGCAGTTGAACGGAATGGATAGTGTCTTGAAAGGAGGACATAAGAGGATGGTCGAAGTAGAGAAGATATAAAATGTAGACTGGCAATGGCAAGGAAAGCGTTTCTGAAGAAGAGAAATTTGTTAACATCGAGTATAGATTGAAGTGTCAGGAAGTCGTTTCTGAAAGTATTTGTATGGAGTTTAGCCATGTATGGAAGTGAAACATGGATGATAAATAGTTTGGACAAGAAGAGAATAGAAGTTTTCGAAATGTAGTGCTACAGAAGAATGCTGAAGATAAGATGGGTAGATCACATAACTAATGATGAAGTATTGAATAGAATTGGGGAGAAGAGTTTGTGGCACAACTTGACAAAAAGAAGGGACCGCTTAATAGGACATGTTCTGAGGCATCAAGGGATCACAAATTTAGCATTGGAGGGCAGCTGTGGAGGGTAAAAATCGTAGAGGGAGACCAAGAGATGAATACACTGAGCAGATTCAGAAGGATGTAGGATGCAGTAGGTACTGGGAGATGAAGGAACTTGCACAGGATAGAGTAGCATGGAGAGCTGCATCAAACCAGTCTCAGGACTGAAGACCACAACAACAACAACAACTTGATTTAGAAGTAGCGGCTCCGGTCTCGTAAACTTGCGGCTGGGAGAGCGGTGTGCTGACCACATGCCCCTCTATATCCGCATCCAGTGACGCCTGCGGGCTGACAAGGCAGCCGGTTGGTAACGTTGTGTAAGTAGGCTGTTTATGTTTTCTTTATGTAAGTTTGCTGTTTATGTTTTTTATTGGCAACGTTACATAGCACTCTATATGAAAATCACTGGCTGTGCTGTGTGCAGTATGTGGCTAGTTTGCATTGTTGTCTGCCATTGTTGTCATGAACTGCTATAGCTGGATGCGAACAGCGCATAGCGCTGTTCAGTTGGAGGTGAGCCGCCAGCAGTGGTGGACGTGGGGAGAGAGATGGCGGAGTTTTGATAATCTGTAAGACTGAATGTCAATTATGAATATTAAGGTAAATACATTGTTTGTTCTCTATTAATATCTTTCATTTGCTAACTATCCCTATCAGTAGTTAGTACCTTCAGTAGTTTGAATCTTTTATTTAGCTGGCAGTAGTGGCGCTCGCTGTTTTGCAGTAGCTTGAGTAGCGAAGATTTTTGTGAGGTAAGTGATTTGTAAAAGGTATAGGTTAAAGTTAGTCAGGGCCATTGTTTTGTAGGGGTTATTGAAAGTCAGATTGCGTTGCGCTAAATAATATTGTGTGTCAGGTTAAGCACAGGCTTGTATAATTGTTCTAAGTGGACGTTTCACATCTAAAATTGTTCAAAGGGGACGTTTCATATGTCGACCCTTAGCCTAGGATACCTCACTGGAATCTTCTGATTTTTTCTTGTAGTTTGTGTATTTAGTGTAGCTTTTGTTTATTGCTAGTGCGTAATTGTAGAGAGAATCTCCTTTGTAGTTGCAGTCTTTCATTGTTGTACAGTAAAACAGTTGTGGCATGCATGTAGCTTTGCGCCAAGTATTTCGCAGCTGTAATTAACTAGATATTATTTTCAGTGCTATGTTAATGTGTTCTCTTATTTTTGCTATTCAAATTGTGCTTTTCTGTGTTATCGTGTGAAATATTGTGACAATAATGGCGTGTGAAAAACGTAACACTCGGCTTCAAAGTAAACTAAGAAATGACAGTGAAGACGAAAGCAGTGTGTTGGCCCCACCATGTAATGAGTTAACTAATGTTCAAAGTAGTAATTTGGTAACTGTGCATAGGGAAATGGAGCGGGCGTCAAACAATGGTGTAGCCAGTCAAACAGGTAGTGAACAGGGAAGCATTATCGATCGATCGGTCGGCAACAGCTCGCCTCAGGAATCCGAAATGATAGGACACAATTTTGCAAATACTGTAGATTCAGGTTTTGCGTCCTCACCGTTTTCTCAAATGAGTCAAGACACATTTTCTGCTTGTCAAAATGTGAATGTTGCCGGTGAAAATCCACTGCCAAAAAGCATAGAGAAACAGATTCCAGACACTAATACATTATTATTGCAATTAATGCAACAAATGGAACAAAATCAGAGACAAATGGGACAAAATCTTCAAAAGTTAGACACAATGGAACAAAATCTTCAAAAGTTAGACACAATGGAACAACACCAGAGACAAACACAGCAACAGTTAGACGCAGTGGAACAAAATCTTAAAAAGTTAGACACAGTGGAACAAAATCTTCAAAAGTTAGACACAATGGAACAAAATCAGAGACAAACACAGCAAAAGCTTCAAAAGTTAGACACCACACTTGAACAAACACGTGAAGATTTAACTACTGAATTACATAACATTGAATCGAAATGTCAGAAAGTCTGTAATGATGTAAAAACACAAATTTGTGAGCATTTCCAATCTATTTTTTCGCGGCATGAAAATACATTACAGAATCACGAAGCAGCCATAAAAGAACTGCAAACTATTGTTCATGAAAATCATGAGACCTTGCAAGCTAAAATTGACTCAGTTGCATCTACCGATTCGGTTACGCAACTTGCAAAAACTCAGGAAAACTTAAAGGACACAGTAGAAAGACACATGGGGGAAATTAGTTCATTATCAGAGAAAGTAGCCGAACTTTCGGATCAGGTCACTAACTTATCTACAAAGGTAGATGATGATCTGAATGACACAAGACCCATAGCCTTCACTGACACAGAAGGGTATGAACAAATTAGAAAATTCAAACAAAATCAAAATCAAATCAACACACAGTACAAAAGAGAAATGCGGGAAGTACAAGATCAGCTGACACAGGTAATACAAGAATTACGTATTTCAGAGGACACTCGCGCTCCAACACGGGAAGAGGAACTTAGAAATACGCAAAAGCCACAAAATAATAACACAGGGCATTTCGGTAATTATGAAAGAAATTGGCAAGGTACACCGAATTTTGAGATGGAACCGCCGACACGATATGCTACTCGCCGACACGATGACTTTGACTATAAGCTGTTCATTACTACACGTAAATTCAAAACATTCAAGAATTCTGCCAACGACATTCATCCACAAGCGTGGCTCCATCAATTCTCTCATTGTTTCCCTCCCAACTGGTCATTGGAGCACAGGTTAGAATTTATGTGTGGCTACTTGGAGAATGAACCAGCTGTAAGAATGCGATCTGTCATTCACGATTGTCACAGTGAAGGAGAATTTTACCATGCGTTCCTCTCAGCATATTGGTCACAAGCTACACAAGATCGCGTAAAACATAGCATCATGATGATGAAACACTTTGAACAATCTGAATTTTCCAGTCTTGTCAAATATTTTGAAGACATGTTGCACAAGAATCAATACCTGTCAAACCCATACAGCCCCTCAGAACTCATCCGCATTTGCTTAATCAAACTGCCTGAACATTTACGACATATTATTTTGGCAGGACGTTGCAAAGACGACATTGAAGCTTTTCAGGGACTGTTACAAGAACTGGAAATTGACACAGACAGTCGCGGGATGCGAAAACAGGAAAACAATCACTATAGGTCACATCCGTCACAATTCCGTGACGACAGAAACAATAAATGGCCACGACAAACCTATTCTTACAACGTAAATCGTGACCAAAACAGACACCACCCATATGACGACCACTGGCAGAGTAATAGTTACAGAAAAAGATCGCATTTCCGTAGTAATGAATATGACAGAGATTACCATAGAAACAGACAATATGGAAACCAAAACAATTATTATCAAGGGAGACAGAATAACTTCAGACGCGACAGTTCAGCACGCAGTTACGATTCCGGGAGAAATTCTCTACCACATGACCGACAAACAAGATACTATCGAATCTACCGACATGACGACAGACGATATGATCGTAACGACAGACCTGAACTGCATCAGAACTGGCGAGTTTTAAACAGAGCTGGGCCCTCTCGGCAAGGCGAATTTGTGGAAGTTAGGCCTCCTAATCCCAGTAACGATGCGCGCCAACAAAGGAACAGACAATGATTCGCACCGCAGGCAGCCGAGGCAGCCGCGTGCGCCCGCTGGCTCAGGGAAAAATAACATTGACGCTAACCTTGAGCAAAGTTCCAGTATTCTTTACGGACGAATACCGCATGATAATTGTATTCAAGTTGAAACTCTGCGTACTAGGAAGAGTAAAGGTTTACACCACATTTCACATGTAAAACCGTTTATTGAAAGATAATCTGCTTTTAACTTTGTCTTTGCCATAAAACGTTTCACTTCACATTTCTAGTATGCTTTGTCAGACTTAAGAAACTGTTAACATGCAACATTTTGGTTTGCGTACGAGTGGATTCTGGATTTGAGGTGCTTTCTGTGAAATGCCAGATGACACAGTGGTTGGTTTGTGTGACACCTACACGATTATATCACGACGTTACTAATGAGTGACAATTTACAATGTTGCTTTTGCGGTGTATCTGTTTTATATCTGCACAGTTTTTTCTGAATCCTTATGGAAAGCAAAACATGTTTTAGTAGTAACTTTTGTGCTATTGCTACAAGGAGACAGCCTTTTCCGTAGGACAACAATACGTTACAGCACAGTACTTTCATCATCACGGCAATAAGCGTAATAACTAAGTTATCTATACGCAAAGCATTTCAATTTTGTGTATCATGAGGTAAGTACATTGACTTCTGCAGAACTTAGCTTTCGGAGGACAATAACTACGACACTTCCCAGAGATTATCTTACAGCAAGCGCATTTAGCGCTACAGGACACGTATTTGAGTGATTAATTTTGTACTTAAAACATTTATTTTTAAAGAGTTTTGAATTACACAGAAAGTTTTTTGTGATACATTTCATTCCATTGCTGTAAGCTGTAATACCTGAGGATACAATTACAATAAACCTCAGGGGGGTACACGCCTACTTTGTGTACCATGTGTTTGGCAAGCACAAGGAGCCCTAGCTAATATGGTATTTGCTTATACAACTTTACACATCGGTACCATATTTCTCTAACACATAAATTACACACCTATCTGATCATTTAACAGAGAAACAAACATCCTTTTACTACGTCAGTGACACATGTTTACGCAATTACAGAGTTGGATTACTTCACACTTAAGAAATTGTACTTTGTCTGTACTTTGTGCACTGTTCATATTTTTTTGGAACCATTGTGATACTATGAGAACTTTGAATGATGTATTTGGTAAGGGAGTATAATTTTTAAAGTACGTTTGAGGTAGATGACACTACTGAAATGAGCAGAGAATTTTCTTTAGGTTTTGAAATCATTGGAGGAAGCTACGACGTTTTTGACATTTGACTGAGGTGTTATGATATTATTTTTACGACGACGATGTGTATTATGCTGTTGAGGTATGTTTATGTCAATAAAATTCTTGACCTATGAAATGTTTTTATATGAGACTGTCACTGTAGCGGAAACTGCTGTCGTAAATATTTCCGTAAGAAAGTTAAGTGACCACCTGCACATAATGCGACGTGGGCACCCAGGTGTGTCAGACACCTGGAGAACAAGCCTTTTCAGACGCTCAGGTAGAAAAGAAAGCCATTAGGATGTGCCTTTCATCGCTAATGCGACACGCTCGTTACTTGAAAACATATGATTTTTGTAATGCGTTGTGGGCACACAGCTGTGTCAAACACCTGGAGAATAAACCATTAGGATGTGCCTTTCATCGCTAATGCGACACCCTCGTTACTTAAAAATTTATGATATTTACTGAAATGCCTAACAAAATGACAAGAAATATTTTTACATCTGCACACCTGATTATGACAAGAGTCTTTGTACGAGAGTTGAGAGCAATTAACTTATGAAATGAAATGTCACATGACTACTGAATGACATTTTTATGCTTTGGTTTGTGTAATTGCTTATTTCATTTGATATCTGGTTTCCAGCTGTGTTGCAGCATTGCTCTTATAAAATGAAATGCATTTGCTAATGTGAACTCTTTCTGTCAACAGATTTATTAATTAATTATTTTATGATCCACATTCTTTAAAAAGGAGCACTTGGAAAGGAAAGAACAATAAGAAGGAACTAGCAACAGTAAAACAAAATTTTCTTTTCAAGTACATGGTAATATTTTTTTACAATAAGTTTTTGTGATGCATCACTCTAATGTTAAGATGTGACATAGGTATTAGACATGGCCATTTTAGTGTAATATTTTTTCTGCTTGCGCTATGTCATGTTTAGGTATAAGTTGCTGCTGTTTGCCAGGCATAGTGTTATTGAATTTGACTTTTGCTAATTTATGCTGCTAGCTTTGCCAATTTGCATTTTTTTTTGTCATTTCTGTTTGTGTTGATTTGTTGTCATGCTGCATTGCCTCGTCCCTTGGTATATATCTGAGCTCAGTAGATTTAAGTTAGCTTAAGAGGGGGTAGACTATATAAGAAACTGACTATGGAGAATAGGTAAAGAATGCATTGCGAAGAAAGATTTGGGCCCCAATGAGTATTGTACAATCAGAAATAATTACTTTGAAAGAAATATGAATAGAATACAGGAAGGAGGTATAGGTAGGATTATCTTGGAAATAAATAATGAGGTAAGAAATATGTGAACACATAAATACAGAAAGCATGCTTGGATAGGATTTTTTTGGTGGAAGCAAAGGTTGAAATAAGACGAACGATCTATGGAATGAAGGGAGATCTCCAAGCAAAATACTGCAGTAAACCAAACCCTGTCCTTTCCTCTTTGCTGCCTTTTCCAAATATGTAATTGTGTATTGTCCTTTCCTTTTGGTGTTATCCCACTATATGTTTGTGTACCCTTATGTATTTGTGGTTTTCCTGTCTTTATGTGTTGATGTGTTTACGTGCTGATGAGAGCTATGTTGTAGAATTTTTCTAATACTCTGTTATTTTCTTTGTAAAGATGCTTAGACATTATTTATTCTGTGTTGTTTTAATGCTCATGTGTGAAGTTGACGTTTTAAAAGTGATTCTGATCTTTTATTTTTGTACTCATGTCATAATTTCTGTAACACTGATGTATATGTTTATTTCTATTCTTTTGTAAAGCCTGTACTACAAATGTTATCTGTATTGTTATGTTTTTAATTATGTATTTTGTACCTTTGTCATTGTATTCTTATGTTATAAAATTGTAATTGACAGCAGTTCATCAAATTAAGTAACTTGTAAGTTCCATCTCACTGCACACATTTCTGTTGGTCATAGTATATGGACAATATGTGAGAAGTAGGGACTGATAGTGTTTGCACGTGTGTTGATAATTCAGCAAGGGACTGGATAACAGCATTGCTGGTTCTAAAGACAATTCCTAAAACTTTGTGCGTGCACAAGTGATGGTTTATGGACTTGCTATCTTCTCTGCAAGATTCTTCGATGGTGATTGTGCACCTGCACAGTCGCAGCAGATGGCTGCTGGCCATCTCTACAAGGACTACAGTGGGCCTGTCCACAATTTCTACAAGGACTGCAGTGGGTCTGCTCTGTGACCTACCAATATTCATCAACTTCGACTGACTCTGCTGTGGGTTTGCTCTGTTGTGGCCCATTACCTGTCAGCATGTCAAGAGTCAGCACTGTCTTACCATTGGAAGGACACCACTACTTCTTCAAGACTGCATGGAAATCCACTACTTCTATGTGCAATTTCTTTTACTAATGAGACTTTGTGAAAAACAAAAACTGTAATTACTATTATGATGAACAATCTGGACTGTCTT
This sequence comes from Schistocerca cancellata, assembly GCF_023864275.1. Taxonomy (NCBI): domain Eukaryota; kingdom Metazoa; phylum Arthropoda; class Insecta; order Orthoptera; family Acrididae; genus Schistocerca; species Schistocerca cancellata. The sequence continues at coordinate 314,699,954 of NC_064626.1, read as the reverse complement.
TATGGACTGTGAGAAAATTTTAGCTTTTGACCAACATTGTATAAATAAGTGTGTGCATTTGATATCTTTGTTATTGTAATTATGAAAAATTTTATCAAATCTTTATTGGCCACTGCCCAAAAAATATTTTGTAAAATTTTTTGTGGGGAGCATGGGGGCTATGTAAGTAGGCTGTTTATGTTTTCTTTATGTAAGTTTGCTGTTTATGTTTTTTATTGGCAACGTTACATAGCACTCTATATGAAAATCACTGGCTGTGCTGTGTGCAGTATGTGGCTAGTTTGCATTGTTGTCTGCCATTGTTGTCATGAACTGCTATAGCTGGATGCGAACAGCGCATAGCGCTGTTCAGTTGGAGGTGAGCCGCCAGCAGTGGTGGACGTGGGGAGAGAGATGGCGGAGTTTTGATAATCTGTAAGACTGAATGTCAATTATGAATATTAAGGTAAATACATTGTTTGTTCTCTATTAATATCTTTCATTTGCTAACTATCCCTATCAGTAGTTAGTACCTTCAGTAGTTTGAATCTTTTATTTAGCTGGCAGTAGTGGCGCTCGCTGTTTTGCAGTAGCTTGAGTAGCGAAGATTTTTGTGAGGTAAGTGATTTGTAAAAGGTATAGGTTAAAGTTAGTCAGGGCCATTGTTTTGTAGGGGTTATTGAAAGTCAGATTGCGTTGCGCTAAATAATATTGTGTGTCAGGTTAAGCACAGGCTTGTATAATTGTTCTAAGTGGACGTTTCACATCTAAAATTGTTCAAAGGGGACGTTTCAGTTGGGCCTACATGGCTGTTCGGGAGGAGTTCAGTTTTGAATCAGTTTTATACGTACGCTGATCAGCCAGACCATTGTGACCACCGACCTACTATCGATATAAACCCGACCAAGCGTCACCTGACGAGAAATGACTGCTAGTCAGACACAAGACCGATGCATGCAATTTCACTGACAGTGGGTGGGACGGGGAAGGCGCGCTGCCTGTCAGAGTTTGACCAAGGGCACATTGCGATGGCCTTGAGGCTCGGAAAGAGCATTGTCGGGTTTTCGAGGAGAGTTGTGCTGAGTGTCTTCAGCACGTGGCGAAACCAAGGTGAAACCACATCCAGACGACCGGGGGTTGGACGGCCACACCTCATTACAGATGTTGGACTTCGAAGGTTGGGCAGACTGGCAAAACATGACAGGTGCGAACTGTGGCTGAAGTAACATCAGACTTTAATGGTGGGCAGAGTACAAGTGTCCCTGAATACACAGTGCACCAAACACTCATAACTATGGGCCTCTGCAGCTGACATCCGTGTCAATGTTAACACCGCAACATCGGCCACTACGACTGAAAAGGGCACGTGACCATCGGCAATGAACGTTGGCGCAGCGGCAGAGTCTTGCGTGGTTTGATGTAGCCCGATACCTTCTTCATTACTCCGATGGGAGAGTGCGAATGCGTCGTCTTCCAGTGGAATGGTCTCTTTACACCTGTTCTGTGAGAAGGAGACAAGCTGGCGGCGGCTCCTTTGTGCCATGTCAGAAGGCCATGAGTGTGATGGAGTGATTCGAGGAGCACAGTGGCAATTTCAGTTGATGCGCTGGCCTCCCAACTAGCCAGATCTCAATCCGACCGAATACGTCTGCGATGTGCTTGAACGTGGCGTCAGAGTTTGTAGCCCCCCGGGAATTAGGTGACTTGTGGGTGCAGATATGGAGCCAATACCATGTACCGACCTGCCAAGGCCTCATTGCTTCCGTGTCACGATGCGTCGCCACTGTTGTACGTGCCAAATGGGGACATGCTGACTATTTAGGTAGGTGGTCATATTCTTCTGGCTGATTTGTGTATATTCCAGTGAAAGGTGCTTCGTCCCGCCATGGCCCTTATACCCATTGAGGATAATGAACGAATTGTTGCACTGTAAACACCACACCTATTCAAAACAAATCTCTGTGGTATGTGAAAAGCATTTAAAAATATTCACAAAGTGTTTTACCTCGATGTTTTTATTTACAAAGCAAAGAGCAACCACTTAGCAAATACGAGGGTGAGTAAAATGAAAACCTTAAATATTTTTTTAAATATTATTTATTGTGCAGAAGTGGTACTGTCTCACTTTTCAACATAATCTCCCCCACGCTCAATGAAAGTCCTCCAGCGCTTACAAAGTGCATAAATTCCTTCAGAAAAAAATTCTTTTGGTAGTCCGCTCAACCACTCATGCACTGCGTGGCGTACCTCTTCATCAGAACGGAACTTCTTACCTCCCATTGCGTCTTTGTGGTCCAAACACATGGTAATCACTTGGGGCAAGGACTGGTGAGTATGGTGGATGAGGAAGACACTCAAAATGCACGTCTGTGATTGTTGCAACTGTTGCACGGGCAGTGTGGGGCCTTGCATTGTCATGTTGCATAAGGACACCTGCTGACAGCAATCCACGTCGCTTTGATTTGATTGCAGGCCGCAGATGATTTTTTAGGAGCTCTGTGTATGATGCACTGGTGACAGTGGTCCCTCCAGGCATGTAATGCTCCGAAATGACGCCTTTTTCGTGCCAAAAGAGAGTCAGCATAACCTTCCCTGCTGATGGTTCTCTTCTAAACTTCTTTGGTTTTGGTGATGAGGAATGGCGCCATTCCTTGCTCGCTCTCTTCATTTCCAGTTGGTGGAAGTGAACCCACGTTTCGTCCCCAGTAACGATTCTTGCAAGGAAGCGATCACCTTCTCGTTCAAAGCGCCGAAGAAGTTCTTCACAAGCATTAACACGTCGTTATCTCATTTCAGGAGTCAGCTGCCATGTCACCTATCTTGCAGACACTTTGTGAAACTGAAACACATCATGCACAATGTGGTGTGCTGACCCATGACTGATCTGTAAACATGCTGCAGTGTCATTCAGTGTCACTCGGCGGTTTTCCTTCACTATGTCTTCAACTGCTGCAATGTTCTGTGGAGTCACAACTCGTTGTGTCTGACCTGGACGAGGAGAATCCCCTACTGAACTCACACCATTTGCGAACTTCCTACTCCATTCGTAGACTTGCTGCTGCGATAAACATGCATCACCGTACTGAACCTTCATTCGTCGATGAATTTCAATAGGTTTCACACCTTAACTGTGCAAAAACCGAATAACAGAACGCTGTTCTTCCCTGGTGCAAGTCGCAAGTGGGGCGGCCATCTTTATACTGATACTGCGATGGTATGTGTGCATCTGCACTATGCTGCCACCTACAGGCCATTCTGCACACTGTTTTTGACACGCTTACCAAGTTACAGGATAACGGCGGGAAATTTCGATTTGTTATTACAAATTTATGGTTTTCATTTGACTCACCCTCGTATATTATTAATTTCTTATCGAGAAAAATTTCTAAAATAAGCCAAGAAAATACGTCTGGAATTTTGTTCAATAAGAAATCGATTATATATCTGCGTAATCGATGCTCTTTTCTTTGTAACCCAGAAGGTCGGGTGTAAAGCACATTTGTGAAGCCCTGTACGGAGGCTGATAACCACGCACGAAACGTCATCATCATCATCATCATCATCATTATCGTCAGTCGTTAAGTGGAGTACGTCGGCCGCTACGTTGTTCATGGGGAGAGGTAGTGTCACTCTCCACACACTCTTGACATTTTGAATCTCGGAGTATTGAATTCCCTAACGATTTCCGAAATGGAATGTCCCATCCTTCTAGCTCCAACTACCATTCCGAGTCCGAAGTTTGTTAATTGCCTCGTGCGGCCATAGCGCCGTCTGGAAGCTTTTCACATGAATAACCTGAGTACAAACGATAGCTCTGTCAATGCACAGCCCTTTTATAACTTATATATAGGCGTTACTACAGCCATCTGTGTATGTGCATATCGCTATCCCATGATTCTCGTCATATCAGTGTGAGTAAGTGTATACAGCAGATTCACCTTATATCTAAATGAATGTAGGCATATTAGCACGGTCTTGCAATCAGAACAACTAAAAATGGCACTAAATATTTTCACCCGCAGGTGAAAATACACTCCTGGAAATGGAAAAAAGAACACATTGACACCGGTGTGTCAGACCCACCATACTTGCTCCGGACACTGCGAGAGGGCTGTACAAGCAATGATCACACGCACGGCACAGCGGACACACCAGGAACCGCGGTGTTGGCCGTCGAATGGCGCTAGCTGCGCAGCATTTGTGCACCGCCGCCGTCAGTGTCAGCCAGTTTGCCGTGGCGTACGGAGCTCCATCGCAGTCTTTAACACTGGTAGCATGCCGCGACAGCGTGGACGTGAACCGTATGTGCAGTTGACGGACTTTGAGCGAGGGCGTATAGTGGGCATGTGGGAGGCCGGGTGGACGTACCGCCGAATTGCTCAACACGTGGGGCGTGAGGTCTCCACAGTACATCGATGTTGTCGCCAGTGGTCGGCGGAAGGTGCACGTGCCCGTCGACCTGGGACCGGACCGCAGCGACGCACGGATGCACGCCAAGACCGTAGGATCCTACGCAGTGCCGTAGGGGACCGCACCGCCACTTCCCAGCAAATTAGGGACACTGTTGCTCCTGGGGTATCGGCGAGGACCATTCGCAACCGTCTCCATGAAGCTGGGCTACGGTCCCGCACACCGCTAGGCCGTCTTCTGCTCACGCCCCAACATCGTGCAGCCCGCCTCCAGTGGTGTCGCGACAGGCGTGAATGGAGGGACGAATGGAGACGTGTCGTCTTCAGCGATGAGAGTCGCTTCTGCCTTGGTGCCAATGATGGTCGTATGCGTGTTTGGCGCCGTGCAGGTGACCGCCACAATCAGGACTGCATACGACCGAGGCACACAGGGCCAACACCCGGCATCATGGTGTGGGGAGCGATCTCCTACACTGGCCGTACACCACTGGTGATCGTCGAGGGGACACTGAATAGTGCACGGTACATCCAAACCGTCATCGAACTCATCGTTCTACCATTCCTAGACCGGCAAGGGAACTTGCTGTTCCAACAGGACAATGCACGTCCGCATGTATCCCGTGCCACCCAACGTGCTCTAGAAGGTGTAAGTCAACTACCCTGGCCAGCAAGATCTCCGGATCTGTCCCCCATTGAGCATGTTTGGGACTGGATGAAGCGTCGTCTCACGCGGTCTGCACGTCCAGCACGAACGCTGGTCCAACTGAGGCGCCAGGTGGAAATGGCATGGCAAGCCGTTCCACAGGACTACATCCAGCATCTCTACGATCGTCTCCATGGGAGAATAGCAGCCTGCATTGCTGCGAAGGGTGGATATACACTGTACTAGTGCCGACATTGTGCGTGCTCTGTTGCCTGTGTCTATGTGCCTGTGGTTCTGTCAGCGTGATCATGTGATGTATCTGACCCCAGGAATGTGTCAATAAAGTTTCCCCTTCCTGGGACAATGAATTCACGGTGTTCTTATTTCAATTTCCCGGAGTGTATTTATGTAACTTGAAACGTTAGCCATCTGAAGATTGTCATGAATGTCCTAAAGTGGTCGTGGCTCTGAAATAAAGGGAGTGTAATAATTTTTGTGGCTGCTGAGTTATTCTCAAACAATGATTAACGACAGTGGAGTTAAGATACAGCATGGATAAAAAGACATCATTCGTTTTCAGTATGGGATTTTCACTCTGCAGCGGAGTGTGCGCTGATTTGAAACTTCCTGGTAGATTAAAACTGTGTGCCGTACCGAGACTCGAACTCGGGACATTTGCCTTTCGTGGGCAAGTGCTCTACCAGCTGAGCCACCCAAGTACGACTCACGACCCGTCCTCACAGCTTAAATTCTGCCAGTACCTAGTCTCCTACCTTCCAAACTTCACAGATGCTCTTCTGCGAACCTTGCAGAACTAGCACTCCTGGAAGAAAGGATATTACGGAGACATGACTTAGCCTGGGGGATGTTTCCAGAATGAGATTTTGACTCTGCAGCGGAGTGTGCGCTGATATGAAACTTCCTTCAGATTGAAATTGTGTGCCGGACCGATACTCGAACTCAGGGACCTTTGCCTTTCACGGGCAAGTACTCTACCAACTGAGCTGGCAGAATTGAACCTGTGAGGACGGGGGGTGAGTCGTGCTTGGGTAGTTCCGTTGTTAGAGCACTTGCACGCGCAAGGCAAAGGTCCCGAGTTAGAGTCTCGGTCCGGCACACAGTTTTAATCTGCCATGAAGTTTCTTAATTCGTTTTGTTGCACCAGACTCTGGTATGACTATTTGTTCCGAGAAACTAAGAACGCAGAAAATTGTTTGGTGAAACTGGTTGCGTTAGACGATAACAACCCATGCGTGACGGCGCTGTGAAAAAGCCTCTTGATATCGTGGCACGTTAGTCTCTCGGCCATAGTTGACCACTTCTGATGAAGGGGTCAGAGCAGGGCGACATCGCAGTGCAGTTTCTAGTCTACGTCCGCAGGCTATGAATGGACCAGAGGTTCTTGCCCTCGACGGACGCAGACGTTCCGGGTAGAAGCAAGTTGCAGGGAAAGGTTCCGCTTCGCTATCAACAGGCGTCCCGCCTTACCGGTAATTACTGCTCCGGAGGCAAATAGCTGCAATTAGGGCGTTATTAGATTGATATTTACAGCCAGTCATTATCCACACTTTAACAGGCAACCATATAAAAGACGTGTCTTTTTTTGAGCGTAATTTTGCTCCTTTACATAGTTGTCTAAGCGCAGAGCTTTGTCAAGATGTAATACGTTTTCATTTTCGTATTCCTTTCGAAGAGCTAATAAGAATCTGCGTCTAGTGTCAATGAAATTTCGAATACCCACTGGATTTTTCACCGATACAACAAACACTCCGGTTTATATACAAGTTGCACATACCCTTTCACTCGTTATATTTTATCTCCACTATCCTCAAAATTTATAAGTGTATATTCCAGTCAAAATTATCAAAACGTTTCTATAAATCTACAATAGTTATGAATGCAGTTGTGTTTTCTCAGTCTACCTTATACGCCGCAGGGTCAGTAGTGTCTCGTGTGTTCCTCCAACTCCTCGGAATCCAAATTGATCTCCGAAGTCGGTTCCTACTAGTTCAATTCTTCTGTAGATAATTCCTTCCAGTATTTTGCTACCAGGCCTTATTAACCAGACAGCCCGATCACATTCACACACATTGGCATCTGCCTTTTTGCAGTTCGGATTTACTACATCCTTGTTGAAGACTGAGTGTATTTCGCCTGTTTCATGTTTGTTGTATACTAGATGGAATGGAACTGTAACACCAATCCTTTATCTACTCCTTTGCATTGTTTTTAAATGTCACAAAAACTTGTGTGTTTACACTATAAAAATTAAGAGCTCAACTTCGATGGGGAAGAAGGTTTGAAAACCGAAATGTGGCTAATGAAAATAAATGAATCTAGCGGAAGAACCATGAACCTGTAATTGCCACGTGTTTACCAACTGTTTCGTACACTGATTTTTGCAATCGAAGTCAGAAGCGTTCCTTTTTACAAGTCTCACAATTTTTACTGAAAAGCGTAACAACGATGTACCTCTAAATTTGGACCTTTGCATCAATAGTGAAGGACATAACCAATTCTTCAGAGCGACCTGTATAAAATGTTGTTGGAAACTTGCAGGAAAACATCACTAGTTCGGTTTATTAACATCAAGATTTCATTAAGCTACAGACCATATAATGTTATTAGACTGAAGCTATTCTTGTATCAGTACCGGTGTAGTGCAAAGTCAAACCTTTCTTCAAATAAGTAGGCAAGCAAAAGACATTTAACGATGACTCGAAATATCACCGTCCTTCTTCTCTTGACCTCACCATAACACAAATTTTGTGAAGACATGAAGACATCATTAGGTCTAATATCATGGAATGTTGAATGGGTGCCTGAGGAAATGACCTCATATATTGTACACCAGAGAGAGGCAAACAAAACAAATTATCCAATTATTAGTTGCACAACGCGTACTATATTCTGTTCTCAAGTACGAGGGCCTGCTAAAAAGTAACGCCTCCCAATTTTTATTTGTAAACTATTAAAACTTTTGAAATAATATAAACGTTATTAACATTATAGCTCTTTAGTGTTCAAGTCTACACATTTACTTCGCAACATAGTCACCCTGGCGACGAACAGATTTCTCCCAACAAGAGACCAGTTTGTTGATACCGTCAATGTAGAGTGTTCGACTTATTTGGCGGAGCCATCTCTCCTTGAAGCGCTTCATTAGTGTCGACATGGAGTTCTCATAGATGTTCTTTAAGTTTTTAAAATCGTGTGGAGCCAAGTCGGGACTGCATGAAGGATGATCGATGGCACTGAACCCAAAGCGTCGTATCGCTGCAGATGCTCATGTGTGGTCTGGCACGTTAATGGTAAAGCAGAGGGCGCCCCTCGTCTGGACGAACTCTTCGAAGTCGAAACTCGTTTAAAGCACGCTGTTTATCACACACCGACGTAATTACGGCACACACCGCCATGTTATGCTTGTTCGCCCACTGCTTCAATACTGCTCAGCAGTGTGCGATCCGTACCAGATAGGGTTGATAGAGGAGATAGAGAAGATCCAACGGAGAGCAGCTCGCTTCGTTACAGGATCATTCAGTAATCGCGAAAGCGTTACGGATATGATAGATAAACTCCAGTGGAAGACTCTGCAGGAGAGGCGCTCAGTAGCTCGGTACGGGCTTTTGTTAAAGTTTCGAGAACATACCTTCACCGAAGAGTCAAGCAGTATATTGCTCCCTCCTACGTATATCTCGCGAAGAGACCACGAAGATAAAATCAGAGAGATTAGAGCCCACACAGAAGCATACCGACAACCCTTCTTTCCACGAACAATACGAGACTGAAATAGAAGGGAGAACCGATAGAGGTACTCAGGGTACCCTCCGCCACACACCGTCAGGTGGCTCTCTGAGTACGGATGTAGATGTAAGTAGGCTGTTTAGGTTTTTATGTTGGTAACGCCATGTAGCGCTCTATATGAAAATCACTGACTGTGCTGTGTGCAGTCTGTGGCTGGTTTGCATTGTTGGAATTTGCTATTCTAGTGTTGGGCAGTTGGCCGTTAACAGCGCGTAGCGTTGCGCAGTTGGAGGTGAGCCGCCAGCAGTGGTGGATGTGGGAGAGGGCGGAGTTTTGAGAGCGGATGATCTGGACGTGTGTCAATCAGAGACAGTAAATTTGTAAGACTGGATGTCATGAACTGATATATATATATATAATGACTTTTGAACACTATTAAGGTAAATACATTGTTTGTTCTCTATCAAAATCTTTCATTTGCTAACTATGGCTATCAGTAGTTAGTGCCTTCATTAGTTAGAATCTTTTATTTAGCTGGCAGTATTGGCGCTCGCTGTATTGCAGCAGTTCGAGAAGATTTTTGTGAGGTAAGTGATTCATGAAAGTTATAGGTTATTGTTAGTCAGGGCCATTCTTTTGCAGAGATTATTGAAAGTCATATTGCGTTGCGCTAAAAATATCGTGTGCTAGTTTAGTGTTGATCAGAATAAGTAAAGCGAGAAATGTCTGAGTGAGTTCAGTTCTGCTCAGCTGTTTGAAAATCAAATAACGTAAGGGGTTTATCAGCACAGTCATTTATAAATTTTTCTAAGGGGACGTTTCAACGCACTAAAATTCGGAGTCCTCTACCGACAGAGGACTACAAAAGTGCAGACACTAAGAATGAAGATGTACGAGTAGAATGTTAATAACGTTTATCTTACCTGAAAAAGTTTTAGGAGTTTTCATATAAAAAATTCGGAGGCGTTACTTTTCAGCAAGTCGCCGTATATTATTAATTTCATTTGCAGAAGGCATTGGCTCCCGCCGGTGGTCACGTCTGGTGAGTAGTAGTAGTAGTAGTAGTAGTAGTAGTAGTACTAGTAGGAGTAATTACATTCGTCCATGGATCACTTTTACAAGGATATTAGACATGTCGTGGTATTACAGTTTAAATAAAATAAATGTGGTTCATATAAAGAGTGGTTTACATACAGTGTTATTCATAAGTACCTGTGGGGCTTCAGAAGATGAATGTGCAGAAACTACGTACAAGACATTCAGAAAAGTGACGCACGTCAGTGAATTAGCATCTCTACATGTTTCGATTCATAGTACGTGCCGTGGCGTAGTTGCAGCCCGCACCACGAGGAGCCAGGCATGTCCAAACATGGCGTATGATGTAGCGGTGCGTGCGTTTTGCGTCCTCGAATTCGTTAGATATGTGTCATTTGTAACGATTCAGCGATGATTTCGTACCAAATATGTGTTAAAAATCCAACAGATAAAACAATCCTTGGATTGTGTGACTGGCTGCTTACGTGGTACAAGGAAAACAGATTCAAATGGTTCAAAGCAGTATGGGACTTGACATCCGATGTCATCAGTCCCCTAGACTTAGAACTATTTAAACCTAACTAACCTAAGGACATCACACACATCCATGCCCGAGGCAGGATTCGAACCTGCGACCGTAGCAGCATCGCAGTTCCGGACTGAAGCGCCTAGAACCGCTCGGCTACAGCGGCCGTCAGAAAGACAGGCCAGCCTGGACCAGTCAGCAATAAATCAAGACTAAAAGGAATTAAAGACATAAGTTGAAAATTTGTGTCGGACCCGGGTTCAAACTACGGCTGTTGATAAAATATCTATATATCGATATCTCTTTAGAAAAATAAAATCATACTTAAGTACCAATTTTTTCACCAGTATATCGATATATCGATAGTGAAATGGCAACATCGAGTTTATTTTTAATTTATTTTGTTTTTTTTTTCGAAATTTTTGGTAGGTAAATATTTGAAATAGTAGTAGAACTTAATTTTAGTTTCACTGTGTCAAGGACTACTTTTTGAGGTTTCATAACGTCCAGTCTTTGTCTTTGCCTGTGTGAAGCGAGTATAGATGGCACAAAGAAGAAGTCCGATTGCACTGTGGGGTGGTGGTGCGAATGGGATAACAAAATATCCTATGTGAAGAAATAGCACACCAGTTGCGTTAGAAAAGAATTTTTAACGCACACTAGTGTGCTACTTCTTTACATCGTTGTACTTCAAAAACAGTTGCTGAAACTGATCAACAAAAATCTAAATGAAAGGAGTGGTCGTTACAGTGGGTGGAGACGTGTGAGGGAAATGCTGACGTAATCGGCACTCGGCGTCACCTACAGAAACGTTTAACTTCACCAGGCAGCTTTGACACTGCCACTGCTAGTTCACTGGCGTTTGGAGAAATGGAAAAAAAAACCAGGAAAGTCGACTTTGAGTGTTCCAGACAAACCCGATATATGAAGAAGCCAAACGACGGACCGTTCGGACACTTTTTGTTGTGCCACTTACATCAGTTACCATTGTCAGCAAAGTGGTTATCGCCAAGTATGGACGTGCATCGTTTTCCTTTCTTTTCTTGGTCTAAGGGAGATAAGCAGGTTGGCTGCTTGTTCGTAGCTTGTTTGTACAGAATAGATAATAAAAAAAAGCACCCTGTCTTCAGGCCACGAGTGGCCTACCGGTACCATCCGACCGCCACGTCATTCTCAGGGGACGATGCAGATAGGAGGGGCGTGGGGTCACAGCACACCGCTCTCCCGGCCGTTATGATGGTATTCTTGACCGAAGCCGCTGCTGTTCGGTCAAGTAGCTCCTCAATTGGCATTACGAGGCTGAGTGCACCCCGATAAATGGTAACAGCGCATGGCGGCTGGATGGTCACCCATCCAAGTGCCGGCCACGCCCAACAGCGCTTAACTTCGGTGATCTCAAGGACAGAATAGATAATACAAAATTTTAAATAAGGCTGAAGCAGTAACTGTGGAAAATCTTCACGGTAAATGATAACAGCCAAACAGTTGCGAGATAAAGATTTATCGAAATCCTTGACCACGTTTTCGCTGTATCTAAATATATCTTCATCAGAAGCAAAAATGCACTAAAATCACATCCTACAGCGGAGATATATAAAACAATCGTGCCAAAGGCCGTCGTCAGTAGTTAAAATTAAAATATAACCTCCATCTGCACAACATGATTGTGAAGATGGAGGTGATATTTTAATTTTAACTACTGACGACGCCTTTGGCACGATTATTTTATATATCTCCACTGCAGGATGTGATTTAAGTGTAGTTTTGCTTCTGATGAATATTTAGATATATCGAAAGCGTGGTCAAGGATTTCGATAAATGTTTATCCCGCAGCTGTTTGGCTGTTATCATTTACCGTAAAGAATATATAATAATAAATCAGTAACGAAATACAGCTCTAAAACTGACATTATGTTTACAACATGCGGCAGAGTTTTCTTGTTTTTTTTTATTTTTTTTTTCGTCGGTATTTCTTCACCGATCTATCGAGATTACTTTCGGTATGTTGAAGGCGGATAATGATATATCTTTTAAATATCGATGTATCGAATCCGCGATATTTTTAAAAATATCGACAGTCCTATCGTGAACCCGAGTCTCCTACTTACCAGGCAGATACACTGCACACTATGCCAGCCAGGTGATGCGTGCCTCGGAGTTCTTTGGCTGTGGATCCGTACCAGCGACAGCTGCAGCACTGGCTGCGCGACTAGAGGGCGCACGAGGTCACGAGGACGCAGTTGGAGTGGAATGGCGCGCGACGGAGGGCAGCGGGCGAATCGGTACGCAGCACGTGGCACTCGCAGCGCAGCCGGGTTGTGGACTCGTGGAGGGCGCGAGAGCCGGCGTCCGAACGTCGAGAGCGGCTGGACCTGGCGTGGAACTGTTTAGCGAGGACGAGTGGGAGTGGGAACTGCTAGTCCTTCATTCAGGGTAATATCATTGTCATGTGTAGTTCCCGGAGAATTTACCAGGTATTTTTCGTAAAAGTCGCGTTGTCCGGTGATGGAAGGCTCAGGTTGTGTGGAATCTTGGGAGGGTTTGTCCAGAAATGTGGCAGTCTTGGGGTATGCCCCTGAGTTGTGTATTAGTGGATAAATGTAAAGCGTTGTGACTAAAATTAACAGGCGTTAAACATCTGGGATGGATCTATTTTCTACCGAGTGGCCATTTCCTATATAATTAAATTTATGGTGTGATTTTTTGAGCTATTAGTGTTCTGACTGGTGGAATGCCCCCCCCCCCCCCCCGAATTTCACTGCTGTGCCTACCTCTTCATCTCAGATCAGCAATTGTAGCGTACGGCCGGCCGGAGTGGCCGTGCTGTTCTAGGCGCTATAGTCTGGAGCCGAGTGACCGCAACCGTCGGAGGTTCGAATCCTGCCATGGACATGGATGTGTGTGATGTCCTTCGGTTAGTTAGGTTTAATTTGTTCTAAGTTCTAGGCGACTGATGACCTCAGAAGTTAAGTCGCATAGTGCTCAGAGCCATTTGTAGCGTACGTCCCCAATTATTTGCTGGATGTATTCCTCCAGTCTCTGTCTTCCTCTACAGTTTTTGCACTCTACAGCTCCCTCTAGTACCATGAAAGTCATTCCCTGACGTCTTAACAGATGTCCTATCATCCTGACCCTTATCCTTGACTGTGTTTTCCACATATTTGTTTCTTATACTATTTTGCGCAGAAACTCCTCATTCCTTACCTAATTTTAAACATTTGTGTGTAGCACCACATCTCCAATGCTTCGATTCTCTTCTGTTCCGGTGCTTAAAAACGCCTAAAACGCAGTGGCTAAAAGCCCGTTAAACTGTCTGTTGGGTACATCTACATCTAAATCTACATTTATACTCCGCAAGCCACCCAACGGTGTGTGGCGGAGGGCACTTTACGTGCCACTCGCATTATCTCCCTTTCCTGTTCCAGTCGCGTATGGTTCGCGGGAAGAACGACTGCTGGAAAGCCTCCGTGCGCGCTCGAATCTAATTTTACATTCGTGATCTCCTCGGGAGGTATAAGTAGGGGGAACCAATATATTCGATACCTCATCCAGAAACGCACCCTCTCGAAACGTGGACAGAAAGCTACACCGCGATGCAGAGCGCCTCTCTTGCAGAGTCTGCCACTTGAGGCCGGCCGGTGTGGACGAGCTGTTCTAGGCGCTTCAGTCTGGAACCGCCCGACCGCTACGGTCGCAGGTTCGAATCCTGCCTCGGGCATGGATGTGTGTGTTGTCCTTAGGTTAGTTAGGTTTAAATAATTCTAAGTTCTAGGGGACTGATGACCTCAGATGTAAAGTCCCATAGTGCTCAGAGCCATTTGAACCATTTTCTGCCACTCGAGTTTGCTAAACATCTCCGTAACGCTATCACGATTACCAAATAACCCTGTGAAGAAACGCGCCGCTCTTCTTTGGATCTCTATCTCCTCTGTCAACCCGACCTGGTACGGATCCCACACTGATGAGCAACACACAAGTATAGGCCGAACGAGTGTTTTGTAAGCCACCTCATTTGTTGATGGACTACATTTTCTAAGGACTCTCCCAATGAATCTCAACCTGGCACCCGCCTTACCAACAATTAATTTTATATGATCATTCCACTTCAAATCGTTCCGCACGCATACTCCCAGATATTTACAGAAGTAACTGCTACCAGTGTTTGTTCCTCGTAGCTGTAGTGGTAGCCTATTAGTTGTTGTTTCTGATTATTTTCAACTTATACGTTTGAAAACAACATAGGCCGGTGAGCTATTTTACCAATGGAAGTTTTGCATATGAGCTAGTAGCTGTTTGTGATTTACCGCACGGTTAAAGTAACGGCTGTTGGACCGAACAGTTGGTCACTATCGTGTTATTTGACGCTTAGTGACTGTTGGTTGACATGTGATTGACTAGAGCCATCTAGTAGAAATATTCTCCGTTATTAATATTCTTACAGACATCTTTAACATATTCGGACACTATCGCCATTTGCGTTGATATAGATTAATATGTGGCAGTAGAATGGTTTACGTCTAGCCTCCAGTAGCACCTCTATGTTTAAAGTGTTATCACTGAATACTTTTGAAACCTTCCACCTGTTGTGTTGCAAGATTTAAGGACTTATTCATAGACAAGTCCTAACCTTATGTGCCCAGTTCATTTCATATGACTGAGTGGACTTACGTGTAATGGGGTGTGTCGTTAGCGCTGAAGGCATCAGTTAATGCAGTATGGTTCTCATGTGCTGTGTCGATCGAGCCCTATGTTTGAGGATGTCCTGTTAGACGATTACCATCGTTAGCGCTTTGAACTTAAACTCCCAAGCACCTGTCATTGCTCAGGAAAATTATTAACCTGCTTAGTTTGGTGGACGCTAGAACCGTGAATCTGTATTAAAATTTTTTTTTGTGTTACATGTTGACAAGAGCCGAATTAAAAAAAATTTTTTGGTGATTTCTGAAGTTGAAACGGCTTGTTTTGATTCAAATTTATAAAGTCGCTGGAGAATTTGAAGAAGGCTGAGCGCTAAGTTGGACTATATGTTTTGTCTGTCTGTGCAGTCTTTACACCACAGGTAAATTTATCTTAGTTTTTTTGTATGTAATTTGCAATTTATGTGACAGTTCAAGCAGGAAAGTCGAGTTAAATGTTTTAAGGTGGCTACATGACGCAAAATTTTTAGTATTTTGAGTGTTGTTGAATGATATGTAGATGGTTAGAACCGTAGGTGATTTGACCAGGTTGAAACGTAATAAACCTGATCATCTGCGTCTTGTTGAATTAAATTGAAAACTGGACTGTGCTATTATTTAATATGGGTAATGCCAATTATATGTTGTTTTTTCCAATAACTGTGCATTGCTCAAGTGCCGAAGTACGCTTCAGTCAATAAAGTAAATTTAATGTTTTTATGGCTCGTACCTTCACTCCAGGATCCTTGTGTCCTAGCTACCTCTGCTCGGAAGGGTGCTCCCCCCTCATTCATTGTTCACTAACCAGTAAGCAAAGTTCCGTTCTGAACATGTTTCAGTTAAGCTAAAATTTACTAGGAGCGCCGTTCGGCGGCCCTCAGACTCCTATTTCCATTTAACGGCTGGATATTTCTACTTCGTACCCGACCCATCTCCTCACCCCCTTAACCAGACCCCTGTTCTGTCTATAATCCTGCTCCCGATGCACCACTTCCTTAGATTTCCTGCATTACAGTTAACAGAAATCTCGCCTTATGTGGGCTGATCGGCTACATCCGTAACGCTTGAAGTCAGTGGAAAAAGTATCCTTTTATCATGGACTCAGATAGCAGCGTCTATATCTTCTAAAGATATTTCCTTTCCGATGACTCCAGCCAAACCCTTAGGAAAGTCCGCCAGCCTTTGCCTAGACACAATGGATGCCAACAACCACAAAAGTACGTTTGGTACTCGTAGCTCTGCTTGTTGCAGAAGGGGATTACTCGTGTCATCACTCTCCATCAGCGTAATGTCAACAGCAGCTGAAATTGGTGTAACGGGTGTAGAATTCGTGATTAACAGGAAGGCATGACAGAGAATGTTTTATTGTGAACAGTGATAGGATTGTTTCATCAGAAACAACAGCAAACAAACACCAACAACGACAGTTATGGTATATATACCGACGTAGCAAAATTAAAAATGAAGAGATTGGGAAAGTATATGTTGATTTTGAACGGGTAATTCAGTACTTAAATGGAGATGAAGATGTAATTGTCATGGGTGGCTATGTTGCGCTTGTAGTGAAGGAGTAGAAGATTGGGCTACTGGGGAATATGGGCTAGGTACTAGGAATTAAGTTCTGCAATAAATTTCAACTAGTAATAACGAATACTCTCTTCAAGAATCACAAGAGGATGCTACATGAAGATTTCAGTTAGATTACATCATGGTGAGATAGAGTGTTCGAAATCAGATTCTGGTTTGCAAGGCGCACCCAGGAGCAGATACAGATCACAATTTACTACCGATGAAAATCAGGCTGAAGTTTGGCTAGTCAGGATGAATCAATTGCCAAAGAAGTGAGATACGGATATAGTAAGGAATCTAGACACGCACTTGAAGTTCTATGCGGCTACGAGGTACTACGATAAAGAACAGCTCAGTAGGCAGTTCGGACTTCTCTAAAAAGGGCAGTCACAGGATTTGGAAAGAAAAATGTAGGTACAAAGAAGGTAACTGCAAAGAAACCATGGATAACGAAAGCAATAATTCAGTTGGATGAAGAAAGAAGGAAGTACAAAAATGTTCAGGGAAATTCAGGAGTACGGAAATACAAGTCACTCAGGAATGAAACAAACAGTAAATGCAGGGACGTTTGGACGAAATGGCTGCAGAAAATAGGTGGAGAAATCGAGAAAGACTACCATTTAATAGGGAATTCTGACGGGCAGAAGACTCATTGTAGTGAAAATGTGTGAAGAAAGCATTCAATCATCAATCATGCAGCGGGGACGCACTTGTGCATTCAAGTTCTAAGGTCTCCGATTTTTTTTCTAATTAACTACTCACCCGAAATCGATGAAACTGGCGTTACTTCTCGACGTAATCGCCCTGCAGACTTACACATTTTTCACAACGCTGACGCCATGATTCCATGGCAGCGGCGAAGGCTTCTTTAGGAGTCTGTTTTGACCACTGGAAAATCGCTGAGGCAATAGCGGCACAGCTGGTGAATGTGCGGCCACGGAGAGTGTCTTTCATTGTTGGAAAAAGCCAAAAGTCACTAGGAGCCAGGGCAGGTGAGTAGGGAGCATGAGGAATCACTTCAAAGTTGTTATCACGAAGAAACTGTTGCGCAACGTTAGCTCGATGTGCGGGTGCGTTGTCTTGGCTAAACAGCACACGCGCAGCCCTTCCCGGACGTTTTTGTTGCAGTGCAGGAAGAAATTTGTTCTTCAAAACATTGTCGTAGGATGCACCTGTTACCGTAGTGCCCTTTGGAACGCTGTTCCAAAACATGGACACCATTTTTTCAGCACTGGTGGTTACCCGAAATTTTTTTGGATGCAGTGAATCTGTGTGCTTCCATTGAGCTGACTGGCGCTTTGTTTCTGGATTGAAAAATGGCATCCACGTCTCATCCATTGTCACAACCGACGAAAAGAAAGTCCCATTCATGCTGTCGTTGCGCGTCAACATTGCTTGGCAACATGCCACACGGGTAACCATGTGGTCGTCCGTCAGCATTCATGGCACCCACCTGGATGACACTTTTCGCATTTTCAGGTCGTCATGCAGGATTGTGTGCACAGAACCCACAGAAATGCCAACTCTGGAGGCGATCTGTTCAACAGTCATTCGGCGATCCCCCAAAATAATTCTCTCCACTTTCTCGATCATGTAGTCAGACCGGCTTTTGCGAGCCTGAGGTTATTTCGGTTTGTTGTCCCACGATGTTCTGCCTTCATTAAACTGTCGCACCCATGAACGCACTTTCGACACATCCATAACTCCATCACCACATGTCTCCTTGAACTGTCGATGAATTTCAATAGGTTTCATACCACGCAAATTCAGAAAACGAATGATTCCATAACTCCATCACCACATGTCTCCTTCAAGTGTCGATGAATTTCAATTGGTTTCACACCATGCAAATTCAGAAAACGAATGATTGCACGCTGTTCAAGTAAGGGAAACGTCGCCATTTTAAGTATTTAAAACAGTTCTCATTCTCGCCGCTGGCGGTAAAATTCCATCTGCCGTACGGTGCTGCCATCTCTGGGATGTATTGACAATGAACGCGGCCTCATTTTAAAACAATGCGCTTGTTTCTATCTCATTCCAGTCCGGAGAAAAAAATCGGAGGCCTTAGAACTTGAATGCACCTTGTACTTCCTACAACTAACTTAACGAGTTTGAAAGGGATCAGAGTGAGGCCCTCTGAGTGGTGGGATGGTCCTTTAGGAGAACTGACACACAGTTGGACGTACTGCGTCAGTTGTGCAATGTTACGTCAACATTCTCACACCCATAGACGAGATTCTAAATGTCCACGAAGCACAGACGCACGGCAGGATTGTCGTATTGTAAGGGGAGCAGCTGCAGGTCGTACAACTACCACAGCACATTTAAGAAGGCTTATATACCCAGACGTGTCAACACGAGCTGTTGCGAACTGGTTATTAGCAGTCACATTACCGGCACGCACACTTCTCGCCCGGCTTCCTCTCACGCCACAGCATCGATGTGCACAGGTCGTCTGGTGCCATCAGAGGATCACTTGGAATGGCACCCCATGGTCTTCAGCTATGAAAGCATGTTGTGACTTCACGCAAGTGATGGTCATGTGAGCATACGACATAGTCCTGACACGGTCTGACAAAGAGCATTCGTACAAGATACACATACCGCTATTCAGGCCTTATGGTCTGGGGAGCGATAAGTTACAACTCCCGTTCACCTTCGGTGTTTCTGGAGCGGATGTTGACCAGTGCTCGGTGCATTCACGATGTTGTTGGACTCGTCTTTTCCCGTTCTTGCAGTAGAAAGGCGATGTGTTGTTCCAACAGGATAATGCTCACCCACACACTGTTCGTGAAACTCAGTGCTTTGCAATACGTGCAGCAACGTTCCTGGTTAGCACGACCTCCGGGCTTGTCTCCAGTCGAACATGCGTGGGACATGATGGGATAAGAAGTGACTCAATGAATCATCAATGACTCAATGATTTGGTTAGATGTCAACCAAAAATTCTTACAGAAATAATTAAACAGATCGATTAGGTGTGGAATAACGTATCATAGGAGAGTAATCGTCATCTGTACGATCGATTCCATGCTAGAGTCAGCGCCAGCATTGTCGCCTGTGAACGGTACACAAGCCGGCCGCGTTGGTCTAGCGGTTCTGGCGCTGCAGTCCGGACCCGCGGGACTGCTACGGTCGCAGGTTCGAATCCTGCCTCGGGCATGGGTGTGTGTGATGTCCTTAGGTTAGTTAGGTTTAAGTAGTTCTAAGTTCTAGGGGACTTATGACCTAAGATGTTGAGTCCCATAGTGCTCAGAGCAATTTGAACCATTTAAAAAAAAATTTTTTTTTGAACGGTACACAAGGTACTAATATGGGTGTTGCAACGTGGGACTATACCTAGTACCTCAGAACCGCTTGTGCTATTGGTCTGTAAATCTAATCACTTCATGTACTCAATATGTACTGTAGCAGCAATAGATCCTGAGTGAATTGCAAACCTCTAAAAGAGTGTACTAATTTTTTCCGGTACTGAATAATAGAAAGCAATATAGTGCATTACATGTATTCTTCTTCTGTCGTGTTTGCACGTTCCCTGTGATACAAATTCAGCGTCTTTGTATCAGTTAGAACGTAATACTAAAAGGTGCAATTTGATCTGGAAGCAGAATAGACACAGACCACATCCTCAGCAGCGCTGAGAGTGTCGCAGACTCATTTCAAAACTCTATGGTTCTAAGACACAGTCAGTGTTCGTCGTAGAGCAGAGAATATCAGAAAGTAATCATTCCATAAAAAAACCACTAAACATGTACAGGAAATGCAAAATGAGGTTGTTGTACATGTATGTTCTGAATAAATTGCGTACACTGGGCAGTCGATTGCTGCGCCAAACATGATGTGGGATTCATTAGTATTAAACATCCACTTCTTCGACCCAGCGAAGCTCCTCGGCGCCCCACATGGCGTTCGCTCCTGAATTTGGTAACTACACCATCACTTTTAAGAGATTGGCGGCTGCACTGTGCACAGTGGTAACTATGTTCAACAGAGAGAGAAAATAAACGTCCTCTGTGGGACAAGTCAGAGCCGGAGAGAGAAAAAGTTTTTCTTTTTCTTCTTCTATGTCCGTCACAGATTAGGCCTATCAAACAGTTCTCACCGCATTTAGAAAAATAGCCAAATGTTTATAGTAGCATATTTCCACATTTATGACAGATAAATTTTGCAAAAGTAAATTTGAAAGGAGCTGCTACTTAGAAGATTATAAGTAGCAGCTCCTTTCCAATTTCCAAGCTAACATGGATGCTGTAGACTGGTAAAACAGTACAGGCGGCGAACTGTACAGAGCTAACATCAGATTTTAAAGCTGGGCAGAGTACAGCTTCTTCTTCTGTGTCCGTCACAGATTAGGCCTATCAAACAGTTCTCACCGCATTTAGAAAAATAGCCAAATGTTTATAGTAGCATATTTCCACATTTATGACAGATAAATTTTGCAAAAGTAAATTTGAAAGGAGTTGCTACTTAGAAGATTATAAGTAGCAGCTCCTTTCCAATTTCCAAGCTAACATGGATGCTGTAGACTGGTAAAACAGTACAGGCGGCGAACTGTACAGAGCTAACATCAGATTTTAAAGCTGGGCAGAGTACAGCTTCTTCTTCTGTGTCCGTCACAGATTAGGCCTATCAAACAGTTCTCACCGCATTTAGAGAAATAGCCAAATGTTTATAGCAGCATATTTCCACATTTATGACAGATAAATTTTGCAAAAGTGCACTGAACGCTCCTAACGAAGGACCTCCGCAGCCGACGACCCATGATTGTACCGATGTTATCACCACGACATCGGCAACTACGACTGAAATGGAAACGTGACCATCGGCTCTGGACGTTGGCGCAGTGGCAGAGCGTTGCGTGGTCTGACGAATCCCGATACTTTGTTGATCATACCGATGGGAGGGCGCGAGTCTGTCGTCTTCCAGGTAAAAAGCTCGTTGACACTTGTACTGCAGGATGGTGACAAGCTCGCGGCGGCTCCATTATGCTCTGGGGAACATTCATGTGGCCATCCATGGGGCCAACGGAGCTCGTGCAAGGCGCCATGACGGCCAAGGAGTATTGGTCACTGGTTTCAGACGACGTTCACCGCTTCATGATGATCATGTTTGCCGTCGGCAGTGGCTTTTTCAGCAAGATAATGCGCCATTCCACAAGGCAAGAATGTGATGGAGTGGTTCGAAGAACACAGAAACGAGTTCCAAGTAATGCGCAGGCTCCACAACTCGACGGATATGAATCTGATCGAACACATGTTGGATGTGATTGAAAGTGGCGTCAGAGGTTATGGCCTCTCTCCGCGGAATTTACGGGAATTAAGTGACTTGTGTATGCATATGTGGCGCCAATTCCATCCAGCGACTACCAAGGACTCATTGCTTCCATGCCACGACGCGCCGCCGCTGTTATCCGTGCCAAAGGTGAACACGCTGGCTATTAGGTAGGTGGTCATATTGTTCTGCCTGATCAGTGTAAGTTAGAAATTTAAAGTGATGATGGTTGATGCAGCAATAATGTGATAACTGTGGTCGAAGGATCCAGCCACTAACCAACATGTTTAACACTGAAGTTAGTTCGATTTTGAAGTAAATCATAAACTTGGCAATAGTCATGGGACTGTAGATGGCCTCAATATGAAGTTTGGTATACTACGGCGAGTGGGTCACACAAAAGCAGCGCAAGCTGCTGGCGAGCAGTGTAAACTATATACAATGCAACTACAGTTCGTCGTGCATGACGGAATGTTATGCATGAAGACAAAATTTGGACCACGTGTTGTAGATTCAGTCGTGATTGATGAAGAAGTATTGAGAAAAGCATATGATCACGAGTTACTGGGGCACTGGGGTCGAAGAACCACAGAATGGCTTGTAGATGAACAGTAGTGATGATGTAGCCGCAAACAAGATGTAGAGTATTATGTGAGGAACCGTGTATTTGTGCACAGGGAGCTGAATTGAGCTAGCAGCGTAGTCCACTACAAAGATTTCTGGAGGTTAGTAAGTCATTTTAAATGACTGGTATGTCTAACCTTCTTCGCACTGTTAGCAAATCGCTGTATACTGTCCATAATGGATCACTTACCGCGCTGCGTGGGTATGGTAGCTATCCCGAATCAGCAAACTGACACATTTGCACAGGCAAAGGTAAATAGTGACTTGTTGAAGTTTGGTATTCTGGAAACTGTAATTATGGATTAAAGTGGCAGTTATGTTGGATGAGGTGATACAATTAACGAACAGGCCAATGATTTAGTAACGCTAGTTGAGGATATAGCCGAACCACTAAAAAACCCAGTTGATATTGTTCAGATATGTAAGGAGATTTCAGTATATCCGTTCATGCACCGAGGAATCGTTTCTTCTGTGTACTGACTCCTTGAGCAGCCTACAAGCTATCGACAAGTGCTACCATCGCCATCCTTTGGTGGCGCCCATCCAGGAGTCCATCTATGCCCAGGACCAGTTCCATCGTTCAGTGGTGTTTGTGTGAATCCCAGGATACGTCGGAATCTCAGGCCATGAACTTGCCGACAGACTGGCCAAACAGGTTACGCGGAAACCGCTTCTGGAGGTGGGCATCTGTGAACCTGACCTGCGTTCTGACTTACCCCACAGGGTTTTTCGGCTTTGGGAGACGGAATGGCATAACAGTACGCACAACAAACTGTCATTAAGGAGACTATGAATGTGTGGAAGTCTTCCATGCGGGCCTCTCGCAGGGAATTAGTTGTCCTCTGCCAGCTCCGGATTGGCCACACTTGGGCAACCGTCGCTTACCTCCTGCGCCGTGAAGACCCACCTCAGTGTCAGGGCGGCGTCCGGTTGACAGTGGCCCATATTCTGGTGCACTGTCCCACTTTGACTGCCCAGCGACGAAATCTTGGGTTACTGGACTCGTTACCGCTCATTTTATCTGATAACGCCTTGTTGGCAGATTTAGTTATACATTTTATTCGTGAGGGTGGGTTTTATCATTTGATCTAAGTTTTAGCATATGTCCTTTGTCCCTCTGTGTCCTCCACCCTAATGTTTTTAGGGTGGAGGTTTTAATGTGTTGCAGACTGGGTGGCTTTTCATTTTTATTCTCGTGGTTGGCCAGCCACTGTAATCTGCTTTCTTGTTTTACTCTCTTCTGTTCCTAGCGTCTCGCTGTTATTTTCTTGTCCTCTTTTGTTCCTTTTAGTGTTCGTTGCCTTTCTTTCGTTCTTGTAGTTTTTCCTTTCTTTCCGTTTCGTGTTATATGTCTCGTCTGTCTTATTCTCACACTTGTGGCATTGTTTTATTAGGAACAAGGGACCGATGACCTCGTAGTTTGGTCCCTTTCCCCCACTTTTAAACCAACCAACCAACCAACCAACCATGTAAGGAGGGGTGCATTACATACACAGACAAATTGAAGAAGAGAGCGAATGCCACAGATGATTGGAAATATTTTAAGCCACTTTTTAAATAGTCATCGTAACGAGTGGGAGACACTGTTACTTTGCGTTGCTACAGCTTATGATGCTGAAGTTCGCGATATCATAGGCCTATCATCACACGAAGCAGTAAATGGTCCGAAAATATCATCATCATTCCAGTTATTTAAGCCCAACTTGGGAAAGAATGAAGAACCAGTGTGAAATTTCGCAAGAACGTTAGGAGAGGTATGAAAGGAAGTACAAAAAGCGAGAGGGAAGAAGGGTATCAGGGTCAGTACGAGGCATATTAAATGACCTCATTTGTGATTGTAAAGCTACAACTTCCTACTCATACTGCAGTCATCCATGTTAGGTGCACCCTTACATTTCAGGGTGCGCCTGATGGGACGACGGACCCCTCTAATTCCCATCTACGGCAATTTGTCTCGTCTCCGATACCTCCAAGAGGCCCTACAAACAATTGTAAGGCCCTACAGACTTGGAGTCGGTCACACTTTTTATCCTAATCGATGCCAATGCACGATCGCACCGTACTCTAGCAGTGTCTCAGTATCTTCAAACATGCAACATCAATCGAATGCGTTAGGCAGCACAATAACGAGGCATGAATGCAATTGAGCATGCACGGGACCTGTTGAAGGTGTCCTCGCACAGCGTTCGGATCCACCTGACAATCTTCAGGATCTCACTGAAGCTGCCACTGAAGAGTGGGACCTCATACCCGAAGACGAACTTGATGCTCTCATCAAGAGTACGCCTCGCAGAGTGGAGGAACTCATCCGTGAGCTGGGAGGATATACTTACTGCTAAAGGCTGGTAATCATCATTTGAGATAAAGATTTGCACTACTTTTGTTTTCAAGATGTACACTTAGGATATAGTCTGTTTTGTAATCATTTTTTGTAACAAACCTAAATCGTTCTTGTTTTCAGAAGGAATTGCAGCGCGGAGTAGCCGCGTTGTCTGGGACGCCTTGCCACTGTTCGCACGGCTACACCCGTCGAAAGTTCGAGTCCTCCCTCGGGCATGGGTGTTTGTGTCGTCAAAAATGGTTCAAATCGCTCTGAGCACTAAGCGACTTAACTTCTGAGGTCATCAGTCGCCTAGAACTTAGAACTAATTAAACCTAACTAACCTAAGGACATCACACACATCAATGCCCGAGGCAGGATTCCAACCTGCGACCGGAGCGGTCGCTCGGCTCCAGACTGTAGCGCCTAGAACCGCAAGCCCACTCCGGCCGGCGTTTGTGTTGTCCTTAGTGTAAGTTTAAGTTAGATTAAGCAGTACGTAAGCCTAGGGACCGATGACCTAAGCAGTTTGGCCCCATAGGAACTTTCCACAAATTTCCAAATATCAGAAGAAATTATTTTTATTTTGTTAATAACGTATTCTAAAAACGCCAATGGGTGTACTTCAAGAAGTCATTGTAGTAAACTCTACGATAATCTAAACTTTCGTTGAGGTCTGTACAATCTGAGTCACTTGAAACTGGCCCTTGCAACTAACTCAGCGACACTGTACTCTGGTGTACGTCTGTGTGCTCTTTTCTAAACGTTTAAAGTACTTAGTGAGCCTGAAAATTTATGAAAATGGCTATTAACACAGCTACACATATCTACTTATGTGAAGGACAGATGCAAGAACATACCGCTTATTCCTGCCGAACAGATCTGAATTCAGAATAGTATTCCAGGAAGACAATCGCACTTGCTGTTTGTTATACATCTGCTTGTGATAATTTCACCAGCGTAAACATGAACTTATTAGTTTTTCCGACATGAGACTGAGTGGAAATGAACTACAGGCTAGATTGCATTAATGTTTTTCGGAGTCTCACTTTAGCACTCAGAAACATGGTCGTGTAGTTTTTAGAAGCGAAACTCCGTTTGCACCGTTTAAGTGGCTCTTCAGTTTTCATGTTACTGGCGCAGTAAGAGATTTTTCTGTCATTTATTGTTAAAATTAGTTCTCGTTAAGCAAAAACCAAACCCTTGAATATCCCATTTATCTTCCATTTGGTTTGCTTGTCTCGTGCCAAGAAGTTATTTTTCTGAAGTATTTGTGGCTTATTATATCTGACAACAAAAATGAAAGCAGCAGTGATAGGTG
Source organism: Schistocerca cancellata (assembly GCF_023864275.1). Lineage (NCBI taxonomy): Eukaryota > Metazoa > Arthropoda > Insecta > Orthoptera > Acrididae > Schistocerca > Schistocerca cancellata. The sequence goes on along the minus strand of NC_064626.1, from coordinate 314,673,837 downwards.
TTATTTTAGGACTCTACACACAACGTATGTAGGGAGTATAAACCACCTCTTGGGATGTGTTGTAATATTAATTTTTATTTCAAATACTTGACAAATTATTTTACTCTTATGTTGTTTTTGAACTTACAGAGAGCAACATCACGAAAGAATTACAAGGAGAACTTGAAATCGTAGTTATATGGATGTCGGTCGTCACGATGATGATGCTTATGATGGTGGTGGTGATGATAATTGTGATGGCGATAATGATTCCCAGCTGTACATGTACGCTGATGGTTATTCTCTGGTTCATTTTGGGGCCAAAGAAACTCCAAACTTACTTTGGAAGATGAGAGTTCAGGTAACACAGAACAGTTGCTTGTTATCGGAAGTGGGCCAATGGTCTGCGAACGTCTTTTCGAACGCTTCAAGTTTTGTTTTCTTTTGCTTCGCCACATTCATATGAAGCAAGCTGCTCCCAATATTGGAAGGCGATGTCATTGGCAAGTTTTGTTTCAAAATATCCTTTTATCAAGTTTACTGATCATCAGATTTACCATTTGTCTAAGTTCCGAGTAAAATACAGCTTTGCATCGAGCTCATCCGTCCTTACTACCATCCAAACCACTATAGCGGGCTATTCATCAGAAGGGATCTAAACCACGTCGGCTGCTACCTATTACGTATGGTTAGGCTCTGACCATTATCAAGCAAGTGTAGATGGCGCTGACTTCCGAGCCTTTTACAGATATAGTATATCTGCGGGAGGCAATCAGAAGAAGATTGGAGTACTATTGGCCATTTGAGGCGGTCCCTTTTCAATCGGAAGATCTATACTCGGAGGCGGAGGAGATTAGTGTTTAACGTCCCGTCGACAACGTGGTCATTAGAGACGTAGCACAAGCTCGGGTTAGGGAAGGACGGAGAAAGAAAGCGTCTGTGCTCTTTTCAAGGAAACATCCCAGCGTTTGCCTTAAGCGATTAGGGAAATCACGGAAACCTAAACCAGGATGGCCGAACGCGGGTTTGAACCGCCGTCCTCCCGAATGCAAGTCCAGTGTGCTAACCACCGCTCGGAATGTATACTCAACTCGGTGAGAAAGTTTTAGAATTTTGCCTGTGACGGTGAGCTCGCGCCACGAAACTGACATTAAAATGCAGTACAGGCCGTTCAGCGTCATTTGCTACACCTTGTTCTTATTAGGTGCATGATTAATATTTGTCGACAGCTTAGAGGTAGTAGACCACTTTTCATATTAAATGGTTTCAACCCTTTATTTGTTCTTGTCACTGCAGGTTGGAATTAAATGTTTTATTTATGTGTAATTGGCCATTTATCAGTTTATGTCCCGGCGTGGATCTGACCTTGCTTAGCGAGTGTGTGTTGGTCTGAATATTTTGTAAAGTGATTTTTCGTAACTTGTCTTATTTATGTTCTGCCTTCCTCAGAATTATTTAATTACGCTACGCTCATTAGCATTGTCCTTGGAACTTTCAAGCGAACTGTATCATACTGGTAACAGGTTGACCAGAACGTCTCGTTTAACTATTCAACAATTTACAGCTATTGCTATCAATTGTCTAGTATTGCCCTTTTAACTTGTTTTTGTATATGCGGAGTCTGTTCATTCATACATGTCTGAAACAACAGGCACCATTTTGAGGTTGCAACCACTATGAATCAAGACGCAAAGGAGCCATAGACATTAGCTGCCTATGGGCACTGATTTATTTAAATGGGGCAAGTTGAAAATTTGTGCCAGATTGTGACTGAACCGGGGTCTCCTGCTTAGTAGGCGGATGCACAGACCACTGCGCCATCTGGCGACAGTGGCCACCACAACCGCATGGACTACCCTAACACGCCTCCCGTCAGATCCAAGTTTGCAATTTATACAAGACGCTACTGACGTTGTGCCCCTGATAATTAGTCTCATTACTATCAGCACCTCGGTGAACCTCATAAGAATTCAAGCTTGGTGTGCAACTGCACTCGAAGGGATCATTGGCCATTATACCTTAATTAATTATTATATAATTATTATCATATTTTTACAGACTATAAGACACTGCGGACTAGAAAACGCACCTCAATTTTTAAGCAATTTTGTTAAATAACATTTTTACCATTTTTATTGGTAGATTACAAACCCAGACCAAAAAAAAAAATTCTTAGTTTATAAAACCGAACTGACCTCTAAAATCCCTGAAAATCGTCATCTGAACTTTCTTCTTCTTTCTCTTCCTCCTCCTCGTAGTCGTTGTCCTCTTCATATATAAGATTATCTTGGTTCAAATGGCTCTGAGCACTATGGGACTCAACATCTTAGGTCATAAGTCCCCTAGAATTTAGAACTACTTAAACCTAACTAACCTAAGGACGTCACACACACCCATGCCCGAGGCAGGATTCGAACCTGCGACCGTAGCAGTCCCGCGGTTCCGGACTGCAGCGCCAGAACCGCTAGACCACCGCGGCCGGCTAAGATTATCTCCACTACCATAGAGGTCGTTACTTACGTCGCACTTCTTGAAAGATAAATAAAGTCTTTTCTCACTCTAGACCACAACTGCTTTATCCACTGACATACTTGTTTGATAGTAGGTCGTTTTAAAGATCCCTGCGACGTGAATTCATGTTGGGTTTCATCCATCATCCATTTGTTCCATTCCTGTCTCATATATACTTTAAGTGGTTTATTTATCGAGATATTAAGACATTGTCAAATGACTACTAAACTGATCTAGCACAATAAAAGAACTATTCTTCAATAAATAACCTTTCCTTCTCTGCCACACACTGTTAATCCATATTTTCAGACCGGCCTCGTCCATACTACCCTAGTGATGTACGTGAACAATAACATCGGCGGTATTTCAGAAGGTCTTGGCATTGTTGTGCGCTTGAAAATGATCATCTTTCATGGCAACAATTCTGTTACTCGGGACATCAAATGTCAGAGGATTTTCGTCCATATTCGCTCTTTTGTCTTAGTTCCGCACCGGGTTTCTTTCGATGTTATATAATAAAGCGATGAAAAGAGTAGATATTCTCTTCATACTCTCATGGTGTTTTCTTGCATATTTTGGTTTTGGTTCGCATGCCACCAACAAACTCCACCCCTGAAGTCTAGGTTCCGTTGTAGTACTAGCTTTTGAACGTGTATCTGCATAATTTTTTATTAATTCCAACGCCATTTTCACGGTGTCCTTGATACAATTTCAATACTTCATCTTCTAGTTTTGGCCATTTCGCTTTCAGTCCTCTATTCGCACATTTAGATTTTCTCATTTTTTCAGTTCTGCTTCACGAGCCCGCCAATGGCGAATGCTTTCTTTCTGTTGGTGGAGGATCGAAATTCCGCTCAGCTGCTCTGTTTTTGTGAACTCCTCCATATGCTGCTACTTTCAATCTGTAGCCCGCATGATATGAATACCTTTTATTTATTTCCATTACGGTAGTAGCAACTAACAACAATATTGTACTGTCACAGAGAACGCAAGTCAATTTCAATTATTCAGTGGCACTGTAGACTGCAGTGACGTATCATAGGCTACACAGTGTTCTGGATTTGTGATGGCGGGGTAGGAGGGAGTCAGTGTTCCCCACAACTCATGTTCGTCGCATCGGTGCACTGCTATTTCCAGTTGAATCAAATGGCTCTGAGCACTATGGGACTTAACATCTATGGTCATCAGTCCCCTAGAACTTAGAAATACTTAAACCTAAGGACATCACACAACACCCAGTCATAGTTGAATCCAATGCTACCAATTTTGCACAGAGCACTAAATCCCGCTAAACAGTACCTTCCCCAAGCTGGTGATAAAGTAACCCTTAACGTCCCAGGTGCGGTCTCACAGAGCCCGAGCGCTTATTGTGACTCAGTTGCTAGCGCATAATGATGGGGTAGGAGATTACAGCGTTGTCTAATTGTTCCTTCTGAAGCTGCCGTAGTTTACTTTGTAAGTAGGCACTTGAATGTGACATGGACCTAAACAACTGCTGCTGCTTTCGTGCAAGCGGTCGCTGAAACCGCTTCTGGAACTTTGTGTTACGGATTCAGCGGCTACGTCTACGTCTACTGTTCGTGCCACGGACACTGACTTGGAGGAAACTGATTTAAAATAATCCGACGATAGCTCAGGAAGTGATGTTAGATCGGACAGTGACAACGGCAGTGAAACTGACAGTACAGGAACAGGGCGAAAATGGATTTGTCTTGCCACCAGTGAATTCCTCGAACGAAACAAGTGATGAAGACAGAACTGTGGAGACTGAATCCTTAGCTAAGGTTTCTGCTAGAAATACGTCATGTCGAAGCCTCTTCCAATGATGACCAACGGCATTATTTTTCCGCATGTTGGACATAAGTGGAGTGAATGCATTTGTCCTTCACAGTTGCTACAAAGAGAATAATCAGGTGAACCGCTTTAATTGTTGAGGAATCTTGTAAACACGTTGGTGACATCACAGATAAAAAGCGAGCCAGCTAGTGTCATATACCCCGTGAACTTCATGCACCCTCCACCGTGTTTTGGGTGTAGCAGAACCAAGAGTACAAGTCACCGTAGAATGATTGGAAAAACGTGAAACATGCTCGAGCTGTGACCCAAAAAATAAGAGAAAGACATCTTATATTTGCCAATGTTGCAAGAAGCCAATCGGACTTGAAATCTGTTCAAAAATTTCCAGCGAGTACAAAGGAAACCTTTGAGAAGGAAACTACACACCTAAAAATGACTAGCGTAATTTCAATTTTTTAGTGTTTAGTGGGATTTTTGTGTATTTATTATTATACGAATAATAAACAATAAAAATATATCGAATAGTGAAGTTTGTAGGGAAAGGTATTTGCATTCACATAGTATTAACCTTATCATGTAATATTATGTTCGTTTTGTACAATTTTCCGTTTTCTAATTAACTTTAAAAATTATTTGAATATATGCAACCTTTTACATAAAATCTGAACTGTTCCACTGAAATTGCCGAGTACGATTTTTTGGCTATTTAAATATAGCTGTCAGTCAGAGCCCACCTGGAGAGTGACAAAAAAAAAAAAAAAAAGACCTGGAAGCTAACGGTTAAGTAAAGCCATAGGGCATGAATGGCTAGGAGACATTTTAGAGCAAGTTCAGACATCTAAATGAAAAATTTTCTGTACCCTCCATGCCAATAGACACATTCCCTTCGTGAAGTATGAGAGTTGTGAGGGTATGTGTATCTGCTACGTGTAGATACACGTAGTGGCATGCATGTAGTGTAGTGAACATTCTTAGTGAAGGTGATGAGAAAGGAGAGTGTAGACAGTGCTGGCAACTATCCCACTCTTCTTAAGGAGCACCAAAGGGGATGCTGAGCCTAATACTCCCATCTAGATAGAAAGATCATTATCTACAGTGTCGCATGTCTTCGGTTCATGAGACGCTGCGGAGAGGTTTGGATTTGAATCCAGGATGTACTGGTCGTCAGGGACTTTACGTTACCATGCCTACTGCCCCCTCTGCCGCAGAGGCAGACAGCACCTAGACGGTCACTCATCTAAGTATTGACCACACCAGATGGCGCTTAACTTATATAGTAGGAACTGGTGTATCCAACTCGGCACGGTCTTTTGACAAAAAGGGGTATGTCTCAATTTGAAGATGGAACTGATGAAAGTCACGTCGTTATTAAATTTGATCAGTCACGCTGGCTGAAGAAATACACTGACATAAATTCAGAGAAATGATAGTCTGCGATGTGCGATTTTGAAAAAGACTTTTATAAATTGACGAAAAATGAAATTTCCAGTAAAACCATGGAAACATAGCGATATCCATTAAGTCAACCTTTGGAATGGGCGTTATGTAGACAATACTTCCTAGCCAAATTTCAAGTGGGCCGTAGGACACTATATTCAATGAGGTATTTGTGGCTCCGAAGTTTTCAAAATCTCATTTCGAATACCTAAAGTTGGTTTACATGAATGCAGACAGCTTCATTTTTTTGGGTGGAGACTGTGTTCGATATGAAGTAATAAGATGACTCCCTGACAAATTCGACACATCTGGATACGCAGCTAATAGTTATTACAGAAAGAACATGGTTATCGCTTAATGAACGACGAAGCGAGTGAGTCTCAAATTGTGAAGTTTGTAGGTCGTAGATCGAAAATAGTGCATATAGTCAGGTGCCACACAGAAACGGGCTAAGGTTGTGGGGCGTTTTGCCAAAAGAATTATAATGGTTGAAGATTATCTGCCGTGCCTATGTGGTGGTGCAGACGGTGTTCCCGATCTGATGTATTCAAGGAAAAGGACATGTGGTTCGCTCTGTTGAGCGCCTTATGGTCGTAGTTGCTGATGCATCTGGTCGTTTCGCGGTTGACCGTCTTACTGATTTGTGAGCCTCCACGAAAATTTGCATTCTTGTTCAAACAAATTTCGGGCTTGCAGTGATGATGATGATGTTTGATTTGCGGGGCGCTCAACTGCGTGGTTATCAGCGCCCGTACAATTACCCAATCTTTGCTCAGTCCAATTTCGCCACTTTCCTGGATGATGATGATGAAATGATGAGAACAACACAAACACCCAGTCATCTCGAGGCAGGTGAAAATCCCTGACCCCGCCGGGAATCGAACCCGGGACCACGTGCTCGGGAAGCGAGAACGCTACCGCGAGACCACGAGCGGCGGACCGGGCTTGCAGTAGGTTATTGTTTAGTACATCACACGATATTTCAACTTTGGCTTTAGCTTTGGCTTTAGGTGAGCCATCGATGGCTTCCGAACAACAAACAATATGAACACAAAATTTCGTTTAGAAAAAGCCACCATATCATGTTGCTCTTATCCAGGAGTATATAAAATTATCTGCTATAGTTGCGACACGTTTTACATAGAACAAACAGGCAGGCATTTCACCATCAGGTATAGCGAACACGAAATACATTGAGATAGCAACCAATCTCACGTCGTCCTACATTTAAAAGTACGAGATCAAAAAAGCAGAAACACAGAAGATATCGCACAAAACTTCGAAAGGTATCACCGTGAATATTTTAAAAGAAACTGAAGTTTAGATGCATATGAAAAATCAGTCGCAAAGTATTTTACACGAACAAACAGACCTAAAACATAAACACTATTCAAACAGTTTCATTGAGCTTCTAAAACGATAAACTACACAGAAAAAAAGCAAACATTACAGACATAACTACTCAAGACGACGATCTAGACATTATCTATCATAAATATAAATAAATATAAACAAACAGCAGCCGCAAAGTATGTCGGGCAGATGTGAAACTTCAAATTAACTGTCAAAGTTACATTAAATAAATAAGGTTTCACTGTAGATAAAGACAGCAAACAACGACCACACAAAATGGTTCGAATGGCTCTGAGCACTATGGGACTTAACTTCTGCGGTCATCAGTCCCCTAGAACTTAGAACTACTGAAAACTAACTAACCTAAGGACATCACACACATCCATGCCCAAGGCAGGACTCGAACCTGCGACTGTAGCGCCTAGAACCGCTCGGACACTCCGGCCGGCGACCACACAAAGATCCAATATGTAAGTACATCACGAAAATCTAGACTTTAATAAAATCGTCAAATATCTTTAGCTTAAACTGCCACCAAGTAGACGATGTTTTTGTTGTTGTCTTCAGTCCTGAGACTGGTTTGATGCAGCTCTCCATGCTACAAGTAGACGATATCAATACTTTTCAAAAATGTTCAAATGTTTGTGAAATCTTATGCTAAGGTCATCACACCCTAAGCTTACATACTACTTAAACTAAATTATCCTAAGGACAAACGCACACACCCATGCCCGGGGGAGGACTCGAACCTCCGCCGGAACCAGCCGCACAGTCCATGACTGCAGCGCCCCAGACCGCTCGGCTAGTCCCGCGCGGCAATACTGTTCATTTTAATTACAGGTAGTTCTAGAAAATGGCACTAACGCCAAAATAAACCTATAATATAGAATCAGTTAACCTTTCAGCAGCTAACTTCATTTAGTTTTTACGTAAAATATCACGTAGGGTTTGTCCACGTGGCTGAATGATCAAAGTATCGTAGTACTGGGCAGAGAAACCGGGTCTGATGCCCAACCCAACCACAGATCTTTCGCCTTGTTGGAAGGCTCGGAAGGAGTCTATTTAGTTCACACAGGAGCTACTAGGAGCAACTAGTTCGATTTAAAAAGTCAACGTCAACAGCTGGCATTTCGGTGTGCTGACTACCTAATTACGTCGAACATTGTGGTTCGCTTAGGTTGAGATAGACGTTCTGGACTGGCTTCTCAAAGCCGTTACCATAACAGCATCAAACACTTTGCAGTAAATTAGAGAATTTTGTGCCTTATTAATTCGTCCCAAACTAGCCAAGAAATAGTTATTTCGTTCACTGAGAGTGGAAATAATTCCCATTTTCATTGTATCACAAGTTATGAAGATCCAGCATAATGGAGTATGGGACTAGAGACTTGAGTATTTTTTCCCAGTATCCATCACAGTTGCGATAATAGTCGTATCTTTGTGGCGACTTGTTTCGGACCATAGCGTCCAGTTTCAAACCATAGCCTAAACCAGGCTATGTGATGTTAACGAAAGTAAAATTACAATGTACTTCCAAAATTGTACATATATGTTGAACATAACATAAAGCATTATAAAATAGTTTATCCCTACTGTATACATTTTTACATGTACGTTAAACGTAAATGTAATTGTACAGCCAACTAATGTACACATGAGTAACAAATGTTCACATTCATCGTTAGAAATCCTTAAATGAATGTTTGAATAATATAGTCGCCTTGCCATCCAACGCAGCAAACTGAGACGCCGCGCTAACCTAGTCGCCTCGTACCCTCTGTGGAGGTAGCTGCTAGTGGTATGCGACAGCCTCATACGAATTTGAAACCCTATTTGTGTTTTTAGTCAGTGGTAACAGACCACTCTCAACAGCACAAACCTTTGGTAGAACTGTTACAATTAATTATAATCATTTACTTATATTTACATACATAATTATAGTTCATCACGAATTATAATAAAACCAAAGTAACGCCACAATACGGCGTGCCCAAAAATAACGTCTGTCACTCTCGTTCAGCATCGTCGCATACAATTTTGTTTCCTTTTTTTAAATTTATTTATTTAATTTCATTGGGTTACAAAATTTTTCATCCCAGAATCACATCGTTTGGTGCGGTCAGCTCCCATCTTAAATTTTAAAATCATGAAACTTTCAAACGTTACCGTCTACTTTGTTCAGGTCACATGGTAAAACATTACAACTTTTAAAACATGGTCACTGGAACCGACTAAATTCTTCACATTTAGCGCACTGTTACTGTATTACTGACATTTAGAAATTTCCTGCTGACTGCACATTTTATATGAGCGTTGGCCTGATAAATGGCAAGTGGTCATAACTTTCTACACATCGTATGCTATTATAATCCCACATAAATAAAACATTTCTTTATGAAACACGGACGGTACCCTCATTGCAGATCATATTTGCTGGGTACATCTCTCACCTGAAGTGTCCATTCTGTACCTGCTGATTATTTTTATACAGCTACTGAAAAACTGCATTACCTAACCAGCCACATAAAAGCAGCCGTACCAACTATAACAACAGTCACATGTTGCTCCACAGAACAGTTCGGTAAGCCTGTCGTAGTAAACTTTTGACCAATACCTAGTCTGTGACAAGACTTGTAATTCACTAACAGTACGGTAAATATGAGGAATTTATCTATTCCTATGAGCATATTTTAAAAGTTGTAATGTTCTACGATGTGACCTGAACATAGTAGATGGTAAAGTTTGAATGTTCCATGATTTTAAAGTTTACGATGAGAACTGACCAGAGCAAACGATATGGTTCATGGATGAAACATTTTGTAACTGAATGTAATAAAATAAATAAACAAATTTAAAAAATAAAATGAATTTCTATGTGGCTATGCTGGTCCAGACTGACAGACGTTGGTTTGGGGCACTGGAGGCCTGCATGGCCGAGTAAGCGAGCGCAAAATACGAGGTGGGGCGAGCACACCCTAACTGGATAGGCTGCCCGCACGAGTCCTTGTGACCGAGCATAGAAGCCGTGACCGAATACGTAGCACGTAACTACAAACACATTACACGTGTCATTATCCGTGTGAGACTGCAGTCAGTACGGGCTTCTCATTTGTGGTGTGTCTCTCTCTGTACTCATGCAGCGCGAGGAAGCCAGTGCAGTAAGACGTAAGATTGAAACCAATGTTCACACATTGAAGAAACGGGAAGGTCTAAAAAGCCAAGTATGGTGTACATTTCTGTTGTTTTTAGACGAAAACAGTGCGTATGCTGGGTACGTTTCGTGCATAAACTGCTCCACATTATTGTTTTTCCAGTCGGAAACCACTCATTTAAAGAAACACAGTTGCAAGAAACCTCACAAAGATACAGCTCCTTCAGGGAAACCGGCAGAAATAAAAAATAGTATTAAAGCAAAGTGTGTTGCAATGTGTGCTAAAGATATGAGACGTTTTAATGCTGTTTCCGGTGAAGATTTCAGAGAACTAGGCCAAGAATTAATTCATCTAGGTGCGCATTATGGAGAAGGCGGCAGGTGTCATGCCACATCCCTCTGCTATAAGCAGACATGTCAAAGAATAAGCTGATGCAATACGAAACAGCATAATGCCTTCTGTTATTGAGGACGTTATTAATAAAACATGTGCTGCGACAGTTGATATGTGGACTGATTCGCATAATCAGGTGCACTATTTGACTCTTACAATACATTCTACATCTACATCTACATCCATACTCTGCAAGCCACCTGACGGTGTGTGGCGGAGGGTACCTTCAGTACCTCTATCGGTTCTCCCTTCTATTCCAGTCTCGTATTGTTCGTGGAAAGAAGGATTGTCGGTATGCCTCTGTGTGGGCTCTAATCTCTCTGATTTTATCCTCATGGTCTCTTCGCGACATATACGTAGGAGGGAGCAATATACTGCTTGACTCTTCGGTGAAGGTATGTTCTCGAAACTTTGACAAAAGCCCGTACCGAGCTACTGAGCGTCTCTCCTGCAGAGTCTTCCACTGGAGTTTATCTATCATCTCCGTAACGCTTTCGCGATTACTAAATGATCCTGTAACGAAGCGCGCTGCTCTCCGTTGGATCTTCTCTATATCTTCTATCAACCCTATCTGGTACGGATCCCACACTGCTGAGCAGTATTCAAGCAGTGGGCGAACAAGCGTACTGTAACCTACTTCCTTTGTTTTCGGATTGCATTTCCTTAGGATTCTTACAATGAATCTCAGTCTGGCATCTGCTTTACCGACGATCAACATTATATGATAATTCCATTTTAAATCACTCCTAATGCGTACTCCCAGATAATTTATGGTATTAACTGCTTCCAGTTGCTGACCTGCTATTTTGTAGCTAAATGATAAAGGATCTATCTTTCTGTGTATTCGCAGCACATTACACTTGTCTACATTGAGATTCAATTGCCATTCCCTGCACCATGCGTCAATTCGCTGCAGATCCTCCTGCATTTCAGTACAATTTTCCATTGTTACAACCTCTCGATACACCACAGCATCATCTGCAAAAAGCCTCAGTGAACTTCCGATGTCATCCACCAGGTCATTTATGTATATTGTGAATAGCAACGGTCCTATGACACTCCCCTGTGGCACACCTGAAATCACTCTAACAGCGGGGGACTTGTCTCCATTGAGAATGACATGCTGCGTCCTGTTATCTAGGAACTCCTCAATCCAATCACACAATTGGTCTGATAGTCCATATGCTCTTACTTTGTTCATTAAACGACTGTGGGGAACTGTATCGAACGCCTTGCGGAAGTCAAGAAACACGGCATCTACCTGTGAACCCGTGTCTATGGCCCTCTGAGTCTCGTGGACGAATAGCGCGAGCTGGGTTTCACATGACCGTCTTTTTCGAAACCCATGCTGATTCCTACAGAGCAGATTTCTAGTCTCCAGAAAAGTCATTATACTCGAACACAATACGTGTTCCAAAATTCTACAACTGATCGACGTTAGAGATATAGGTCTATAGTTCTGCACATCTGTTCGACGTCCCTTCTTGAAAACGGGAATGACCTGTGCCCTTTACCAATCCTTTGGAACGCTACGCTCTTCTAGAGACCTACGGTACACCGCTGCAAGAAGGAGGGCAAGTTCCTTCGCGTACTCTGTGTAAAATTGAACTGGTATCCCATCAGGTCCAGAGGCCTTTCCTCTTTTGAGCGATTTTAATTGTTTCTCTATCCCTCTGTCGTCTATTTCGATATCTACCATTTTGTAATCTGTGCGACAATCTAGAGAAGGAACTACAGTGCAATTTTCCTCTGTGAAACAGCTTTGGAAAAAGACATTTAGTATTTCGGCCTTTAGTCTGTCATCCTCTGTTTCAATGCCATTTTGGTCACAGAGTGCCTGGACATTTTGTTTTGATCCACCTACCGCTTTGACATAAGACCAAAATTTCTTAGGATTTTCTGCCAAGTCAGTACATAGAACTTGAGCGATTTTAATTGTTTCTCTATCCCTCTGTCATCTATTTCGATATCTACCATTTTGTAATCTGTGCGACAATCTAGAGAAGGAACTACAGTGCAATTTTCCTCTGTGAAACAGCTTTGGAAAAAGACATTTAGTATTTCGGCCTTTAGTCTGTCATCCTCTGTTTCAATGCCATTTTGGTCACAGAGTGCCTGGACATTTTGTTTTGATCCACCTACCGCTTTGACATAAGACCAAAATTTCTTAGGATTTTCTGCCAAGTCAGTACATAGAACTTTACTTTCGAATTCATTGAACGCCTCTCGCATAGCCCTCCTCACACTACATTTCGCTTCGTGTAATTTTTGTTTGTCGGCAAGGCTTTGGCTATGTTTATGTTTGCTGTGAAGTTTCCTTTGCTTCCGCAGCAGTTTTCTAACTCGGTTGTTGTACCACGGTGGCTCTTTTCCATCTCTTACGATCTTGCTTGGCATATACTCATCTAACGCATTATGTACGACGGTTTTGAACTTTGTCCACTGATCCTCAACACTATCTGTACTTGAGACAAAACTTTTGTGTTGAGTCAACAGGTACTCTGAAATCTGCTTTTTGTCACTTTTTCTAAACAGAAAAATCTTCCTACCCTTTTTAATATTCCTATTTACGGCTGAAATCATCGATGCCGTAACCGCTTTATGATCGCTTATTCCCTGTTCTGCGTTAACTTTTTCAAATAGTTCGGGTCCGTTTGTCACCAGAAGGTCTAATATGTTATCGCCACGGGTCGGTTCTCTGTTTAACTGCTCAAGGTAGTTTTCAGATAAAGCACTTAAAAAAATTTCACTGGATTCTTTGTCCCTGCCACCCGTTATGAACGTCTGAGTCTCCCAGTCTATATCCGGCAAATTAAAATCTCCACCCAGAACTATAACATGATGGGGAAATCTACTCGAAATATTTTCCAAATTATCCTTCAGGTGCTCAGCCACAACAGCTGCTGAGCCAGGGGGCCTATAGAGACATCCAATTACCGTGTCTGAGCCTGCTTTAACCGTGACCTTCACCCAAATCATTTCACATTTCGGATCTCCGTCAATTTCCTTCGATACTATTGCACTTCTTATCGCTATAAACACGCCTCCCCCTTCACTGTCCAGCCTGCCTCTGCGGCATACATTCCAATCTGAGTTTAGGATTTCATTACTGTTTACGTCTGGTTTCAGCCAACTTTCTGTCCCTAGTACTATATGGGCGTTGTGACCGTTTATTAATGAGAGCAGTTCTGGGACCTTTCTGTAGACGCTCCTGCAGTTTACTATTAGCACATTAATAGTGTTATTCCCTGCTGCATTTTGCCTACCCCTACCTTGCCGCATCTCAGGAGGCGTCTTGTCGGGCCTAGGGAGGGAATTCTCTAACCTAAAAAAACCCCATGTGCACTCCACACGTACTCCGCTACCCTTGTAGCCGTTTCCGGCATGTAGTGCACGCCTGACCTATTCAGGGGGACCCTACATTTCTCCACCCGATAGCGGAGGTCGAGAAATTTGCACCCCAGATCTCCGCAGAATCGTCTGAGCCTCTGGTTTAAGCCTTCCACTCGGCTCCAAACCAGAGGACCGCGATCGGTTCTGGGAACGATACTGCAAATAGTTAGCTCTGATTTCACCCCGCGAGCGAGGCTTTCCGCCTTCACCAATTCCGCCAACCGCCTGTACGAACTGAGGATGACCTCTGAACCCAGACGGCAGGAGTGCCGACATGAGCAACAATTTGCAGTCGGGTGCACCCAGTGTGTGACACATTAACACATATTGGTCTCTTGTGAACAATGTTTTATTTACAAAAAAATTCCAGGACGTTAAGAAGACGGGAGTAAACATTATGAAAGAAATTGAAGAGAGGATAGCTGATTGGGACATTTCGCCGGATATGGTGCACAGTTTTGTTTTTGTCTCCGACCAGGGTGCCAATGCAATAAAGGCTTTGGAAAATCACGAAAGGATTTCTTGTGTTGCTCATTGTATAAACACAGTACTTAGCCATACTTTGGATGAAGATAGCTTCATGTTAAATCATGCCCCGAACATCGCATCAACAATAAATACTGCAAAATGCGTTGTAAGGTACATTAAGAAAAGTGAACTCTGCTCGTCTTTGAAAGCATCGTTGAAACAAGAGGTCTGCACACGCTGGAACAGCTTGTACACTATGCTGGAATCCTGACACTCAGTATAACGAAGTTGCTGCTTTGTTGACGGAAAAGAACTCCGCTTACAGATTGCAATGATATGATAATGAGCTTCCAGTAAAAATTGCGCATTTTCTGAGACCATTTAAAGAGGCCACAGATGAATTAGAAGGCGAAAAAGAACCGACAATCGAGTTAGTTCTTCTTTGGTTTCACAAACTGCAACAAATTTGCAGTGTCAATGACACTGACTGGCAGGTGAGTAATTACAGTAGTTAAAAGCACTGTTTTATTATGATACACGACAGATTTATAATTGACTAGCGTAACTGATGTGTACTAACAGATATGTATTTTTTTAACATGAGGTACAAAGAATTAAAAATAGAGTCTTGACTTTCGTTTGTGAGAAGACATAAAATTGCTACGTCTTTCCGTGATCTTAATATGCTTGAAATAAATGAAAAGCAGGAAATTCTTAGCAATGTGCGACAAATGTGTGCTACTTACGCAGGTACAACATGTAGTCATTAACATAATCGTTTTTGCATAGTTAGTGGATAGTGTATTATAGAGAAACGGAAATGTTACCATTCGTATAATATTACATTAACATAAAACACGTCGTTTTTACGGGAACGTTTCGATGATTTCCACATCAGTTCTGTATTAATTGTCTCTTTTATATATTATCACCTTCAAGTACTGAAGTGTCGGCAGAAGTGCCAACACTGTTTTGTTTGAGGAGACCGAAATGCACGCTATAAGCTCACGCAGGCTGGCGTGAGGTCTGAAACAGGATACGTAATGAATGCTATAAAGAAAAGTACGTAGCTTCTGGAATACTTAACTTTAATCCACATTTGTAGAACGTCTCTCGTTACTGTACAGGCTTTATAACCACAATATCAATTGGTAATGGCGCCTTGCTAGGTCGTAGCAAAAGTAGCTGAAGGCTATGCTAACTATCGTCTCGGCAAATGAGAGCGCTATGTGTCAGTGAACCATTGCTCGCTAAGTCGGCTATACAACTGGGGCGAGTGCTAGTACGTCTCTCTAGACCTGCCGTGAGGCGGCGCTCGGTCTGCAATTACTGACAGTGGCGACAGGCGGGTCCGTCGTATACTAGCGGACCGCGGCCGATTTAAAAGCTACCACCTAGCAAGTGTGGTGTCTGGCGGTGACACCACAAGTACTATGTCATCACCACCCAGAAAAAGAGACATCGTTTCAAGGAATGGAGGAACAACAGATCATCCGCAGCATGTGAAGTGGTTCTCTACATTTTAATGCACCCCGGAGATGATGATGACATATTAAAGTGGTGGAGCAGACATGAAACAGATCTGCCAGTCGTGGCTGCATTTGTAAGAAGTATTTTATGTATCCCGGCAAAAAGCGCATGGAGTTAAAGATGCTTTAGTGAAGCCGGTATGTTACTAACAAATCGCCGCAGCCAATTAAATCCAGAACGCGTTAGTGATTTACTGCTGATCAACAATAACTATAATTTTGTTTCTGTTGCAAGTGAAAAGTATGAGAAGTTACGTCTGCAAATTTTTAATGTTCTTTGTATGATTTCTTTATGAAGATGGTTGTCTTCTAGATTACAGGGACAGCACTTAAAAGAGAGAGAGAGAGAGAGAGAGACAGAGATAAATACAGCGTGTGTGTGTGTCTGTGTGAGAGAGAGGCGGTGGATTTGTACAGTAAAGTACAGTGCAGCGAGCCGGGGCGAGGAGAGGTGAGACGTCAGCGGTGACCGGTCATGCTCGGTTATCCGCGTGTCCGGAATCCGGACAACAGACATGAGGCGAGGACGTCACCGAGCCGGGTCGTGTGGGGTCGGAATCGAGAGGTTCGGTCCCCAAGTCAACAGGCGAGTCGTGACCGGTCAAACATTGAGCGTTGCAGCACTCTATATGGGCACGCAACTGTTGTAACAAACGTTTGTGCCGTATAAAACCGCCGACTAAAAATACAAGTAGCGTTTCTGTTACGTATGAGGCTGTGGCGCACCACGTGTAGTGACCTCTACAGAGGGTACGAGGCGACTAAGTTAGCGCGTCGTCTCAGCTTGCTGCGTTGGCTGGCAAGGCGACTATATTATACAAACATTTGTATTCATGTAATGATTTATAACCATGAATATGAGCATTTGTTACTCATATGTACATTAGTTGGCTGTATAATTACATTTACGTTTAACATACATGTAAAAATATGTATTGCAAGGACGAAGTGTTTTATAATACTTTATGTAACGTTCAACATCTACGTACAGTTTTGGAAGTACATTGTAATTTTGCTTTCGTTAACATCACATAGCCTTGTGTGGGCTACGGTTTGTAACTGGACGCTATGGTCCGAAACAAGTCGCCACAAAGAGATGACTTATCGTAAGTGTAACAGATATGCAATAAAAATGTATCAGAAGTTCGCGCAAGGGCGACTGAGTTTGTAATAGTAGGAAATGGAAGTGATGCGTGCAGCTAGTTACGTGACTCGTTTCCCTGGACTGGATGGCATTCGATTTATATAATGGAGGTGGATGTATTTCAGGTTTCTCTAATAATAAAATTGTTGTTTTACTTCGTAAACAAATATCAGACTGGTTTACAATCTGCAGTGGCGGCTCAGAAACGATGTAGGTCTTTACATAACATGTGCATTCTAGTGGGTGACAATCTCATCAGCATCGGCATAATAGACGTTCTGCATTTGTGTGAACTCTCATTGGTGTCTTAGGTAAACATATATTTCCACAACGGCAGCTCCGGGTGTTAGGAACTGGATCGAGACTGAGATTTACTGTATCAGTAATGGAAAATATAAAGTCAGGGAACGATGATAACTAACAGAATTCATGTGCATTAAAAGCTACTGTGATTGAAGAAGTTAATCAGTTGCAAAATGAAACTGTTATAACTGTGTTAGTTCAGTATTGAAAGTTTCGTTACAAGCCTTATGTCCATCTGACAGTTCCAAAAGCAGAGAAACATGAAGTAATTAATCTGTGAGAGTCAATTCGAGTTGGTGAAGGAAGCCTGTTTAAAAACCGTATCTTATCGAGTCACCACCACGATCTGCAGTTTGAAATTTTGCATAGTAATTTTGCGTCTGGGTCTTAGAAAAAGGATGGGAGAACTTCATTCATTTACTGTTATCACTCGCGAGTCGAAGATGCCATTCATCTGTTGTTTCCCCGCAACAAGTATCAAACTTTGAGAGAAAAATTCATGATATGGCTGTGGGCTTAACAGGTCCAGTGTCCAGTGTGGAGAAAACGAAAATTCTGAAGTTACCAAGTTTACGTCAAGTCGTGATGTGTCTATACGGAATAACGTAGACAACAATTGTGAAATTTGTGTTAACAGTCAAGAAGCAGGTATGTAAAAATTTGGGTAAAATACACACATCCAAAAAAGTTTTGCATCACTTCGGTTCCGAGAGTTCCGGAACCTGTACCGAAAACTGGAGTAGAGCTCAACATAAACATCATTTCGTCCTTTTTATTGCTCATGAAAACCACACACTGCATGTTGTACTAATAGTTAGTCAATGCACTGTTGGTCCAGGTTGTACCACTCCTCAATGGCAATTCGGTGTGGATCCCTCAGAGTGGTTGGTGGGTCACTTCGTCTACAAACAGCCCTTTTCAATCTATTCCAGGCATGTTCGATAGGGTTCTAGTCTGGTGAACATGCTGGCCACTCTAGTCGAGCGCTGTCGTAGTCCTGAAGGAAGTCATTCACAAAACGTGCACGGACGGGGCGCGGATTGTCGTACATGCTGCCGATATTGTTGCACTATCGGTCGGATGATGTCATTCACGAATCGTACAGCCGTTACGGCGCCTTCCACGACCACCAGTGGCGTATGTCGGCCCCACATAATACCACCCCCAAAACAGCAGGGAACCTCCACCTTGCTACTCTCGCTGGACAGTGTGTCTAAGTCGTTCAGCCTGACCGGATTGCCTCCAAACAGGTCTCCGACGATTGTCTGATTGAAGGCACATGCGACACTCATCGGTGATGAGAACGTGATGCCAATCCTGAGCAGTCCGTTTGGCATGTTGTTGGGCCCATCTGTACTGCGCTGCGTGCTGTCTTGGTTGCAAAGATGGACCTCGCCATGGACATCGGGAGTGAATTTGCTTATCATGCAACCTATCGTGCGCAGTTTGATTCGTAATACGACGTCCTGTGGCTGCACGAAAAGCATTATTCAACATGGTGGTGTTGGTGTCAGGGTTCCTCGGAGCCATAATCCGTAGGCAGCGGTCATCCACTGCAGTAGTAGCCCTTCGTTGGCCTAAGCGAGGCATGTCATGGACAGTTGCTGTCTCTCTCTGTATCTCCTCCATGACGGAATAACATCGCTTTGGTTCACTCCGTGACGACTGGACTCGTCCCTTGTTGAGAGCCCTTCCTGGCATACAGTAAAAATTCGGACGCGATCGAACCGAGGTATTGACCATCTAGGCGTGGCTGAACTACAGACAACACGAGCCGTGTACCTCCGTCCTGGTGGAGTGACTGGAACTGATCGGCTGTCGGATCCCCTCCGTCTAATTGGCGCTGCTCATGCATGGTTGTTTACATCTTTGGGCTACATCTCTGAACAGTCAAACTGTCTGTGATACAATATCCACAGTCAACGTCTATCTTCAGGAATTCTCGGAGCCGGGGTGATGTGTGTATTACCTTCCATTTGTGGTAGGCCTGTTGTGCGTTTCTACAGATTTAGCAAACGGAGGCATCGCCTGCAGTAGACACAGGGACCATTAGGAATGAATATACTGATGAGCCGCCAGAGGTCGGGTACCGTTTGATTCGTAATTACTTTCGCTCATCGGGGGCCAGAACCTTCAGACATTCATTGCTCTGATTGCAAAGTACGGTATCTGATCACAATTATCGAGACAGCCTGCTTAATGCAGCATTGGCCGCTAGATATCACGAGAGGCGGATCCACCAGGTTTAAAGAAGACGGGGAGTGTTGTCTGCAGAGAAGCAGTACCAGCATTATGAGTCGATCAGGGGAGCTCAGTGAGTTCGAACATAGACTAATCACTGGATGTCGCCTGAGTAACAAACACACCAGGGATATTTCAATTTTCCTAAAGGTGCACAAATAGAATGGCGGTGACATGACTGTGAAATGGAAACGCGAGTTAAACCAAAACCAAGGAAACTTTATCTGCTGACGGACTGGAAACATCGTTCATTGCGGATGATGATTGTAAAAATTCACATGAAATCAGTAGAAGGAATCACTTATGAGCTCCAAAGTACTACCAGCAGTGCAGCTAGCACTGACTAGCGCTGACTGTGCGTAGAGAGTTACAATGAAGGGGCAAAACGGTCTTGTAACCCCTCATAAGCCAGTCATATCTGTAGTCAATGCTAGGCGGCGCCTGAAGTGGTGAAAAGTGCGACGCCATAGGACAGTGGCTGGCTGGAAACGAGAGAACTGGAGTGCCGACAATCCCATGGAATTTATGTTTGGCGAATACGTGGCGAACATTACCTGCCATCATGCGTAGTGCCAACAGTAAAGTATGGAGGAGTTAGTGTTACGGTACGGGAGTGCTTTTCGTGGATCTGGTGTGGTACCCTTGTCGCGCCTGAGAAAATGCTAAATGCAGAAGGATATTAACGCTAAATGAAACAAGTTTACTGTTACCAGTCGCTGTCTATTTCTCTCTAAGCCCTATGGGACTTAAAATCTGAGGTGATCAGTCCCCTAGAACTTAGAACTACTTAAACCTAACTAACCTAAGGACATCACACACATCCATGCCCGAGGCAGCATTCGAACCTGCGACCGTAGCAGCAGCGCCGTTCCAGACTGAAGCGCCTAGAACCGATCGGCAACAACGGTCGGCAAGGTTTAAACGTCCACCATCATGTGGATTTACATTAGTATCAAATTTGTGTGTCTGTTGTGTTAAAATTTTTTGGAGGGACATGTGGCACTGTCCCTCCAAAAAATCGTAACACGACACACACGCAGATGTCATACTATCAAATGTAAATCCGCCTGATGATGGAGGTTTAAACCTTTTAAACGTGTCGTGGAGATAAATATATAGTGGCTGGTAACAGTAAACTTGATGTCTCATTTAATGTCAATAAGAGTCACGGTAAAGCCTAACCTAAAATGTTCGCATTTAAAGGATATTAACGCATTTTATAGATTTGTGTACTGTGGACACTAGAGCATGACTTCGGAGACTATGATTGTATCAACATTACAATACACCCTGTTCAAATGGTTCAAATGGCTCTGAGCACTATGGGACTCGACTGCTGTGGTCATAAGTCCCCTAGAACTTAGAACTACTTAAACCTAACTAACCTAAGGACAGCACACAACACCCAGCCATCACGAGGCAGAGAAAATCCCTGACCCCGCCGGGAATCGAACCCGGGAACCCGGGCGTGGGAAGCGATAACGCTACCGCACGACCACGAGATGCGGGCCAATACACCCTGTCCTAGCATCTGAGAGGCAGTGGTTTGTGGAAAATAATATTCCTGAAATGCCGTCCTCGACTCAATGGAACACCTTTGGGATGAGTTAGAATGATGACTTCGCTCCAGACCCCGAGAATCTGACATCACTACCCTCTCTGGTTTCAGCTCTTGAGGTCGAACGTGTTGCCGTCGCCCAATAGGCAATCAGACACTTCAGTGAGTCTATCCCCAACCGAGTTGAAGCCGTTACAAAGACAAAGGCTGGATACACCCCATTTTAATGTCCGCTAGTTGGTGTCCGCACACTTTTCATCAGGCAGCGTATTAAATGTTTAAAACTCTACTTCTCACCATCAATTGTGCCATCAGGGGAATCAATGTGATGATTTTCTCTAGTGGTCGAGCGAGTAGATGGAACGATAACTGCAACTGTAATTACCGCAAGCAGCAAATGAAAATTGGCAGAAACAAACGCTGTTTTCCCACGGCATTAGAATCGCGGGTGTAGGTAGTGAACTGAACGCCTCTAAAGCTAAATGCTTTCCTGGGTTCAGTTTTCGAGTACAATGTCTTACTTTTAGACTTTTCCTGGATCACATAAGTAGGATTGCTTGCGCTCCAAGGAAAAATTGTTGCATTAGCGTCTACTGTGCGAAAACCCATTGTGATAATGGCATGTAAGCCGTTTTCCTACTTTCATTATCGTCAGAGGCGTAATTTGCACCTTGTTTTCCTTCCTACGTTGAAGCGCATTGGCTTCCAACACTTATTTAACCAATGTGACTAATTGTATGTTTTAGTTGCATAGGCCATATATGAAAGTATTTTCGTGTTAATCTTCCCACTTGGACTCCAGAATGATGAAATTTTTGGCAAAGGTGGATGCTCTTAACCACATATTATGAATACCAGCGAATTTAAACCGTTAGCGGTTAGCTTTGTGACTGGTTATAGTACTTTGTGATAAGACGTCACTTTTACAGTTTCACAGCTGCCAAAGGAACCCTTTCGCCGCGATTAACAAACATAGTCACTGGACAAAATTGTCGATAGCACCTACTAACAAGCGCGGGAGACCAGAACATGCACGAGTCTTCTGATTCTCATTCAGCAGTGGTCAGCGGGATCACTGTTAAGGTTTCAGCCTTTCTCCACTCTGATTATTTACTACGTTTCCAACAGTCTTCTTTTTCTCCCCATGTTCCTGTCCATACTGCTTCTGATGTCTTAGACTTCCTGAATCACGTGTTCGGTGCTCCGTAACTTTCAGATCTTGGACATATATTGTTTTCAGTTAAGTACGGACCAAGACTGTAGAGTATAAGAAATACTTTATTTCATTAAAGGTAATTATCGTACTGGGTTCCATCGTCAGGGACTGTGACTGATGTTTCTTAGCTCAGATATCGTACTTTAACCATTATTGGAGTCTGTGGGCCTCGAAACCGAATTAGATCTGCTTAAAGCGAGCTCTGTCTAATTATGAATAAGGATATTTGATAATGCTTGGATAGTAAATCTCTATATACTGTGTCACGTATGTTACAAAGACACCTTAAGTAACATGTATAATATCGTTGCACATTACATGGACACATATTGCTACACGATGTCCTACTGATTACGGTCATTGCCGATGTGGTTTCCTTATTGCGTTTACAGCTCGATGAAAATCAGTAATTGGCGGTTTGACAGAGTTATATAAATATTTCAAGCTGCGCACACAGCATGGTTGCAGTTTTCAACGAATGCAGGCGTCCGGTTTCATCTCATTTTCATATTAAGTTTTTCATGTTGCATTAATTCTCTTTCGTTTGACGGAGTCTTTCAATTTCATTTTATTTTTAAAGTAGTTGTTTATACATCTTTATTTAACGTTACACATTTTTATGCATTACTCCAAAAGTTGGTTACTATATCTACAGATTTATTACGTTATACCCATAATGGGTAACTCACCCGCTTAAAGACTGTCAATTATGTAAGATGTTCTCGTATACATCGACTTGAAGGAGTTATACATTATTTAGTAACTAGGAGTAATGTACCTTTTTCTTGATTTGATAGAGACGGTGACATAGTCGTTAGCAAAATATCAATGCCGCAAGGAAATAAAGTGATTGTATACTGGTGGCTCAGTTGATAAAAGAAAATTACGTTTATCCGAAGCAGCATTTCTTTCCCAAAATAATTTACTTCTTGTGAATCCATTTCTTGAACCGGATAGTTTCAGAGTTCTGTTTATTTCATTAATCCTAACTAATGTTGAATTTTCTTCCCAAAAAAGCAGGATATATATTTCATTGATCTTTCCGCACTTGCTCTATGAAGATAACCATAAAATATTAATCTTCTTCTCTCCCTTATTGTCAGTACTTTACGTATTCTTTTTCAAAATTCCATAATTTTTATTTTCTACATACTTTTTTGTATATACTGAACACGTGTTTTGAGTTCTTCCTTCTATTATCTAATCTATCCATGTCATTATTCTCTGTTAAGCATTCACACACATACATAAACATTGTATTCCAAGCATGGAATGTTCGATAGAAATAATGTCGGCCGGTCTTGGGGACAAAGTTATTTTCTCGAATTGTCCAGAATGTTCTCCAAACAAAAATCGTGAACAGTCAGGGCCATACGACATGGCGCATTGTCATCCATAAAAGTTCAGTCTTTGTTTGTGTAACATAAAGTCCATTAATGTGTGTGTGTGTGTGTGTGTGTGTGTGTGTGAATTCCTAAGAGACCAAACTGCTGAGGTCATCGATCCCTAAACACTACTTAAACTAACTTACTCTAAGGACAACAGAAGCCCATGCCCGAGGGAGGATTTGAAGGTCCAGCGGAAGAGACCACGCAGTCCGTGACATGGCAACCTAAACCACGCGGCCACTCAGCGCGGCTTCCATTAATGACTGAAAATGGTTTATAAGTAGCCGAACATAACGATTTCCAGTCAATGATTAATTCATTTGGACCTGGGGACCCAGCCCATTACACGTAAACCCATCGCACACCATTATGGATCCACCACCAGCTTGGACAGTGTCTTGCATGCCTTCATGGTGTCTGCTACTCGCTCGAACCGGACCATCAGATCTTACTAGTTTAAATCGGAATACATATAACCAGATTTTCAAGTCGTTTAGGGTTCAACCAAAATGGACACGAGCCCAAGAGAGGCTCTGCAGGCGATGTCGTGTCGTCAGCATAGGCACTCGCGTCGCTCGTCAGCTGCCATAGTCCGTCAACGCCAAATTTCACCGCACTGTTCGTCGTACGTCCCACATTGAATTCTGCGGTTATTTCACGCAGTGTTGTTTGTCTGTTAGCGCTGACAACAGTACGTAAAGGTCGATGCTCTCGTTCTTTAAGGGAAGGCCGTCGCCCACTGCCTGAAACCTGCTATTCTCGGAACACTCTTGCCATTGTGTATCTCGATATCCTGAAGTCCCTAACGATTTAAGAAATGGAATGTCCCATGTCTCTAGCTCCAACTACTATTCCGCGTTCAAAGTGTGTTAATTGCAGTCAGCGGCCTTAATCACGACGGGAAATCTTTCACATGAATCACCTGAGTGCAAAAAATAGCTTCCCCAATGCAGGATACTGCACACCTTCATATCGCTATCCCATGACTTCCGTCCCCTCACTGCAATCTTGTTTGTGTACTGGAATTCCTAATGTCTCCACTCGAGATGTCTGTTACCACAATTCTTCGCGACCAGCGTGGAGCTGTGTTTAAAAAATGTTCAAACGTGTGTGAATTCTTAAAGGACCAAACTGCAGAGGTCTTCGGTCCCTAGACTTACGCACTACTTAAACTAACATTTGCTAGGAACAACACACACACCCATGCCCGAGGGAGGACTGGAGCCTCCGGCGGGAGGGGCCGCGCAATCCGTGACGTGGAGCCTCTAACCGCGCGGCAGCTGCCTTTAGAGACTTTTTTTTTTGAAGTAACAGTTTTACTGAAAATGAGAAGAAAGTCTTTATTTTAAAAATTTGACGTATACATATACCTGCATACACAAATTCACTAGTAAGTGGATCAGCTGTAACTAAAAGAATTCTTGATGATAATCGCAATTTTTCTATCCCAGTACTTCATTCCATCACTGACTAAAAAGCTGCTGGGTAAAAAAAAAGAGAAAAGTAGAATTTCTCCGTTTATGTCTGCCTATTTTTGGTGCCTTCATTACGATGTGCATACTACCGGTAGGAATTCACGTTAGCTGGAAATTATCATTGCGCATTGCGACAGCGAATCTCAGTGGAGGACTGATAAACAGTGCAAAATTTGCAAATTCCAGGAGCACTTTCAGTTTATGATAGGTATTCTTTTTTTCTGTTTACATTGATTTATTCAAAAAATATTATAATTATGAGGCATGTTTAATTGTAGCAATCTGGTCCCTAAAGATGCAGATAATTAAAGACTGATGGAAAGAAAGCGCAACGCCAAAAGTAATTAATGCAGAGTAACATATTTAAGTGATTGACATTGGAAGACCACAGCTTAATGCAAACGCGAGATAAGCCATGGCAAATTTGATATACTGGTACATTAATAACCGGTGTAATTGCTGCAATGTTGAGTGCAAGCATGCAAACGTGCATGCATGGTGTTGTACAGGTGACAGGTGTTAGTTTCCGAGATGGTGTTCCATGCCTGTGGCACTTGGTCGTCAGTATGGGGATGGTTAATGCTGTTTTTAGATGACACTAAGAGTTGTCGTCCGATGATATGTGCTCGATTGGAGACTGATCTGGTGGTGATGGCGCAGTCCAAGGCAACACGCCGACGCTCTATAGAGCATGCTGGGTTACAAGAGCGGTAAGTGGGCGAGCATAATCGTGTTGGAAAATACCCCTTGTGGGGCTGACCGTTAATGGTAGCATAACAGATCGAATCACCAGACTGACGTACAATTTTGCAGGCGAACTGCCCTGGATAGCCACGAGAGTGCTCCTGAGGTCATATGAAAGCGCATCCCAGACCGTAACTCCAGGTGTAGGTCTGGCGTGTCTAGCATGCAGACAGGTTGTTTGGAGGCTCTGAACTGGCCTGCTCCTAACCAACAACATGGTTCAAATGGCTCTGAGCACTATGGAACTTAACTTCTGAGTTCATTAGTCCCCTAGAACTTAGAACTAGTTAAACCTAACTAACCTAAGGACATCACAAAAATCCATGCCCGAGGCAGGATTCGAACCTGCGACCGTAGCGGTCTCGTGGTTCCAGACTTCAGCGCCTAGAACCGCACGGGCACTTCGGCCGGCCCTAACCAACAAAGGGCCATATGTGGAACCAAGGCAGAATTAACTTCCATCAGAAAACACAACAGACCTCCACCCCGCCCCTCCCCCCCCCCTCTTCCTCATTCCGCCTATGTCTCCGCTTAACACCACTGCAGTCGCAAATTGTGGTGGTTTGGGGTCAGTGGAATGCACGCTACAGGGCGTCTGGGTCGGAGCTGTTCTTGAAGTACCCGATTTGTTACAGTTCGTTGTGTCACTGTGGTGAAAACTGCCGTTCAAATTGCTGCTGTAGATGCAGAGCGATGCGCCTGAACCATACGTCAAACACGATGTTCTCAGTAGTGCCACGTTTCTTTCCGGAGCCTCGTCTTCTTTGACTGTACGTTCTGTTGGCCACCGCTGCCAGCAATCATGTACAGTGTCTACATGTCTGCCAAATCTTTCTGCAGAATCTACATCCGCCTCCTCTTAGCCTTATTACATAACCCCATTCAAACACAGTGAGACGTTGACAATGGCGTTTGTCGCCATAAAGACGTTCTTGACTCACATCAACTTATCCTGTCCAATATCAAAGGTAACCAACGCCCACGACCGTTATAATTTGTATTTAAAGCAAACCTGATTTTCATTCTCGTAGAGGCGCTAATAGCCCCACTCCTTGCGACTGGTGCAAAATCTGAATAGACATCATATTTAGGATGCAGAAATGCGCCCACCAACTGTCGCTTATGCCGCACAGCTCCTTCTTGATGTTGCAGTTTTTTCCATCATTGTATACATACAACAATGCTCCATAGAGAAACATCCTTACTGAAAGGGCGATTGTGTTGCTCTTATTCTGCGATTTATTTATTGCATACCTGAGGGAAGCCGTATGCTACTGATTCTACATTCATTTCACATTCGACTGAAATTTTTCGTTTTCAGTGTACCGAAGGCCAACGTCTTTTAATTGTTAAAAACCATTTAAAAGACAAGATGGCAAAACTTTTTTATTTAAGACGACCGGTTTCAACAGCCGTGGCTGCTATCTTTAGGTCTTTGACATCTTTTTGTTGAAAAAATGTTCATTTTAAACTGAATCTCACACACAAGATGTAAGGTGGATAAAAGTCAGCACATTTTAAACGGTTGCCATCGCAGTGTGAATCCACTTTGAATGGTACTTGTGTAGTACAGATGAGAAATATCAGAGATATATGTAAGTAAATACTTTCGAAACTAGTACATAGGGTACAACTTTGGTATTATTCGTTTCTTGTTGATTCCCATAAAAATAAGGTTTACAGCATTTGTGAGTTAGTTATGTAGACTATGTCAAGATGTAACCTTTTTTTCGTAACGTGGGACTGTACAAGAGTCTTGTAAAATAATTGCCGAACGTAAAGACGCATGTTGTGGTAAATGGTGCACAAAAACCACGATTAACCATTCAAGATGAAGACTAACAAGAGGGTATGTTCAACTTATTTTATGGTCGCAAGAAGTATTTGATATGATATACTTACATTTTCTACTTTAAGTAATGTGCAAAATATATTAACTATGGATGTAATATCTGAAGCTTTTTAGCCTATACTTACGTTATAGCCTGTGTCGTGTGACATTTGACATAAATAAAACAAAAGACAAGGTTATTTATGGCATAAGGAAGATGGTAGTGTAATCAACATAAAAGGTGCAGAGGAAATGTTATTATATAAGATAAAGTTCACTTCAGGCTGGTCATTTATATTATACTCTGTTAAAGTTATCACACATGAAGATACACTCCTAGGAGATAGTTCAAACATATCCAGAACATTATAAATGAAAATATAGAACATCTTCAACTTTTATAGTCCTGTCCTCCTCAGTTGCGCGCAATATTACGGTATATTAATAATTTTTACTTATGGACCGTCTGACAGCAACTGAATAAAACACAATTTTAGTGCCAACATTCTATTCCATTTTGAGCTTGTTATAGATATATATAACTTAACCCAAATATTAGGATTTAATATGCAATCAAAGCGACAAAGTTTAACACATAATAAAATAAAATACTAATGTCTGATATAGGAAAAGGCAAGAACTGCTGTTGCTAATGGGAAGTATTAAGAGTACATCATCAAACAGGTTGAAGAAATTTTTTTCTTTAAAATGCAACTGCTCATTAAGAACATCACTTGATTTTCTGTTTTTTGACTCTATATATTTGTAACTTTTCAAGGCTGACTATTTTTTTCCTTTAGGTTCATAGCGTAAAATTTTCGTATTATGCTGTATATTATCTATACTGTGTTTAGATTCCCTTAAGTGATCTCCAAATGCGGTAGTATTATGGTTCCTGGTATGCTCCCTAAACCCAGTAAAAATGAATGGCCTTCCTGACAATACAAAAACATTTGAATTTAGCAATTTCTAATTTAGGTACACCTGTGCAGTTATATTTATTCTCGCTGTCTTCTGTTTTATGCCTCAGTTTGAATCCTGATTTGTTACAGGGATTGAAAGCAAACGAGATACTTGATTTTGGAGAGTGTCTCTCAATATTTCCTGTCACTCTTCCTCAGTATGTCATGGAGATATTTTTTTATATTGTTTTGTTTGTGCTGTTGTTTTTTGTTATGTACTCTCTTTTTTATTTTCCAGTATTAATTGTCTACTACTTGGGTTCTGTAACTACTTTTATGGCTATGTGTTTTAGGGTTAATAATTCTTTTTCCACACTATCGCCGTCCGGTGTGGCCGTGCGGTTCTAGGCGCTTCAGTCTGGAACCGCGTGACCGCTACGGTCGCAGGTTCGAATCCTGCCTCGGGCATGGATGTGTGTGATGTCCTTAGGTTAGTTAGGTTTAAGTAGTTCTAAGTTCTAGGGGACTGATGACCACAGATGTTAAGTCCCATAGTGCTCAGAGCCACTTGAATCATTTTTTCCACACTATCTGCAGCCAATACAAGTTTTAAGATTCTGTTTGTCACAGAAACTAAACAGGCATTTATGTCTTACAGAGTGGCAAGAATTTTCACATATTATCGTTTTTGTACAGGTAGGTTTACTGTAAATCATAAACTTATGTTTCCCATTAACTTTTATGATGGTGAGGTGTAGATAATTTAAACTATTATTTATCGCCTTTTGAACAGTATTTTTTTTTTTTTTTGTTTGCTGTTTAGAAGAGAGCCCGTGTATTGCTGGTAAAGTCATTTTATCAGAACAGCGGCAGCAGCAGCAGCGCTGCGTTGCGAGAATATCGCCGACAGAAACAGCTGCGAAGAGGCACCATGCCAATAAATGGGCTAAATTTGAAGAAACAGATGTATTAGGCGGTGTAACAAGGAGAGAGAGAGAGAGAGGCGTCCCTTTCCCCTGACGGTTGTTTATGAAGTTGCTGTAGGTGTAGCCGACTGTGCAACACATCCTCAAATTGTACAAGCAGTGATCGAGCTGTGCCACAGGAATTGTCTCTTCCCTGATAAATAGTTCAAAAGATTATGTGGTGCATTTTACACTGGTATCCCTACAAGATTCAGAATGTGCACCAGATGAAGTCCCAAAATAGGCTACTACGCCGTGACTGTACCTCTCGTTTTTCGACACAATTGGAAATGGATGACAGGTGGCTGAGGAAATATTCTTTCGACGGGAGAGGCACATTTTAATCTGCACGACGCCGTGAACGCACAGAACTGCCGTAAATGGTCTTCAACTCCGCAACATCTTATGCAGGAACGTCCAGTGCACTCATCTTACGTGACTTTGTGGTGTGGTTTCAAAAGATCCTTCATTCTCGGTCCGTTTCCCCTCGAGGAGATGTCACTTGACAAGCCTGTTATGTGTCCAGTGGCATCTTCATATTGTAACGACCATCTTTTACAACACGTGTTTCTAGCTTTGCTAGAACGTGACTATGTCCATACCATTATTTTCATGCAAAAGGGGTGAAACACCATGATGCTTGCCAGGTGAAAGTTTTGCCTCGGGAAACTTTCGTTAACGAATACATCATCACTAGGAAATATCAAGATGTGACCTAAATCCATGACACATCAAGTTATGGGGATATCTGAAAGATAGCGTCTGCCAACGATGTATTCTGACTCTTTCTGATCTGAAGGATAGCGTACGAAGGCATATCTCTATGATTACAACGGATATGTTGCGAGCAAGTCTCGACAATGCTACTTTTTTGATGCAGCATGTCGCAGACTCGGGAGACCATATTGAACACTTGTAGTAACATGTGACCAAATACTAATAAACGCTCCACAACCACTGTTATCATATGTTTGATCGTTCCTCCCCTTTTCCTGAATCCAAATGACATTCTGATTTCTTGGCAATTGTGGAAATTTGTGGTTAGTTCCTGTGCAACCTAACTGCTGAGGTCATCGGTCCCTACGCTCACACACTACTTAATCTAACTTAAGCTAAGGCGAAGACACACACCCGTGCCCGAGAGAGGACTCAAACCTCCGACGGGGGGAACCGCAAGAACCGTGGCAAGGCGCCCGTGACTGTTCGGCTAGCACCAACGGCTGACTTCTTACAGCGCCATATTTTCACCTGGTGGTAGAAAGTGGAACTATATTTTTCAGCATTGTGCGTGCGCGCATAGACTAATGAACATACCTACGATGTTTCAGCGTTCTGCGATGTACACGGCCTGCACTGTAGCATTTTGAACACTGCCTGTTTAATTATAAGCACCCGGTACCAGAAGGCAACGTAGAGAGCA
Organism: Schistocerca cancellata; assembly: GCF_023864275.1. NCBI lineage: Eukaryota > Metazoa > Arthropoda > Insecta > Orthoptera > Acrididae > Schistocerca > Schistocerca cancellata. Next base: position 314,642,638 of record NC_064626.1, on the reverse strand, counting down.
AAAACAGGAGCGGAAGACAGAGATTTGAATATAATCAACAAATAACTGACGACGGTGGGTGTAGTACGTGCTACTCTGAGATTGGCGCAATGGAGAAAGTTGGGACGACCCACGTAAAAACCGGTCACAAGGCAGATCAGAAAAGATCTGTCATCTTTCGAATAAAAATAGCGTTGTTATTGCTGTTTGGGATATAGGTCACTGATTATGAGATTTCCCCTTTGTATATTACGAGTCACGACCGTATAGGTTGGGTAAGAGAGGTCAGGATCCCTATGAAACAGAAACACATTGCACAGTGTGGAACATATGTACGTTATTTTACCATGCTGGATCTCATTAACTCCCGTACGTTAATGGACACCCGCTGGGTGGAGTGTATGTTTTCATACACTGCGGCTATATACATACTGGTACGCATGAAATAGAAATGCCAATGAGTTCACATTCACTCCCCCATTTTTAGCCAGTATTAGCTCCATTGTACAAACCTGACCCGATACGACCGTTTTTATACGTGACATTCATCACCACAGTCTGACAACAGTATCCGAATCAATGTTATTTACCTGGCGAAAGCAGAGGGATATCACTGTTTTACAATACTTTGTAATCAGAATCGTAATACCAGACGTAATATCTACATAAGTTGATTGTATTGTGACAGCTGATATCTAGCCTCTGTGATCTCATCTTCAAAACAGAATTGTGAATGGGACGATGTCGTAATGAATGTGTTGGTTAATATAATTTCCTATATCAATGTCATAGTCCTCGAAATATAGTTCCTTAACATATGTCCCTAAAATTTTCAACTTAAGTACTAAAATGGCAGACATCTGAAGAAAAATGCCTAATGACGATCTAAAATCTACTTAAAAATTTTAAATACCGGACTGCCATGCCAGAATCTGGTAATATTCTACAGCAGTCTTTGTATCCGCGCTGACAAGTCCTTCGTTGAGCACTCATAACCTACAAACTCTACGCATCTCTTCTGAAGAGATCGTGAAGATAAGATAAGCCTAATAACAGATCTCCAAGAGACATACAAGCAGACCTGTTTCCAAGCTCCAACCATGAAAGCAATGGGGAGAAAGTTTTGATATACTACACAGCAAAAAGTACCCTATGCCACGCACTTAGTTATGATTTGCGTCATGCGACTTAGATTCATTGTAGTGATAGATATGGACCATCCTGGACGTGTAAGGTCCATCCGCCCCACTCTCCACAAGGTGTGATGGACTCGTACTTCCACTCGGACCCAGCAGCCGTGATACAGAACTGACTGTTGCTGTGCGTCGTACACGGACGCTGCAGGCTAACACTACTACCAACATACGACAGGAAGTATCGCCGTATTGCTGTGCGCCACCTCCATTACCCGACTGATGCGATTCTGTAGACGTTGTAAGCCTGAGATATAACCTCTAACGAGCAGCGATACGCGGGTTATCTAACCACAGAAGTGGCTGCAGCTGTGCGCCGTCCAAGGGCGCTGCGGGCTAACACGTACTACCGACATACGACAGGAAGCATTGCCGTATTTCTCTCTGCCACCTCCATTACCCGTTTGATGCGATTCTGAGGACGGGTGTAACACTACCATAAAACTTCTAATCAAGAGTAATTTCCTGTGGGCCACTTTTACGAGGTGATAAACTCCTTTGACTGTGAGGATATACATGAAAATGGTAGACACTGAGGTGACCAAAGCACTGGGATACTTTGTCATATCATGTCCGACCTCCTTTTGACAGGCGTAGTACTTTAAATGCGAACATTTTTAGGTTAGGCTTTACCGTGACTGTTACTGACATTAAATGAAACAACGAGTTCACTGTTACCGGTCACCGTTTTATTTATTTCCACGACGCGTTTCGAAGGTTTAAACCTCCATCATCGGGTGGATTTACATTAGTAAGTATTACATTTGTGTGTGTGTTGTGTTACGATTTTTGGAGGAACTTGTGGCACTGCCTAGTGGAGAAACGAAACGCTATTTCAGAATATGGTTTAGGATTAATTTTGACGAAAAATTAAACTGATATCTAATGGTAAACATTAAATAAGTAAACTTCAGTACCTTCAGTGATCACAGGTTCCTTTTGCTGTCGTAACACATCACATGTATACTGCCACATTTGTAAACAAATATGGCGTCTGGAATCAGCTGGGTGCAAGGTTCGTATAGCAGAAGTGAAGACATAATCGCAAAGTGCAAAGAATATACATCATAACAATATTATTACAGAATAATTGCTTTAAGCATTTAGCGGTGTTTGTTTATGTGTGTGTACTTCAGGTGGGATATAAATCCAATTCTGACAAGAAATCCAATTCTGACAAGTTAAAACACCGCTAAATGCTTAAAGCAATTATTCTGTAATAATATTGTTATGATGTATATTCTTTGCACTTTGCGATTATGTCTTCACTTCTGCTATACGAACCTTGCACCCAGCTGATTCCAGACGCCATATTTGTTTACAAATGTGGCAGTATACATGTGATGTGTTACGACAGCAAAAGGAACCTGTGATCACTGAAGGTACTGTAGTTTACTTATTTAATGTTTACCATTAGATATCAGTTTAATTTTTCGTCAGAATTAATCCTAAACCATATTCTGAAATAGCGTTTCGTTTCTCCACTAGGCAGTGCCACAAGTTCCTCCAAAAATCGTAACACAACACACACACAAATGTAATACTTACTAATGTAAATCCACCCGATGATGGAGGTTTAAACCTTCGAAACGCGTCGTGGAAATAAATAAAACGGTGACTGGTAACAGTGAACTCGTTGTTTCATTTAATAACAGGCGTAGTACAGCAATTCGACGTGACGTGGACTCAACAAGTCGTTGAAAGTCCCTTCAGAAATATTTAGCCATTCCGCCTCAATACCCGTTCGTAATTGCGAAAGTGTTACCTGTGCAGGATTTTGTGTACGATACGACCTGCCGATAGTGTCCCATAAATGTTGGATGGGATTCATGTCGGGCTATTTGGGTGGCTAAATCATTCGCTCGAATTTTCCAGAATGTTCTTCAAACCAATCACGAACAGTGAAATGACGCATTGTTATCCATAAAAATTCCGCTGTTGTTTGAGAAGATGAGATGCACAAATGGCCGAAAATGGTGTCCAAGTTCAGATGGACCAGAGGACCGAGTCCATTCCACGTAACCACAGCCCACACCACCACCAACTTGCGTAGTGCCTTGTTGACAACTTGGGTCCATTGGTTCGTGGGGTCTGCTCCACACACGAACCCTACAATCAGCTCTTACCAACTGAAATCGCGACTCAGCTGACCAGGCCACGGTTTTACGGTCGTGGAAGGTCCATCCGTATGATCAAGAGCCTAGGGGAGGCAAGGCAATCAATGTCGTGCTGTTAGCAAAGGAACTCGCGTCGGTCGTCTACTGGCATAGCCTATTAACGCCAAATTTCGTCGCACTGTCCTCACGATTACGTTCGTCGAACATCTCACGTTGATTTCTGCGGTTATTTCACGCAGCTTTTCTTGTCTGTTAGCACAACTTCACGCAAAAGCCGCTGCTCTCGGTCGTTAAGTGAAGACTTTCAGCCACTGCGTTGTCTGTAGTGAGTGGTAATGCCTGAAATTCGGTATTCTCGACACGCACTTAACACTGTATCTCGTAGTACTGAATTTCCTAACGACTTTTGAAATGAATTAATGTCCAATGCGTCTATCTCCAACTATCATTCAACGTTCAATTCTCATCGTGCGACCATAATCACTTCGGAAACATTTTCACACGAAACACCCGAGTACAAATGGCAACTCTGCCAATGTATTGCACTTTGTATACGCGACACTAGCGCCGTCTGTATGTGCGCATATCGCTGTCCCACGGCTTTTGTCATCTCGATATATAATCAAAACTTGGGACACAAAATATTGTCAAGTTGTAAACTGTGTGAATGCACACCACGAGAGCTATTGAAGGAAGACTGTTACCGAACTAAATGATGAAATGTGGAACACAGTACGCAATGATTCTCACCTTAAGTCATTGTGGACTTTTTATTTACTATTTATTAATTGTTTTAATAACTCTCTAAACCGTTGTCTGCCACACGCACAGAGATGGATTAGGTTTTTCGCCTCCAGGCCGCGACGACGAGCGTGCTGCAGTCAACATGTTAATTAGTAATAATTACTAGTATGACGACATTCATTTTTCCCATGGACTTAACTAGTTGGGTATCATACTCTTTGTTGTGGGTTGGCAGGAGAGCCAACACCGGGTTACTAGAGGAAGCCGAAAGGCACGCGTTTTAGCTCACGCAGGCTGGCGTGAGGTCTGGAACAGGACAAGGAAATTAGACTTTAGAAAAAACGGACGTAACTGGTGGAATACTTAACTTTAATCCATAAATGGTGAACGTCGCTCTTGACTGTACATTATTCACAATATCAATAGTAACTGAACATGGCGCCTTGCTAGGTCGTAGCAAATGACGTAGCTGAAGGCTATGCTAACTATCGTCTCGGCAAATGAGAGCGTATTTTGTCAGTCAACCATCGCTAGCAAAGTCGGTTGTACAACTGGGGCGAGTGCTAGGAAGTCTCTCTAGACCTGCCGTGTGTCGGCGCTCGGTCTGCAATCACTGATAGTGGCGACACGCGGGTCCGACGTATACTAACGGACCGCGGCCGATTTAAAGGCTACCACCTAGCAAGTGTGGTGTCTGTCGGTGACACCACACTCTTTATTTAATACAGTTCTGGCACAGTATAGTCTTTGGTTGCCTGTGTATAAATTGTGCATATCAGTTCTGCAATTTATACATCATTTAGAGATATTTCATTTGCTGTTCCTTCCAAATTCTGCTGTGCATGTAATTTTTATACAAATTCTTAAATTATGTGGATATACTCGTCTACGACGTTGAAAAAAATCCAATGAACTTATTCGAAGTAAAATACTGTAAAACAAAATTTGTAATTATAGTCTACTAGCGAATATTTGAAGGAAATAATATGTTATGAATATATGTTAATTATAGAGTTCACTAAATTTATCACACAATCTTTTGTATTTTTTGTGTGCGAATATTACCAAATCGCGTGTCAGTACAAGGCTGTTGTAAAAGTTATGACGTCGCGCTCTTTATCCTAGAGTAACAAGGTACGAATCCCGAGACATAAATAACAAGGTGGGGTAAAATTACCCCACGTTTTTCTAAATTATCTTTGTTTAAAAGAAAGGTTCTGGAGTAATATAAGGTAAGTCAAACAATATGCAACACTTATTACAAAGTATTGTTAATGTTTTACAATATGACAAACCAATTAATAATTATAATACCAACGTATTTTTTGCATCATTGTTGTCATGTATGGAAATATGAGATTGCGCTTATCTGTCGTATTCAATTACTCTTTTTGTTAAAACATTATAAAACACTATGAACATATCATAGAGCATAAGAATCGTAGAAGGAACTGTTTAGTATAACAAAACAAATGATATCTAATGTGGTAAAAAATATAAAGTGAACAACTACGAGAAAGTACTTCCTTACGTAAAAGGAAACACAGGTTTTATAAATTAATTTCAAAATTTGATGAAATTTTGAATATATCAAGCATTTTCAAACTGTTATGGCAACTTGGACAAATATATTTCTGATGGTCTTTGCGCACTGGTTTCGAATAGTCACAGTACTCAAAGGAACTTTTTGACTGCAAAGAAAGCATCGTCCACTTTTTTTGTGATCGTTTCTGATTGTGCTGCTGATCTTGGAATATCGCTCCAAAAATTTGTCAAAACCTGTTCCATTGTTATGCGAAACTCTTTGGCAAAATTTTTTCTTGAGTCTCTCTTTCATTTCTGCTTCAAGCAGCTCAAAAGCCAATGACCTGAGAAAATTGCTTCGGCTGTTTGTGCCACCATTCCCCCTATACAAAACACAAGCGTTTGTTCCTGACGCATCTCAAAGGCCATACATGTATCGCATTGGCCAGCGCCTGACTTCTTTTGCCATGGTCTTGTTGTAGCTTAGTAAATCAAACACACCGACTTCCCCTTTGTGGTCATTGTAGAAAAGTACTATCTTCGATTTGTTTGCCTTCTCATCTATTTCATCTATCTCATGCATCTTTGACAAAAGAAGAAAGTTTTTATTTTTCCTTGGAACGTATGACTATACCATTTCTTCTCTCCTGTTAATGAAAATAGATGAAGAAACTGGCCTGTTCTTCGTTTCAAGCAGGGTCTCTTGAATTTCTGGTTTGTTGTTGCGTGATGTGCCAACCATTGTCAACTTTTTGGCAGCCAGTTTGTCGCCTATTTCACAAGAAGTAAACCAGCTGCCCATCGTAAAGTTCCGGTTGGTTACATATATAGGTTCACATAATTTCGTCACATAATAAGTTGATATCGAAACACCTATATCCGTAATCTCTCTTGACAAATGTAGGATGCCCCCAGAAAATTAATACGTCTTCGCGTCTTATCTTTAGCCCATATTTGTTGGCTTGCTTGGCAGATACATTTTGAATGGGCATCTTCCTCCGTAGCTGAACAGTATCTCGTCAATGATTAGGAGAGCAGAGGGAATGTACAGTTCTTGACTATGCTTGACAAACACACACCATTAATCATGGAATGCAGTGAACTGGTCTAGCGTTCTTCTTTGCAATCTAGTATGTTGGTCATCAAATCTTAGATTATTATTAAAAAAGTAGAATAGGTATTTCGTCATAATTCCACGAAAATATGGGGATCTGTATACTACAGACCACGCATCGGTACAATTGACATGCGCATTTCTTAAAGCTCCACTCATAGAGAGTATGCGAAATAATGCTTTTATTTCGTTTCGGTTGGTATGTAAATATACCATTGCGGCGATGGAAATTTTTCCCTCGAATCAACAATTTTTTGGTTTGTGGACGTAATTATTAGTGCAACCACGTCATTAGTAAACCATAGTTCAAACAGTTTCCGGGGAGAGGTTTCGTTTTATGCCTCGCCCAGTGCACCAGGTACTATACCTTCTTTCCTGGCACTATCGATGCTTTTTCATCGAAGGGGTCTGTGTCCCAGCAATACTCATTTCTGCCATATAAAATTTTCCTTACTTGGCGATCACCTTCATCTGATGAATCAACCTCAAACTGCGTTACATCGAATTCTTCATCTTCCTCGTCGTCTGTGATATGACCGTCTTCAGGTTCACTCACATCTTTGCCTGATTCACTGTAATATATGTTTTCAGTTTCCTGACGCTCAAATTCTCTTATTATTTCGTCTGGAGTTCTTAATATTTTGTCAGAATACATTTATATGTCTGCAAAAGCAAGTACCGCCTATTTTGTAAACAAATAAATGTTACATAAATAACAAGGTGGGGTGATTTTTCACCCCAACGGATAAACTTCACCGTTTACCTGTAAAGGATGATGGAGAGTAAAGCCGGGCAGATTACAGCCTCCCCAACGTGAACAATAATACTGAATGGAAAGGTAACCAATGACTCCTGCCAGGAAAGGCAGTAGTACCAACATACGATAAAAAATTATGTGGACTGCGGTGATTTTGTACCCCACCTTGTTATTCTGTGGTTAATAATTTTTATTTTCGACTCCGTAAAGGGATCAGTGTGTACCAGTGTTAGATAAAAGTAACCAGAATATGTTAATAAGAAACATGATTATCAATGCCTTGGATGAAGGTTTTATCAGCTGACTAACCGATCTTTTTCGTATATTGTCACTTATGTCTTACACCATGTCTCCTTTTTTGCTGTAGCAAGATATTTTTGTCACGTTTTTATACACTTATCTTTATTTGGTCGCAGGTCATGTTAAGTTCGTTTCCGCAATATCTGACAAAATTTTCTTTATTTTTTGTTGTTTTCGTTATTTTACACTCTAGTTCCATAGAAACAAATTGAGCAGCATAAATCCATGGTAATGGAAAGTGTCAGTGCATGAAATTACAACGGAAAAGTAATAACAGATAAAATAAGATGTTTATGAATCCTAATAAGACGTCAAACTATAAGGTCATGTAAATGCAATCAACAATGTAACACGGGAACCAGCTTAATATTTTAGGAAACTCCTCGACAGACTAGGGGGAGCGACCTATGAGGAAACTCCTCAGTTTAGTTTTGAAAGATCGTTATAAATATCACTCAACGTACGCCTCACTAAGGTGGCAAAAAGTCGTTCCCTGCAGGAATATTGAGGCATGCTGCCTCTACAGCCGTCCATAATTGCGAAAGTGTTGCCGGTGCTGGATGTGCACAAACTGACCTGCCGATTATGTCCCATAAATGTTCAATGGCAATCATGTCGGGTGATCTAGCTGGCCAAATAATTCGCTCGAATTATCCAGAATGTTCTCCAAACCAATTTCGAACAATTGTGTCCCGGTGAAATGGCGCATTGTCACTCATAAAAATTCCTTTGTTGTTTGGGAACATGAAGTCCATGAATGGTTGAAAATGGTCTCCAAGCAGACGAATGTAACTATTTCCACTGAATGACCGTTTCAGTTGGACGACAGGACCCAGTCCATTCCAAGTAAATACACCGCACAACATTATGGAGCCACCAACAATTTGCACAATGCCTTGTCGGCAACTTGGGTCCATGGCTTCGTGGGTCTGGACCACAATCGAAAACTACCGTCAGTTCTTATCAATTGAAATCGCTACTTACCTGACCAAGCCCCGTTTTTCAGTCATCTGGAGTCCAATCGATTTGGTCACAAGCTCCGGAGATGGGCTGCAAGCGGTGTCGTGCTGTTAGCAAAGACACTCACGTGGATCGTCTGCTGCCGTAGCCCATTAACGCAAAATTTCGCCACACTGTCCAAACGGGTGCATTTGTCGTACGTTCCACATTGATTTCCGCTATTGTTTCACGCAGTACTGCGATTATTTCTCTCAGTATGGAATGCCTCATGCGTCTAGCTCCGATTACCATGCCGCGTTCAGGCTCTGGTAACTCCCGTCGTGCACCCATAATCACGTCGGAAATTTTTTCACATGAATCACCTGAGAACAGCTCTGTATACTTTGCGCCATCTATATACGTGGATATCGGTAGCCGTGACATTTGTCACCGCAGTGTATTAACAGTTGAAGGCTGACCTTTACATGTAGTTTTAACAACGTTTCTCCCGTCTAACCACCATAAAATATGCATGCAAGCGTGTCCGTATAGCCGCTGGTAGCAAGATATGGATCATGCCGACTGACTGGCAGTTGCCAGTCTGCGTAAAAACTTATATTGGCCACTGATGCGGTGTACATAGGGATCGTGTCAATCCCTTCTGCAGCAACTACAGCGTTAAGATGCGACATTGGAACGCCGAAACTGGTAGCCACAGAATAAATAAAATCATAAGGACGGCTATAGGCGTGTCATTTTCTCACAATAGTAAACTGCCGTCGCCCGCAAGACGTTCTTTCAAAAGGATAGACATACAAAAAAATAAAAAAATAAAAATAAAAGCGTGTTGGTCCCCCTCCGGAACGCAGTTAAGCAGTGATTCTGCATGCCATAGATTCAACAAGTACTTGACAGGTTTCTAGGGGTTTGTGGTACCGGATGCTTAAGCACATGTCACACACTTTCCGTAATTTACGGGCGGTTGGTTTGTGGGCGTCGAGCTGGCGGCCGATAGCGTCTCGTAGTGCTTCATCGTATTCAGATAAGCCGAATTTGATGGCCAACATATCACCGTGAGTTCACTATTATGTGCCTCAAACTACAGCAGCACGATCCCTGGCCTTGTGACACGGACAGTCATCCGTCTCGAAGATGCCATCTCTGTTGGGAAGACATCACGAATAAGGGGTTGGCCGGCCGGGGTGGCCGAGCGGTTCTAGGCGCTACAGTCTGGAACCGCGCGACCGCTACGGTCGCAGGTTCGAATCCTGCCTCGGGCATGGATGTGTGTGATGTCCTTAGGTTAGTTGGGTTTAAGTAGTTCTAAGTTCTAGGGGACTGATGACCACAGATGTTAAGTCCCATAGTGCTCAGAGCCATTTGAACCATAAGGGGTTGCATGTGGTCCCTAATAATGTTCCCGTAGTCTACAGCTGTCAAGTGCCTTAGATTATTATCGCAGGCCTCATTGAAGCCCAGGTGAACGTCCCCCACAACGTAATACCGCTCCCAACGGTCTAAGTCGATGGCACGCTGCATATTTCGAGCACTCGTTCGCCTGGATGACAGCTTATCTGGAAACGACCATCGACCTTGTTTAACAATCAACGGGATTCGTCCGACCAGGTAATACGATTCCATTGAACCGCGGTCCAATGCCGATGATCCCGTGCCCAGCGTAATCATAAATGACGATGTCGTTGTGTCGACATGGGAACACGTAGGGGTCCTCTGCTGCGGAACACAATGTTCAACACTCTGTGCTGAACGGTGTGCTCCAAAACACTTGTCCCTGCGCCAGCACTAATCTCTGTCTTCAGACCTGCCACTGATCGTTGCCTATCCTGCTATAGAGAGTGGTAAGTGTCCGATTCTTCTGTTCTGCGATGATGTACAGACGTCCAACTTCTTGTCGTCTACTCGTTTCGGCGTTCTTCAGCCACTTTCCACAGATGCCCCCGACAGTGGCGTGCAAACAGCCGACCAACTTTGTGCCCTATCCGAGATGCTCGCTCCCAGCCACTGGTCCACAATAATCTGGCTTTTGTCGAATTTCCGCATTTGCGCCATTTATCGTTGCTAGAATGAGTCCCCCATTCGTCTCTGCTGCGCTCGTACTCTGCTCTTTCCGTGTCACGTGACCTCAGCGCTACCAGGTAGCATACAACATCGCGGTGGGTGCTGGTCATAATGTTTCAGCTCATCAGCGTATCAGTCACGTGTCTCAGAAATATTATATAAATTCGCCCCGTGACATTAACTCTTCGTAAAACTGTGTCTTGATATTTTTTAGCACATGAAGTGTGGTCGGCACATCGCATTGCACACAACTGTCAACTTTCAGACCTCTATCTCTCAATCAGGTAGCTGCTCAATTGCCATCAAGAGGCTGAGTGCATCCTAGGACCTGTCCTCCACCAAGCAAAATCCCTGTTAGTATAGGAAATCGAACATATGTCACCTGCATGAGGGTCTGGCGTGCTGACCACTCGGCTATGGAGGCGGACCGCAAGTTTACAGACTGCTGAAAACTTTTCGTCAGTTATTAACTGCGGCAACAAGGCAGTGCAGATCCACAACGTTCTCGTGATTAAGGACAAAAATTACTGGACACAGAACAACTGTCAGTAGTGGAGGAGCTCTTGGTGGTGCGCTTGGCCAGACTAGAACAGAAGAAGGGCGGTAGCCTAAAACAACCACCGCAATTTAAAAGTCCGCCGCCATCCTCTCCGGTATTCTATTGGAAATAGGAGTCCTGAAACAACTATATCCAGAATCTGGAGGAACACTACTTCGACCATCAGGTATCAGGTGATATGAAACGAAAATAATTTTTACTAATATATGTAGGCGCCGCTGTATTTCAGCTTCTTCAGAAATTTTCTCCCACTCGTGAAAGTGTGATACCTTCTTATCCTGACTGTAAAGAAATGCTTGCAAAATATTTTAATTCGGAAGCTCATGTTGCTGCTTTCAGACATTTTTCATTGGTGCAAGAAGTCATATCAAAAGTACAAAGAGAAAATTTTTTAATCTGAGTCTAACGAAGAAATGTAAATTCCATTCTGAAAATGATCAGTATAAGAAATTTTATGCAGATTAATTAATTCGTGCACATCCACTCCCTTGACATTAATGTAATGAAGGACCTGTTTAGTTTACCAAACTTGTCTTTACAAAACTATGGATTTGGGCTTACGAACAGTAGAATGTAATTGCTGAGGCTACGCACTACGAAGACGCTGAACTATCCACTACGCAACAGTAGACGCGATCAAGCGGAAAACACAGGCCTTACACGCTACTCCACAAAACCGTCAGTACACAAGTTTAGGAATCCTACTAAATTAAATCTTCACGCTGTGGCGTAAAACACAAGAGACAACAGCTTCTATAGGAACGCACTTTGTAGTTTTCGTAAGAAGACCAGACGTAGGCCGAGGAGTGCAAAACGAAGCACAACGGGCAAAAGAAAAGAAAAGCAGACTCTCAAACATAAGGCTGTGGTTTATAACAATAAAAAGCCAAGCAGTGGTCATAAAGAACATGTGCATATTCAAAAACTTTCATGGACAAACGTCGCGCCAATGCTACCTCTAGAGGAAATAAGTCATTACCTGTAACTCTTCGAGTTAACAAAGTGCAAATCAATTTTCAATCGTTAACCTGCAGGTGAATCAGAGTTTTCTGTTAAGTTACAGCAATCAAAAGATTCCAGTAAAAGGACAACTTCCAGCAGAGGTGACTATAGGCCGTTAAAACAGGGTACATTCGTAGTTGTAAATTCAGATCAAGCAACGAATTTACTAGGAATGGATCTCTTCAACGCTTTCACGCATTCACGAAGGAGCAAATCAAATTCAAGCTGACATTCTGACTGTAAAGCTAAATCAGGTCTTGCAAAAAAAAAAAAAAAAAAAGATTTTTTTTTCTCAAGCAGCAAGCAGCATCACAGCCAAAACCGAATGTGGTGCCCAAATTTTGCAAAGCATGCAACATTCTTTTTGCATTAAAAGATAAATCTGGAATTCGGCCATCTTGCACAGAATGAGGTGTTCGAAGCCAAAACCACTAGACAGTTTGCGAAATCGATTGCAATTTTCGGGAAGCCAAACGGCTCATTTTGCTTCACGGAGATTTCAGAGCAGCTGTTGGTTCTCGTATTATTGATTCATATCCTATTCAAAAGCCGGAAGAACTGATGTCAAAAAAACTTGACATGTATATTTTGCCAAGATTCGTCTTAAAGTAGTATACCCGCGTATCATTTTGGCCGAAGACTCACTAAGATTAATGGTGATAAGTACTCCATTTGATCTCCACCGATACCGGAGAATAGCCAGCGCACCGAGTTTGAGGTATTTAGAGCGTTTAATTCGGAAAGCTCCCAACTCTCTCAATACCTTGACGACATAATTGTCGACGGCACAACTCCACGGGAACTCTTGCAGAATTTGGAATCTGTTTACGAAATTCTACAAGCGAAAAATTTGAAATGCAACAAAGACATATGTATCTTCTTTCAAAGCGAAGTGCAATACTTGGCTCACATACTCCATGCACATGACATCAAGCCAACGCTGCAATATACTGAGGCAGTTGAAAACCTTCCGGCTCTGAAGGACGTCAGGCAATTAACGTTCCTTATTAAGTCAAGTAAATTGTTATCGGGCGTTTCTCCCTCTTGTGGCTTTCTTAAGTGAACCACTGCACAAACTGTTACGAAAAGGCACCGAATGAAACTGGATCAGTGAATGCCAACGTCCGTTTTACGAACAAAACCAATGTTTCCTCAGTGCGAAGTATCTTGCGACATATGATCTGCGCAAAACGCTTACGATGAGTGTTTCAGACTACCGCACAAGCGCTGTTCTGTCCCATCGACATCACTGCCACAAACAAACTAGTCAGAGGGGGAAGGGGAATGTTTGCATTCAAGGAATTTCGTGATTACGTGTATGGCTTCAATTTACTCTCCGCCTCAGACCACAAACCTTTAGTGGCCCTATTTGGACCGGACAACAGCGTTCCTACACGTCAGCTCAATGTTTGCAATGCTAAGCGCTACTTCTGTCGAATTACGACTCCGAAATTATATTCAGGTCCACAGCACAGCACGAAAATACAGATTTGCTTTTACGTCTACCAATAGCGATAGAGAAACTGTTGGACTCGTCAGATGATGTGTGTTTTTCAATAGATATGATTTGTCAAGGCACTGTTGAAAATATTCTAGTAAACTCAAATTTAGTTGCGAAACTTGTGCCTAAACAATCTGTTTTGTCTAAGATCAAACAGTACACTCAGATGGACTGGCCTAATGATAAAAAGTTAAACAACCAGAGATTTAATCTTGCTGGAATATGAGGCATGCACTTCACAGCGTACAATGGTGTCATTCTCGTACATTCAAGATCAGGCTAGACACGAGTGATTAATAATGTGGTTCGTAAGTCTAAGGTAGTACAGCTGCTACATCAATGTGATTATGGTATAGTTCGTACCAAATTCATTGCCAGAGAACATTGCTACTGGAATAATATTGGCAAAGACATTAAAATAATATTTGTTAAATGCCATTTATATCAAAAATACCAAGCAGCTCCACCTCGATAATATTTTACTTGGCCAAAGGCATTGGATTCCTGGTTGTGTTTGTACATTTATTTTTCAGTTTGCATGACCGTTACTCGGAAGCTACTGGGTCACCCTCATCGATGCTTTCACCAGATTTACATTTCTGATACAGCAGTCATCGATATCTTCCAAAAAACCTATTCAGGCTTTGTAGAAGGCCGGCCGAAGTGGCCAAGCGGTTCTAGGCGCTACCGTCTGGAACCGTGCGACCGTAGCCTCGGGCACGGGTGTGTGTGCTGTCCTTAGGTTAGTTAGGTGTAGGTAGTTCTAAGTTCTAGGGGACTGATGACCTCAGCAGTTAAGTCCCATTGTGCTCAGAGCCATTTGAACCATTTAGCCTTTGTAGAAGGTATCTCCTATTGAGGAATCGTCGAAGTCTATTGTCACAGTAAATGGCACACAGTTTTCTTCTCAGGACTTCAAACTAATTTGGGAAACCAACAGCATTTGACACTTCAGCAGTATGCCGTTTCATCCCGAAACCAATGGAGTCGCTGAAATATTCGTACGCATTGCAAATTTATACCATTTTGCTACAATATGGTGGCCTATAGCCATTTCACACTTACAAGGGTAGTAATAGATGCTAAACTGAATATATTAAGTTTAAGCATCTAAACTGAACTTTTTGAATATATTTAAATTTTATAATTAATCGTTTAACATTGCAAGAAATAGAAAACATGAAAAGAAAAAAGAAACTGGAATCAGCAGGAATCGAATCTGGGTCATCGAGTTGCCAGTCTGGTCTTTAGACCACTCATCCATATTGTCATAAAGGCACCAGATCTTTCCTGAATGAGGTAGCGCAGTGGTTAGCATATTGGACTCGCATTCGGGAGGACGACGGTTCGATCACGCGTCCGACTATCCTGATTTAGTTTTTCCGTGGATTCCCTAAATCGCTCCAGGCAAATGCCGTGATGGTTCCTTTGAAATGGCACGGCCGACTTCCTTCCCCGTCTTCCATAATCCGATGAGAACGATGACCTCGCTGTTTCGTCTCCTCCCTCAACCAACCCAACCTCAACTAGATCTTTAAAAATATCTCATACTATACGCTCGCACAATACGCTACATGCAGTTTAAAAGAAACATGTTGACCTTTTGATCCAGTAATTCGTAGCATATCATTGACTTCATATTAAATATTTGTTCAAAACATGATCTAACCTTCCCAAAACCAGCGTGCTATTCACATCACAACTCTCCAGTGTTGTTTCTACTCTGTTTAGTATAACCTTGGAAAAATATATGCAAATGGCTGCAAAGAATTTCCTCTGTAGTAGTTAACATCTTGTTTCTGTTCGTTTCTAGTGGCTGTATGAATGACACCTTCCACCCTCTTGGGAGTTTTCTTTTCTCTAAGATTAATTTCAGCTCATTTTTTATTTTTCGTAGAGTCCATTTCAAAGTTTCTGCTGTAGTAGATGCTTCTCCACTAGCTTTATAAGGTTTTAATAGCTTCTTCAATTTCTTTGATGGGTGGGAGTGAATTCACGAGTGTTTTGGTATTCGAGATTAGACTGATACTGGAAAATTAAGAAGCTGTCCGAAATATTTTGCAAGTATTTCGAAATTTTCAACTTTATGTACGCCAGATCGGTGAGCCCCATCCCACGCCCCTCTGTTTTTAGATTCACATTTTTAATACATGCACCTAACTATTTCAATCTCACTTTCTCGTCGGAAGATGGAAAGGGCCTCTTTATCAGACCATCTACAGATCATCTGCAGAAAATACTTTCATACTAAATTTCCTAATATATTCGCTTGTTTTACCACCATCTAGCCTATAGACTTTAGAGTTCGTAACAAATTTGAATATATCAATTTTATGTACATAATTTGAACTGTTTAGATACATTTAAATTTTGTAATTAATAGTGAATTAATTGTGAAGAATAAAATAATATGAGGAAAAAAGTGTTGGTGACAGCAGAAATCGAATCTGCCTCAGCGAACTGCCAGTCTGATTTTTAGACCACACGGCCAATGTGCCGACAAGACAGTGGCACTTTATAAATCTCTCATATTGTACACTTCTACAATATGCTGCATGCAGTTTCAAAGAAAAATACTGACTTGGTGCTGTGAGCACCGTAGCACTAGTAGAGCTGGAAGGGATGATGTCACGTCAGAGACTGTGAATTATAAAACAGACAGCTGCGTCGCCTCTCTGAGGTAATCGTAGTGTGGCTGACCGTCATTTCAGCAGTCAAAACTGGTTTCCAGTTATCACAGACAGAGCACTATAAAACACGTTTTCGTCTATTTTTATTTGCGTGCCCCCATGTGCTCTAAGAGGACGTAATTTTAGCCGGCCGGTGTGGCCATGTGGTTCTAGGCGCTTCTGTCTGGAACCGCGTGACCGCTACGGTCGCAGGTTCGAATCCTGCCTTGGGCATGGATGTGTGTGATGTCCTCAGGTTAGTTAGGTTTAAGTAGTTCTAAGTTATAGGGGACTGATGACCACAGATGTTAAGTCCCATAGTGCTCAGAGCCATTTGAACCATTTTTTAAACGTAATTTTAGGTTCATTTCCGGTTCACATTCGAAGCGAAGTGGTGCAATTTTAGTGCCATATTTACAGTGTGCTGTAGCACATTAGCACATTCAAGTCACCCATGACGAAGCTGGTTCAACAGTACAATGAAGACAATGCTTTACTGATCTTACTCTCTCAAGTACAGAGCTACTCCACACGAAGCACAATCTCCAGAGGAGAAAGTACATGGAAGATCGCATCGAACGTTACAGTCAATTTTAAGTCTACTTATGCACCTAACAGCCGAGCTTTTTTGTTTAACTGAGTGATCTGGTAGTATTCCATTACATAAACGTAGGAAAAAGCCATGGGAATTTAGCATAGTCATAGACCAGCTTGGAAAGCTCATATTTACAATTAAATGTTCAAATGGAGTGGCACTGCACCGTAAAAATTAAAATGGGCTGCAATGAGGTGAGATGCATATACACATAACTCGTAGGCAGTTTTCTTTCACAGAAAAAAGACGACGTATAACAGCCAACCTTCTGATGGAGATTCAGATGCAGGTGGCAGGCAGCCCCCCCCCCCCCCCCTCCTCCCCCTCAGTGGCCTTCAGTAACAGGTCCCAGCTGCACCCAGCCATATGCGATGGAAATGGAGGTCACGCATCACTCCTCAGTCAAGTCTAAGAACGTCGAAATTGCAAACGCTTCACTGGCCGCCCTCTCGTCGTGGTTTCCAGTTGGTTTCCCACGGAGCCGTGGACGAATGCCACGGAGAGCAGCATGCGGCACCTACCAAATAATCACGCCACCAAGCCGCCTTTTTCATCAGCTTCCACCTCGCCCTCTTCTCCAGCGACCCTGTGGGGGATGTTGCTCACCACTCTTAACAGTACACAACAGGTACCACATGAGGCCACCGCCACACAGGTAAAACTACACGCTTGGCGACTCTCAATTCCGAGCAGCAGCCTCCATATGCCGCTCACAAATTCGGACCACTTTCTGCTTCTGCACCACGTGCGTCTGCACGTCGTACTTGCCTCTCCGATAATGTTGCCAGCCGCCAAAGGGAGCGACGCCAACCGCAAATTACACTGCCTCCACCGTGCAAAGGCACGAAACACGATGGGCCACAGAAACTCTCACAGTTCCGATGACGCAGTCAGACAGCACAGTTCAGTGCCTGCAGGCTGGTCAGTGTGGTAAGCGGAACAACGCTACGGAGAACATTTCTACTAGTTCCGCTGAGAAGACAACATTCCGACTCAGCAGTCACTATTTACGGATTATTGGTCGATCACGAGTTTCTGCAACGTTAACTTTAAGTTCTAATGAAAATATCATAGACTGTCAAGAGACAGCAAGGTTCTTTAGATATAACGGTATTATGTATAGGACATCAAGTGCCATGCATCAAACTGTTACCAAAGTTTATTACCATACTGTAGCGTACTCTTTAATAATGTTTATTGGTTATTTCTTATTGCGTTGCCATACTTCTGTTATAGTGTCACGCTGTCAATCAAGTGTCTAAGTTGATAGTTACAGAATGCAATCTGCCATTTGTGAAGAACTGTAGCAGTTTAACATTTTTCTCGTACCGTGGATGTTTTGAGCTGAATTAATAACAGCTTTCAGTTACAACATTTCCAAGACTTCTCTTCCCAATTTAGTACATAAAAATTGTAATCACCTGTATTTTAACATATCACACCTTATCAAGAACAATGACACAAGTAAAAAAAGAAGTATTTAAGAAAAATTTCTTTTGAATTCTATAAAACTTACAGTGAAATAGTAAAGCGTCCTTTAAATTTCTTGTAAGCAAATTTGGTAGCAAATTCATTTCAGTCTATACAGTGCTAATATGAATATGTAGTTCTGTAGTTGTCGAATGTGGGGTGTTATCGTGTAATTATTAATTAATTCATTGAGTAGTCACTTTTCTTAATTTTCTAAAAAGGTCTTTTATTTCTGTGGTGAACCGTCATGGAAAAATTGTGCTGCTTTTCCATCCCGAAGAAAACATTTTTTTACTCACTGTTATGTACACTGAAGAGCCAAAGAAACTGGTATACCTGCCTAATATCGTGTAGCCCCCCGCGAGCACGCCGAAGCGCCGCAACAAAACGCGCCCATCATCGTCCAATTGTTTGGTTGTGATTATTGCATATATTGAGTCATCAACTAAATAAAGGAGGCGTAATGAGGGTAATGCAATAAAACTTAAAGGGCATGGACACGACTAATGTCTGAAGTAGTGCTGGAAGGAACTGACGGTATGACGGCAGCGCTGTCATAAATCCATAAGAGTACGAGTGGGTGGAGAACTCTTCTGAACAGCACGTTCCACGGCATCCCCGATATGCTCAATAATATTCATCCTGGGGAGTTTGATGGCTAGCGGAAGTGTTTAATCTCAGAAGGGAGTTCCTGGAGCCACTCTGTAGCAATTCTAGAGTGTGATGTCGCATTGTCCTACAGGAAGTGCCCCAGTCCATCGGAATGCAAAATGGACATGAATGGATGTAGGTGATCAGGTAGCTGCTTACGTACGTGTCACCTGTCTGAGTCGTATCTAGACGTATCAGGGGTCTCACATAATTCCAATTCCAGACGCCCTACATCTTTACATAGGCCCCACCAGCTTGAACAGTCCCCTACTGCCATGTAGGGTCCGTGGATTCATGAGATTGTCTCCATACCCCTAAAAGTCCATCCGCTCCCCACAATTGCCGGCCGGAGTGGCCGAGCGGTTCTAGGCGCTACAGTCTGGAACCGCACGACAGCTACTGTCGCAGGTTCGAATCCTGCCTCGGGCATGGATGTGTGTGATGTCCTTAGGTTAGTTAGGTTTAAGTAGTTCTAAGTTCTAGGGGACTGATGACCTCATATGTTAAGTCCCATAGTGCCGAGAGCCATTTGAACCATTTTGACCCATCCACAGAATTTGAAACGAGACTCGTTCGACCAGGCAACATGTTTCCAGTTGTTAATAATCCAATGTCGGTGTTGACGGGCCAAGGCGAGGCGTAAAACTTTGTGTCTTGTACTCATCAAGGATATACGAGTGGGCCTTCGGCTCCGAAAGTCCATATCGATGATTAATGCTTTGCACGCTGATACTTGGTGATGACCCAGCAGTGAAATCAGTAGCCATTTTCGGAAGGGTTGCAATTCTGTCACATTCAAAGATTCCCTTCAGTCGCCCTTGGTCCTGTTCTTGCAGGATCTTTTTCTGGCCGCAGTGATGTCGCAGATTTGAGGTTTTACCGGATTCCTGATTTTCACGGTACACTCGCGAAATGCTCGTACGGGAAAACCACCACTTCATCGCTACCTCGGAGGTGCTGTGTCCCATCGCTCGTACGCCGACTATAACACCACGTTCAAACTCACTTAAATCTTGATAACCTGGCTTGTAGCAGCAGTTGCTTTATATAGGCGTTGCCGACCGGAGCGCCGTATTCTGTCTGTTTACATATCTCTGAATTTGAGTACGCATGCCTATACCAGTTTCCTTGGCGCTTCAATGTAACACGACATTCAAGCCTCCATCACCCAAAATTAGTAAACAAGTAAAAGATGAGAAACAAGTTGAAACTGTTATATTAGAAAAATATAAAATACAAATCTTAATTTACGAAAATTAATACAGTTTAATGAGGAACATCAACTAGGTACAATTGAAGGAACACTATTTACGAAAACATAGATTCATAATTGGGCTTACACAATATAGGAATACTTTTGGCCGAGAAAAGGGATTCATTGTGAATTTTCTTTATTGCACCAATTTCCATTTTTTCCTAGTACGTTGCCATGCGCGAAATTTCGTAATATTTACAACAATTGTAATAGTCAAAACAGTATCTGTTTGTTCAGACATTCATTCATGTCAGAAAGGTACTGAAATGAAAGACACACGCACAGTATGATCACAGATATTGTAATAATAAACGATATTAAAAATTACATTCGGCCTACCGTATACACGAAATGTTTCAAAACTCTGAATTTGCTGCTTTTCTTCAATGGCCCACAACCTTGAAATGACACTGTTCTTGCCATGACGTGTCATGAAATAGCCGACAAGGAAACTAATGCACTGTCCTGATGTGGTCGCAGGTTTGAGTACTGCCGCGGGCATGGATGTGTGTGATGTCCTTAGGTTAGTTAGGTTTAAGTAGTTCTAAGTTCTAGGGGACTGATGACCTTAGATGTTAAGTCCCATGGTGCTCAGAGCCATTTTTTTCCTGAAGTGGTCAAACTGCGCAAGAATTATGACGTTTTTAGTGCACGTTGAGGCGCTTCATACGTATTTGTCAATGACAAAAACTAAAAATCGCCGTTTTCGAAATAAATCCAATTCGCGCTTTCATTTTCTAGTAAAAAGATGATTACGTTTTGATACACCGTCAATAACAGCATCGTTAATAGACGGAGGACAAACTCGGGTAGGGTAAACATAGGGAACAGCATGAAGAACGTCGTTTTCGTAATTAGCATCTCGGCATTATCCTCATGTGAACCTGAAAAACCACGGACAACGTCTACTCCCGGATACTAGTCATAGAGGCTGATGTAACACTGTTTGCTGTTGTCCAAAAACAGTCGATGTAGACTCGTAATATGGCGGCGCCGCCAGTGCTGTAAATTTCGCTTGTTTCGCAGAACAGTGGTCAACGCCGCTCCGTGTTTGATGTCCAAATTGAATTTCTACAGCTATCAGACAACGAGTTTTCCACGTTTCTCGTCAAATGGAATCACTCAGTCGGCGCCACGTACGTTGATTGCTGTCTGGTCTGCGTCTGATGTGAAGGCAGGTGGCGAATATTTGCTGCTGCGTTCTACGGTGCCTATAGCTCCACATATAGATGCAGGCATAAGCGAGTCAGTAATTACGAAAGCCGAGTTGTGCACTGTGTGATATGCAGACAAAAGCATCATATCGTGATGAAATAATTGTATTAGCGTGGTACTATATCTAGAGATAGCAATATCACCAGTACCTACCTAATAAGAACGAAGTAGTGGTTCACTGTGTAAGTAGGCTATTTAGGTTTTTATGTTGGTAACGCCATGTAGCGCTCTATATGAAAATCACTGACTTGTGCTGTGTGCAGTCTGTGGCTGATTTGTATTGTTGGAATTTGCTAGTTGCCGGCCGCGGTGGTCTAGCGGTTCTGGCGCTGCAGTCCGGAACCGCGGGACTGCTCCGGTCGCAGGTTCGAATCCTGCCTCGGGCATGGGTGTGTCTGATGTCCTTAGGTTAGTTAGGTTTAAGTAGTTCTAGGTTCTAGGGGACTTATGACCTAAGATGTTGAGTCCCATAGTGCTCAGAGCCATTTGCACCATTTTTGTGAATTTGCTAGTGTAGTGTTGGGCAGTTGGCTGTTAACAGCGCGTAGCGTAGCGCAGTTGGAGGTGAGCCGCCAGCAGTGGTGGATGTGGGGAGAGAGATGGCGGAGTTTTGAGAGCGCATGATCTGGACGTGTGTCCATCAGAGACGGTAAATTTGTAAGACTGGATGTCATGAACTGATAGTATATTATGACTTTTGTCACTATTAAGGTAAATACATTGTTTGTTCTCCATCAAAATCTTTCATTTGGTAACTATGCCTATCAGTAGTTAGTGCCTTCAGTAGTTTGAATCTTTTATTTAGCTGGCAGCAGTGGCGCTCGCTGTATTGCAGTAGTTCGAGTAACGAAGATTTTTGTGAGGTAAGTGATTCATGAAAGGTGTAGGTTATTGTTAGTCAGGGCCATTCTTTTGTAGGGATTTTTGAAAGTCAGATTGCGTTGCGCTAAAAATATTGTGTGTCAGTTTAAGCAGTCATTTACAATTTTGCTAAGGGGACGTTTCAATTGTACCTATTACAAAATTGCACCCTAAAATTAGAAAAAAATTCTGTAGCTAAGTTCTCAGAGCATACGCGTTAAATTTCGAGAGGGCTGCCGCATAAACTCTGCGTCTTCGAATATTTAGGCTCTACTGCTTTCGGGCACCTCCAGAGGAAGGTCGTTTTAAACCACAGATATTCAAATAGCAAAGGTGTTGACTGGCGGCAAAGATATGCATAAACTGATCCGTGGCTATGTGTTCGATCCATGCTGGTGTATAGATGTGCTGTTAGCTGAAATGCAGCGACTCTTGGCGAATTTATTAAAGAAAGTTGCATATTCCATAATTTAACCAGATTGAGATCGCTATCTATGTTAATTTAATTCTTCGCCAAATGACTGCTTCTTTCAGCACTAAGTCATAAAACTATGAAATTACCGCTAGAATTTCGACTTTTTTATTCCACACTGTGGTGTCACCGCCAGACACCACACTTGCTAGGTGGTAGCTTTAAATCGGCCGCGGTCCATTAGTACATGTCGGACCCGCGTGGCGCCACTGTCAGTAATTGCAGACCGAGCGCCACCACACGGCAGGTCTAGAGAGACGTACTAGCACTCGCCCAGTTGTACGACGACTTTGCTAGCGACTACACTGACGAAGCCTTTCTCTCATTTGCCGAGAGATAGTTAGAATAGCTTCAGCTAAGTCCATGGTTACGACCTAGCAAGGCGCCATTAACCATTTCTAGAGAGAGTCTCACTTGTATCATCAAGAATGCTGTATACAAATGATGGATTAAAGTTAAGTATTCCAGCAGCTACGTACTTTTCTTTATAGCATTCATTACGTATCCTGTTTCACATTTAACGCAAGCCGGCGTGAGTTGACGCGTGCCCTTTCGGCTTCCTCGCCTTGTGTCTAGACTGTCTTGTCTAGACACAACACACACAAAGTGACCAATGTCGACGCAGTGCTCTGCGCAGCTAATTTATTGGGCTGTAAGAGCCGGCTGTACCTGTGGTGTTCTGTACATCTTTCACGGACTGTACGAGTCGTCTGCTAGATTTCCGAAAAGCCATACTCTCACGGGGTGTTGAGGACTCCAGCCCTGCGGAGCATCACGTCATCTTTGACGGAATACAGATGAACTACTGTGTTAGGAGGAAGGTGAAAAATCACTCTGTGCTTGATGAGAGTCCGACATATTTTTGATGACAGGCTTCCTACGTAAGGCAGGAAAATCAAGTATTTAAACCTCTCTCTGTCATCTTTATCGTTTCTTATGTCTACCTTACGTTCAGCCGGCCGCTGTGGAAAAGTGGTTCTAGGCGCTTCAGTCCGGAACCGCGCTGCTGCTACGGTCGCAGGTTCGAATCCTGCCTCGGGCCTGGATGTGTGTGCTGTTCTTAGGTTAGTTAGGTTTAAGTAGTTCTAAGTCTAAGGGACTGATGACCTCATATGTTAAGTCCCATAGTGCTCAGAGCCATTTGAACCTTACGTTTCATTTGTAGCGCCTTATGTACCTGTCACGGAGAATATTTATTTTCTTCGAAAATCGTATTTATAGAAGATCATCCTGCAGACTGTTCTCGTCAGCAACGTTATGTGATCTCTGAACCAAATTTCTGGGACACTCATCGCATGGGAAGGCTGGTGAGAGGTATTTGCTTGTAAATGTAAGTTTGTATAAGTCGACTTCCGATAAACTGTGCGTCCCAAGGTCCCATCATCTTTGAGAGGAACCAAAATGTCCTAACATGGCAGTCAGCTAAAAATAAATTAATAAATAAATAAAAAATAAAAAAAACGAAAAATGGGATGTCTTCCATTCTTGCACATGAAACTGGATTTCTTCCCCTGCAAGAAGCAAACATTTTCACTATTTCCCTATTACAGTATAAAAAACGGATAGAACTTTTGTGGAGTAGGCATACTCACACCACCGTTCTACGTGCAAAAAGCCAAAGAAAAAAATCTAATCTGACAAAATACGTTGTGTGCGAAATTAGGCACAAAATACATTAAACATGCTGCAGTTCAGGACACAACTAATAGAGCTGCTCGCTTTCAAAGTGGGGCATGTTCTGAGACTAGACAAGTCTAAAAATGGTTCAATGGCTCTGAGCGCTATGGGACTTGACATCTGAGGTCATCAGTCCCCTAGAACTTAGAACCACTTAAACCTAACAAACCTAAGGACATCACACACATCCATGCCCGAGGCAGGATTCGAACCTGCGACCGTAGCGTTCGCGCAGCTCCAGACTGTAGCGCATAGAACCGCTCGGTCACAATGGCCGGCTAGATAAGTCTGCAAATCGCTTCTTCTACTGCTCAAAAACTTTGTACTTGTCGATTTGCACAATCAAGTTTTGCTTTCTGGCAGAGCACACATAAGCTATTAGTAAACTAATGGACTGACGCTGATGAAACTGTGAGAGAGCCATGGCACGGTTCAAGGTCTGGAAACAGGCTACCATTATTACGCCACGACAATTCCTCAACATTGTGAAAAAATTTTCTGTTAATATTTGTAGAGCAGAAGGTTCGTGAGCGTCTACTTGACGACAGCTGACAATGGCGGTAATATTTATCATCATTTCATGATTGAGTCTCCGTATTGTCATGTTTTCACAGATAATCGATAGAAATGTCCGATGAAGACTAAGTACCTATCGGTGTACTTACGGCGTCATTATCACCCTTCTAAGTAGAATGAAACTGCCGTTCTGCTAGAATTCCCTCTCAAACACTTAAAATATTACGCTGCGTTATCTTCTTATATCATTGATTACTATTGGCATCACGAGAGGTATGTCAAAGAATTGCGCTCGGTGGAAATATAAATGCTTTAACAACCAATACTTCAACAGCCAATGTGTAATATCTTTTAGCCCGGGAATGCCGCCGTTAAGGTAAACAGTTTGTACGACAAGTAGGGTGAAAAACGCGAGGTCTAATACTAAGTCGTAATTCAGCAGACAAAAATTGTTGTTCGAAGTTGATCAGTAAGCAACTGGCGCTGAATAATTCGGGCCACCGCATTTCAAGTGCCGCGCAAACGCCGTAGCGTGAAATATCCGGCAACTGCAGAAAATTCATTGAGCTGCTAACCAGTAATGGCGAGAGTCATGCAGTTCACTTTGGAATACACACGCTGAGGCTCGGTGAGTTCGGCACCTGTGGTGTAATTACGGGGAAGCACATTGCTACACGAGTGAAACTCGGACTTCTGCATGTTTGTCCTCAGTGAACTGCTGCTCGAATCGAAAAACAAGAGGAATGTGGGTTCGGGAGCCCGAGGAGCACGGAGACATTTCTTGGAATACAGCGCGTCTCTCTTTTAGTCTTCTGCAGCGATGCTGTTTGTGTTGTCTGTTTTTAAAAGTTATAATTAGTTAGCTATATGTTCCGTAGATAATGTAAGAGAAATGAAGAGGAACAACTTAATTTACTGGCTCTATATACACTGTGCAACATTAAGTACAGGGTGATCAACAAGTCAGTATAACTTTGAAAATTTAATAAACCACGGAATAACGTAGATAAAGAGGTAAAAATTGACACACATGCTTGGAATGACCTGGGGTTTTATTAGAACAAAAAAAAAAAAAACAACAAAGGATTGCTAGACGCGTGGAAGACCTCTTGCGCGAGTCGTTTGGTGGTGATCGTGTGCTTAGCCGCCACTTCCGTCAAGCTTGGCCTCCCAGGTCCCCAGACCTCAGTCCGTGCGATTATTGGCTTTGGGGAAACCTGAAGTCGCAAGTGTATCGTGATCCACCGACATCTCTAGGGATGCTGAAAGACAACATCCGACGCCAATGCCTCACCATAACTCCGGACATGCTTTAAGTGCTGTTCACAACATTATTCCTCGACTACAACAATTGTTGAGGAATGATGGTGGACATATTGAGAATTTCCTGTAATGAACATCATATTTGCTTTGTCTTACTTTGTTATGCTAATTATTGCTATTCTGATCAGATGAAGCGCCATCTGTTGGAAATTTTGTGAACGTTTGTATTCTTTTGGTTCTAATAAAACCCCATGTCATGCCAAGCATGTGTGTCAATTTGTACCTCTCTATCTACATTATTCCGTGATTTATTCAGTTTTCAAATTGATACTGACTTTTTGATCACCCGGTATTTCGTGTTTCTCGAAACGTCGTAATTGTCTTCCATAGTGATGCAGAAGTTTTAAATTTTACTCATAGGTACGTACAACCCTCCTCTGTAATGGTGCAAAAGCTGGTCGTCCTACGACATCACCCACGGACTCGCTGATGATTCAAGCACCCAACTGAGCGAGTTGAACTGGTGGGAAAATCAAAAGTATGTTGCCCTGTTGGTTAGGAAACCTGGGACAGCCCACATGGTTGCCAGATTTATCCAAGATGGTGATTCTAATTTATTATCATTATTAATGACCAGTTGAGCTCGTACAGCTCGCTATTTAATTTTTTTTGTTTTTGAGGTCACCCGTCTTCTCAGCACTCGCCGTGATGTCAATATCGAGATCAGATTGGCGTCTCTGGTCGCCGCATATCTTTGTCGAGTTGGCTTCTCGCGCGTCGCGAGGCGACAGATCGAAGAAGGAGGGGGTTGCTTTGAGTTACCTGTGGACTGTGCGTGAGGCCCATGGTAGGTGGGGCCCGCAGAAGTAGTCGATTAAGGACGGAACGCCGTGGGCTCGAAGACCCTGGTGTGGAGGACCGGTGCTGTCCCGACGGCGGTTATGTAGTCACTCAAGGGCTGAGAAGTGATTTCTTGGTTCTGCCCCTGGATTCCAACGAAGAAAACGGCAAGTTTGATGTATGAGGTGAACATAAGGATCCTAAGTTGATATCGGCGTTGTCAAAAAAATTCAAATGGCTCTGAGCACTATGGGACTTAACTTCCAAGGTCATCAGTCCCCTAGAACTCAGAACTACTTAAACCTAACTAACCTAAGAACATCACACACATCCATGCCCAAGGCAGGATTCGAACCTGCGACCGTAGCGGTCGCGCTGTCCCAGACTGTAGCTCCTAGAACCGCTCGGCCACCCCGGCCGGCTCGGCGTTGTCATCTATTTAGCTGCTTTAAATGACTGTTTTTGATCGAAGGAGGATACAAGTGAAGGACCAAATCATTCCTTGTCTTAATAAGAAACCTAAGTCGGACCCCAACTTGTTAAAGTCTGTTATCGACAGTTATAACGAATAATTTGACGCTCTGGTAGTGTCTATGAGTGAACTTTGGAGGTACTGTTAAGTGGAAAGCTTGACTGTGGAGGTTCTCAGTCGCACGCTTATGACTGTGTTAAATTCAGTTCATTTCCTATGGTATTTTATGGTTTCTACTTGTCGTGGCGAAATCGCCGAGAGTATTTTCACAATTTAGCTTGAGATGTCACTCTGTGGTTTGGTATGTACCTCCCAAGAATTTAAGGGCCCAAATATTTTCTTACTGCATTCGCTGAGTTTGTCTTATAACAATTGTTGATTTGTCTCTTGTCTGTCCCACCGTACTGCTGTTTGGTGCAGTGCGGTGTAGTCGAAGTGTTCAGTAGTACCGCATCTACTCCCTCGCCCGTTTTAAGTTTTGCGAGCCGTGTCCATATCGACGTATAATCCCATTATAAAATCTGTGTAAGTAGGTTGCGCTCCGCAAACGTTTTTCCATCGTGGAAAATCTTTCACATGCCGCATGTGATCCTGAAGGACAGCACGATGCACAACACTGCATGACCTCAACGAACTCAAAAGATATGTATTGTATATTATTTTTTAACGGATGTAACCACTGAACTTAAGAGATGATTTGTGTGTTTTTTTATTTATTTTTAAAGAAAAAGTTTTACATACCTGGTTAATTCAAACATCTATGCTTAATTATTTGTTATAATTCGTTGGGTGTCTCATACATCACAAGTAGGGATGTTTATAGTGTAAAGTGTTTACAAGGAAGGAAAATATTTTTTGAGTCTGTGCACATCGTAGACGCTATGGGTTTTGAGTGTACGTTGATAGCAATCAGATTTTATTGCATTTAAGTTGTTGTTTTAATTAAAATTTTGTGATCAATACTTTATTGCCTTTAGGGATATCTAGGAAGATATTGGTATTGCGATATGGCTTCAGAATCTTTTATTTAACCTTTCATTATGCAATCTGTGTTTCTTTCCTTTGCTCAAAAATTGATTTTGAGTTTTAAGCGTTTTAAACTGACTCTGAGAGCAGTTCTTTGATGTGTTACTATTCAAGAGACTGTTGGTCAGATAATCCTTCAGGTACTTTCATTAAGAAACTACATTGAGGATCTTGCTGTTCATGATAACGTATGTTCACTTACTAATTCAAAATCAAATTAATAAAATTGTAAAATTTTAAAGGTAAAACAAGCTTCTATTAGAGAAACGGTGCTTCCCCGTATGCCCCACAACTTCCACGTACTCAAGGTATTGCCCTCGTGTGTTGTCTGAAGGTTTCTCCGGTATCTGTCCGAGCTAAGGCCTGCGGGGCCATGTCACCTGTCATGTTGCGTCACACGTATCCTGTTATCACTCAATTACTGTGATTTATGATGCGAAATGTCTTAATTTATTAACGTTATGAATGACCTGTCACATGTTTCCTGTGTTATTGCTGTATTGTATGGACCAAAATTGGTTCCTCTTATTGACCCTCACCCAGCTCAAGTGGTGTAGTTCCAGAAAGTTTCAAAAGAACCTTGAGTATCATCTCAAATAGGTAACCTACTCCTATTATTATAGTTGGTCATGGCTTTAATGTATCCTCGATGTGTTGGTAACAATAAATGTTCAGAGCCGGGGTGGTATGAAAAAATCATTCCGTCTGCAGGCCGCAAGTGGCCAATCGGGACCATCCGACCGCCGTGTAATCCTCAGTTGAGGGTGCGGATAGGAAGGGCGTGGGGTCAGCACACCGCTCTCCCGGTCGTTATGATGGTTTTCTTTGACCGGAGCCATTACTGTTCGGTCGAGTAGCTCCTCAACTGCAACATGAGGCTGACAGCACCCCGAAAAATGGCAACAGCGGTTGGCGGCCCGGATAGTCACCCATCCAACTGCCGGCCAAGCCCGACAGCGCTTAACTTCAGTGATCTCACGGAAACCGGTGTATCCACTGAGGTAAGGCCGTTGTCGGGTAGTTATAGAACGTGGCCCAAAATAGTATTAAATTCCTTTTCTAATAATCCTGTTGAGCAATTACTTCAAGAGCCCACTTGAAATGTGAAAACGCGCTTTACCTCTTAGCAACAAATATTCCTGAGCAAAGAAGGAGCATCATGATGGATATAGGGATTACTAATCAGAAGCTTGTGTAGCTTGACTGAATACTGTAACATCCAAATCCAACAAGAATAAATGATAAATGTATATATAAAAGAATTTGAAATCGCTTTATGCCTTCCTAAAAGACTGACTCAATTTCTTCCAAACTAACTGTGTAAGCATAGACCAGATGTGGCTTGATTTCAGACAAATAATATCAACAGAAACTGAGTGGATTGTGCCAGATAATAACGGATAGAACAGATCCCTCACAGTACACATAACAGATAATAACAATGTTGTAGAAGCAATGAGAAAAACATGCTAAATTTAAAAGAAGACAAAACCCCCAAAATAGGCATTTATAGAAACTCGAAATTCAGAGCGAGATGCGTTTAATAATTTACCCAGCGAATCTCTTTCTCGAAATCTCGCAGACAATCCAAAGACTGTCAGATCCTATGTAAGGCACACCGGCACTAGGACACAATCAATACCTTCACTGCACGATAAAGATGGTAATGTTACCGATGACAATGCCTCTAAAGTAGAGTTACTAAATAGGGTTTTACGAATTTACTCCATCAAAGAAGACGAAGTAAATATTCAATTCAACTCAAGAACAGTTGTAACGTAAGCAACTGAGAAGTAGATATCCTCAGTATAGCAAAACAACTCAAACGACTTAATTAATGCAGGTCTCCCGGTGCAGATTATATATCAATTGAGTTCCTTTCAGAGTGCTGATATAACAGCTCCATACTTCGCAGTCGCATACCGTCTGATGATCGGAGAGCTGCACAGGTCACACCAATACCTAAGAAACTTATAGACCCATATTATTGATTTGCAGTCCGCCTCCGTAGCGTAGCGGTAGCGTTACCGCCAACCACACAGGGGGCCCGGGTTCGATTCCCGGCAGGGGACGGGGTGTTGTGTGTCCATCATCATTGACTCTTAAGTCGCCGATGTTGCGTCACATTATAAAGGACTTGCAATACGGCGGCCGAACTCTCCCGAATGGGGCCTCCCGACCAACAATGCCATACGATCATTTCCATTTCCATTGATTTGCCATAGGATTCTTGAACATACATTGTTTTTGAACATTATGAATTACCTCAAAGAAAACGAGCTAATGGCACATACCACGGATTCAGAAAATATCATTCCTGTAAAACACAATTAACGCTTCATTCACACGAAGTAATGAGTGCTATCGACAGGAGATCTCAAACTGGTTCCATATTTGTAGATATCGAGAAGGCTTTTGACAACTGAAGAAACTGGATTTATTTACTTTTATTTCGTCCTTCTAAGGCGCGGACCTACCATCCGTGGTAATATGTCTCGAATAATCTCTTGATAACAAGCGGCATCTAATCAAATTGTGCGCCAATGGATTATCATGTCCGCTGTGCGACTAGAGTCGTGATTTCCTGTAATAAAGGTCAGAGTTCGTAGCAATTAACGGAAATTCATCGAGTACAACAGAACTGGTATCTGGTGTCCACCAAGGAAGTGTTTAGCCCCTGCTATTACTAATCTGAATAAATGATTTAGGAGACAATTTGAAAATCTCTCTTTGACAGTTTGCAGATCATGCTGTCATTTACCATCTAGTAAAGTCATCAGAAAATCAAAACCAATGGTAAAGTGACTTAGACATTTGTATTGTGCGAAAAATGTCGATTGACGTAAATAATGAAGTGTGGCTTCATTCACATGAGTATTAAAATGAGTCCGTTTTCAGTTACACAATAAATCACAGAAATCTAGAGGCTGTCATTTCAACTAAATACCTAGGGATTAGAATTACGAACAACTTAAACTGGAACGATAACATAGATAATGCTGTGGGGAAAGCAAATCAAAGACTGCGTTTTATTAGAACAACATTTACACGATGCAACAAATCCACAGAAGGGATTGCCTACACTACAGTTGTCCAACCTCTGCTAGAATATTGCTGTGCTGTGTGGGATCCTTACAAGACGTGCCTGACAGAGAACATTCGTTTTGTGTTATCGCGACACAGAGGAGAGTGACACGGATATGATACGCAAGTTGGGGTGGCAGTCATTAAAACAAAACCGTTTTTCAGTGCTTCGAGGTCTTTTGAGGAAATCAGCTTTCTCCTCCGAATGCGAAACCGTTTTTTGGGTGAAATGATCTCTGTAATAAAATAAGGAAAATCAGTCCTCATAAGCAAATATTTATAAGCATTTTTCACCCGAGCTGTTCGATAGTGGAACGGTAGAGAAACAGCGTGAACGTGGTTCGATGAGCCCTCTCCCAGGCACTTAAGAGTGAATTGCAGAAGAGTCATGAAGATGTAGTGAAACCACTTTATCCTCAGCCAGTCCCACTTTATATGAATAGCTACAGGATTTTTATATTTTTTCTTAGTGGATTCCAGTACTTCCTTGCTGTTTTTTTTTCAGCATGACTGTTGCTGTCACATTCTATGAGGTGCATTCAAGTTCTAAGGCCTCCGAATTTTTTTCTGCGTTACTTCTCGACGTAATCGCCCTGCAGACGTACACATTTTTCACAACGCTGACGCCATGATTCCATGGCAGCGGCGAAGGCTTCTTTAGGAGTCTGTTCTGACCACTGGAAAATCGCTGAGGCAATAGCAGCACGGCTGGTGAATGTGCGGCCACAGAGAGTGTCTTTCATTGTTGGAAAACGCCAAAAGTCACTAGGAGCCAGGTCAGGTGAGTAGGGAGCATGAGGAATGACTTCAAAGTTGTTATCACGAAGAAACTGTTGCGTAACGTTAGCTCGATGTGCGGGTGTGTTGTCTTGGTGAAACAGCACACGCGCAGCCCTTCCCGGACGTTTTTGTTGCAGTGCAGGAAGGAATTTGTTCTTCAAAACATTTTCGTAGAATGCACCTGTTACCGTAGTGCCCTTTGGAACGCAATGGGTAAGGATTACGCTCTCGCTGTCCCAGAACATGGACACCATCATTTTTTCAGCACTGAGGGATACCCGAAATTTTTTTGGTGGTGGTGAATCTGTGTGCTTCCATTGAGCTGACTGGCGCTTTGTTTCTGGATTGAAAAATGGCATCCACTTCTCATCCATTGTCACAACCGACGAAAAGAAAGTCCATTCATGCTGTCGTTGTGCGTCAACATTGCTTGGCAACATGCCACACAGGCAGCTGTGTGGTCGTCCGTCAGCATTCGTGGCACCCACCTGGATGACACTTTTCGCATTTTCAGGTCGTCATGCAGGATTTTGTGCACAGAACCCACAGAAATGCCAACTCTGGAGGCGATCTGTTCAACAGTCATTCGGCGATCCCCCAAAACAATTCTCTCCACTTTCTCGATCATGTCGTCAGACCGGCTTGTGCGAGCCCAGGGTTGTTTCAGTTTGTTGTCACACGATGTTCTGCCTTCATTAAACTGTCGCACCCACGAACGCACTTTCGACACATCCATAATTCCATCACCACATGTCTCCTTCAATTGTCGATGAATTTCAATTGGTTTCACACCACGCAAATTCAGAAAACGAATGATTGCACGATGTTCAAGTAAGGAAAACGTCGCCATTTTAAGTATTTAAAACAGTTCTCATTCTCGCCACTGGCGATAAAATTCCATATGGTTCGTATGGTGCTGCCATCTCTGGGACGTATTGACAATGAACGCGGCCTCATTTTAAAACAATGCGCATGTTTCTATCTCTTTCCAGTCCGGAGAAAAAAAATCGGAGGCCTTAGAACTTGAATGCACCTCGTAATTCCCGTATAGTAAAAATGGCAGTTTCGCCTTGACGCCACGCCTCTCAGATATGAACTTGGCAAATTTACCACGCAGATAACTGTTAAATGCACAAAACATTTCCTTCTAGTATTACAGACAGTCGAGTTTGGAATTTGTCTTGACAATCCACTTGGTAATAGACTTTACCCATCATAATATTACCACAAAACTGAACTATAATTGGTGTACGCACATTTAAATTCCTCTTGCTAAGGAGAGTACTCATTTTCAGTGTAAACTGTGTCAGAAATGCCGGCAATAAGACTACCCAGGCTCTCCTGTAACAGCCTCAAACCGAAGCATTCGTCGGTTGGTCTCATCTAATTCCCAACAGCTGGCGTATATTTCACACTTTGGTGGAAGCTGTGACATTTTCCACAACTGCAGAGTACACGACATAAAAGTTACATATTACGCTGTGTTTACTTCTTTAAATGTGGGAAGCATCTATACCACCATTCCTGCTAAATTAGGTCTACGTATTATTATGAGCAAAATCTATTGACAAACTATCACATGTCCATGAGTGAAACCAGGGAACTGATGGAAATGATTGAATTTGCGTTGGCATATGGTTCCACATTAAATAAGTGCTATTATCAGAAAGGCGGTTTAATTATGACACAATGAAGGTTTTCACGTCAAGATGTTTCAGCTGCTGAGAATTCTCCCGGGTTGTATGGCCGTGGTCCATGGAAATCCTCTATCCCTGACGTTTTATCCAAAGCTAAGTTGGACATCTTTGGAGGTGCTCCTGGTTGTGCTGAGTCTTGCCGATCGACGAGTCGGACGTCGAGGAAAGGCCTAAATACCGTGGAAAGTGGGCGTGGTCTGGATTTCACGTGAAGGCAGAGATAAACCTTGTCAAGGATAAAATACAACTATCGATCATAGTACGTCAAAGATAAAATCTTCTCATAGGTTCTGTAGCGCCACTGTCCATATATCGCTGAGTTTCGTAGCTTCTACTTTTCTGTTAAAATTAGCCAGCCACTGTAGCCGAGCGGCTCTAGGTGCTTCAGTCTGGAACCACGCTGCTGCTACGGTGGCAGATCGAATCCTGCCTCGGGCATGGATGTGTGTGATGTCCTTAGGTTTAAGTAGTTCTAAATCCAGAGGACTGAAGACCTAGCTATTTGGTCTCTTCCCCCCAAACAAGTGCTTAGTGCTTAGAGCCATTTGAACCATTTGTTAATATTATCCCTCAGTTTACATATTTCGATGGCTTCTCTGTATAGCCGTGGTTAGTAGTTCGTCATAGTACAGAAAACTTCAGTTTCCGAAAATTTCACTACCTGATCACCCGACTGAAGAGCATGTTCTCCCATGGCTGATTTGTCTGTTTTCCCTAGTCGGCAAAGACTTTTAAGGGCCAAGAACAGTGTATTCACACTTCTCTTTGTAGTTCCAATGTAGGCCCTACCACTTGTAATCGAATCTTGTATGAACCACTTGCAGACAAAGGGAGACGTTTATCCTTAACGGAACGAAGTGCTTGGCCTATTTTCTTAGTTGGTCTGAAAATCGATCGAACGTTATGTTTCCTTAAAATCTTTCCGATTTGATCCGTTACTTTCTTAATGAAGGGTAGAGAAATCGTATTCTTCCATCGCTGTGTCCTGTCGTTGTCCTTAGGCCTCCTGTTATTCGGTCGTAAAACTATATTTATTTCATTCTTCTCAAAAGCCTGCTTTAGATATTGGCGTTCAGGTATTCTGGCGCACAAATCCTTTTAACTCTGTCCACTAGACTTTTAACTACACCTCTTTTCTGTTGTGGATGATTGGAATCCTTATGCAAGTATCTGTCGGTATGTGTAACCTTCCGAAAGACTTCATGTTTCAAGCTGCCATCAGTCTGTCTCATAACGAAGACATCCAAGAAGGATATTGCATGGTCTTTCTCCATTTCCATGTAAACTGGACTTTAGGATTTATACTATTTAAATAACAAAAGAATTCCTCTAAAGCTTTTTTGCCATTTGAACAAACCACAAATGTATCATCCACGTATTGATACAATCGACATGGTTTCTTATTCGCTTTTTCCAGAGCTAATTGTTCGAATTTTTCCATGTAAGAATAGGCGATCGTAGGACTCAATGGGTTACCCACGGCCACACCATCAAACTCCTCATAAAACTCATCCTCCCATTGGAACTGACTAGAGGTGAGGTGGTGTCTGAGTAGAGAAGTCAGATCTGCTGGGAAACCATCCGCTATGTAAACCATAACTTCGTTAAGCGGAATAATCGTAAATAAAGACACTATGTCAAAACTGACAAGAATATCCTCAGGAGCCAAAGTTAGTCCCTTCAGTTTCTCAGTGAAATGACGTGAGTCTTTTACATAAGAATCAGTTCGGCCAACATGTGGTTGTGAACAAGAATGGTTCAAATGGTTCTGAGCACTATGAGACTTAACTTCTGAGGTCATCGGTCCCCTAGAACTTAGAACTACTTAAACCTAACTAACCTAAGGACATCACACACATCCATGCCCGAGGCAGGATTCGAGCCTGCGACCGTAGCGGTCGCGCGGCTCCAGACAGTAGCGCCTAGAACCGCTCGGCCGCCCCGGCCGGCTGTAAACAAGATGCCAGAATCTTGCTATTTGGTACGTTGGGGAATTAACAGCACTGATTGTAGATCTCAGAGGAAGGTTAAACTTATGAGCTTTAGGTGGGACATAGCTTCACTTCTCAACAAACCTTTCTTCTCCTCCTTTTGAATTGAAGTAGATGACTTTATCAGGGTATTTGTTTTCCTCAATATGCTATCTATGGACAATATCCTGGCAGCCGCTATAACAGACACATATTAAGAAATAAGAAACTAGAATTTTTTGAAGATCATCAAGACAAAAAACCACATTTTTCAGGAGATATGGCTATGAAGCTAGTATAAATCAACTGGCAAAGAAAATGAGCACAAAAACCCACAAATAAAATTTTATGCAGATCTTGAAGTAGAAAAATAGATGAAACTCTAAGAGAAACGAACACACACTTTCGGTAGATAGAGGAAGGCGACATGTACAGGTGTAGCCCTAAATGCCAATCTAATCATCCTGAAAGCTCTATATACGCGCGTTTGTATTCCATGCTACACCAACCTCTTCATTTGCTGCTAATGAAAACAAAATTTGAGAAGGAGATACGAATTTTAAAACAAGTTGCAGTTAAGGATAGTTTTCTTCAGAACAAAGTAGACCTGAAATATAAAAGCAAAGCTGTTCCACATAAATGTACTAATGAGGGAGCAAACTATGGTAGTATGAAATATAATGAAATTAAGAAAAATTAGAATTTCACATTAGACATAGCATAAAAATTACAAATAATAAGTTTACCAATCTTGGGGTATACAATACTACCTATGATAGCTGCGAAAAGCATTATACAGGCCAAAATGGAAGAAACTTTGTGATGCATTAGAAAGAATGTAAATACATTAATAATAAAAAACACTGGGTTTTCACTTGTGAATTAAGGAACGTAGCAGAAAACCCAATGAAAATCTAAAAAATTCACAAACAGTCAACAAAAGGAGCATTATCGGAACAGAGTGGAGGAGATTCAAACAGCAGATAGGAAGGGAACGGATAAATTGCTGAATGGACGAAATTAATTCATCACCGACTCGAATTTTAATATATAGTGCCAAGACGAGCCACCCCAAACGTATCTAGGACGAATAGATACATCGATGTGCGGATTTCGCCAAGTTATAGCGGACAATACGGCGACTTTTCTGACGCTAAGAGAACTTCAATGCCATAACGTTTATGGGAACTGATGAAGTAGTATCGAGATGACAATGCCGGAAACCGCAATCCCACCAGCAAGAGAAGAGGTCCCCAAAAGTCTGCCCTATTATACTAAATGCAAGCAAACACGTAACTGAGGTATATTTCGTGTATTTATTATCACAGATGTCACACCAAGAGTTCAAAATTTTGACGTAGAGCATTGCTACACTCTATAATGTGATTCTGGTGAAACAATACCGCACGTTGAATTTCATCTGGAGTTAACGGCAGCACAGGCCCGTGTTATCAGGCATTTCATGCCTTCGGGAGTAGTCGGCATGTCCTCATAGACATCTTGTTTTAATTTTTATAGGTAAAATTACAGACGTGTTAAGTGTGTTCATACGATTTTGCGTTTCCTGAGCGACTGTTCCAGTGCTTTCCAAATGTTCTCTTACGAGGGTTTACCTTACATGTGTGGAGTGGGAGTCACATCCGTCTGCGGCTGCAGTGTGTATCAAACTCGAGATACGGGAGTGTACTTAGACCGTCATCAGTGAAACAGGGACCACTGATACGGGTCTTGAAATACACGCACCAAACGCTGACATGACGAGAGCGTTGCCTTTATCTGCTTCTTCGTCGGCGTGGATTTTCAGCTGACAGTGCATATTGCGAAGAGTGACCTGTCCATTGTTTGAAAACGGTGCTCCTTCCTTAAACAAAACTTTACAAAGATGTGCTGCATCACGTTGCACTTTTCGCATATAACATTCGAAGGATTGTAACGAATTCTGAAACTCATTGCCATGAAGCTGCACATGGGGCGACCAAAGGGGATGAAATGCGATGGAATGTAGTGTTCGCCGAAACTGCTTTGCTTAAACCATACTACCGAGATGGCTCCTAACTGACATTTTTTCTCTAACTAAAGTTGTTCTCCATGGCTTGATCTGTCACCCCTAGATATTTGGTATAAAGACTTTGAAACTCCAGGTGTAACATACAGCAAAGTGTTTCTAAGTTAATGATGATGCGTGGCCCTTCTGTCCTCAACGAGGTGTGAAATTTTACTATAATTTTATAATATTAAATATATTTTATATGTGACAACTTAAATTATATAGAGGTTATAATTTTTATTTTTAGATCCGAAGACGGCCATTTGAGAGGGTCGAAACTAGTAGAAATCTAAAAAGGTAAATGTGTGTCGTACATTAATAGCAACCATCTCAGTTGCAGCTTATAATTACCCTCGTATTGTTACAGCTATGCAGAGAATAGTATGATGTGAACAACTGGATGTTTTGGAGGCGTCTTATGTGACGAAATATCATCTGTCATCGAATGACTGACTGAAATCATCTGACAATCTCAACTATGTAGATACTGAAAAACTTCACATTATTAATTCTTCCTACATTAGGTCTAATAGAAACGACTCCAGACTAATGATAGCGAATCATTTGATGTGAGAGAGTGTCGAAATACTTTGTCTCTCCCCTGTTACAAGACCAAAATATTGACCTTGCTCTTATATTACCATAAGAAACAAAATACCAGTTCCCAGTGCAATTTTTATAGATTTTTAATTTATTTTTCTTAAGTTATTTCTCTATTACCAACAGACTGGAGTAAAGCCAAAATAATTCTAATGCATAAGAAAGGTAGTTGTTGTTGTTGTGGTCTTCAGTCCTGAGACTGGTTTGATGCAACTCTCCATGCTACTCTATCCTGTGCAAGCTTCTTCATCTCCCAGTACCTACTGCAACCTACATCCTTCTGAATCTGCTTAGTGTATTCATCTCTTAGTATCCCCCTACGATTTTTACCCTCCACGCTGCCCTCCAATACTAATTTGGTGATCCCTTGATGCCTCAGAACATGTCCTACCAATCGATCCCTTCTTCTGGTCAAGTTGTGCCACAAACTTCTCTTCTCCCCAATCCTATTCAATACTTCCTCATTAGTTATGTGATCTACCCATATAATCTTCAGCATTCTTCTGTAGCACCACATTTCGAAAGCTTCTATTATCTTCTTGTCCAAACTATTTACCGTCCATGTCTCACTTCCATACATGGCTACACTCCATACAAATACTTTCAGAAATGACTTCCTGACACTTAAATCTATACTCGATGTTAACAAATTTCTCTTCTTCAGAAACGCTTTCTTTGCCATTGCCAGTCTACATTTTATATCCT